>NC_136273.1:97062020-97157020 GCF_964187855.1 Myxine glutinosa
AGTGAGTGAAAGGCCCTCACAATCAGCTTCATCATGGGAGATACCAATGAGATACTTCATCGTGGTGTACTTCCTGTGGCTGATCTCACAATAGGGTGGGACTAATTGGGACCATCAAAGTAGTAGTACTAAGGAGATGGAATCCTGTACTGACAAATTTTACCGAAAGTATACAGGAGATTATGAAGTCATTAAACCATTACACCTTGAAGTGTTACCCTTTGTAACATCATTGCATCATATCATGATCACCTTTTGTCAGTTGGTTGTTTGACCTGAGAAATCTGAGCCAACCAACTTATACGACCTGAACCTTGTGGATGATTTTTTGATTCATGGAATATAATATACGAGTGGGGGTCACCCGTGGGAATCCCACGGGCATGGACGTGTGTGACATTTCGACATATTCAGTTAGATGCTGCACCTGCACATTAAGTTTCACAAAATGGTTACTGGCAATTTATCAGATGCACAAACGATGTAATCTACACAATGTATTTACTTCTGATAACATGTGAATGCATGTGCGTGCACAGCCACACACACAAACACAGATATACACACACAAACACATGTACACCCACACACACACACATACATACACACACACACACGTACACACATACACACAAACACATCTCGTTTTTTCATTTCTGTACCTCACAATTTTGTGTCTCTCTTATTCAAAGACAAAGACACAGACACAGACACAGACACACACACACACACACACACACACACACACACACACACACACACACAGTCACGTGAAAAAGTAAGTACATCCCATGTAAAGTTTGGACTTTTTCAACATATTTCAACATACAGCTATTTGATCTTCATTTCAACAATATTGAGAGATGAAGGTGATATAATATAAGAAATATCATGAAACATTTACATTTTGTAGTCCATTGTATAATTTAAATAAACATAAATGCAAATTTCACATGTGGAAAAAGTACGTACACCCCTACATTGATCACTACTTCAAAAACCTAAATTAGAATCAGGTGCAGCAGCTCAGGTGCAAATGATTAGAACATCGTTAGAGAGGATCTTGGAAGAACCTGTCTTATTTAAACCTCAGACATTTCGTTTGGTTTGCTCTTTGTTGTTGAAGTGTGCGGCGTCACCATGCCTAGATCAAAAGAGCTCTCTGAGGCCTTCAGAAAGAAGGTTATAGATGCCTACGAGTCTGGGAAGGGATTTGAAAAGATCTCCAAACAATTTGAAATCAATCATTCGACTGTCCGGAAAATCATCTACAAGTGGAGAAGATTCCAAACAACTGCCAACTTGTTCAGGCCAGGCTGCCCCCAGCAAGTTCAGCCCAAGAGCAGACCGCAAGATGCTGAAAGAAGTCTCGAAGAACCCCAGAATGTCATCACGGGACCTACAGGTAGCTCTTGCCACTGTTGATGTCAAAGTGCACGAGTCTACCATTAGAAAGAAGCTGCACAAATTTGATCTACATGGGAGGTGTGCCAGGAGGAAACCTTTGCTGTCCAGAAAGAACATCAGGGCAAGACTAAAGTTTGCCAATGAACACCTGGGCAATGACCAACACTTCTGGAACAATGTGTTCTGGACAGATGAGTCAAAGGTAGAGCTATTTCGCCACAGTACCAGAAGACATGTTTGGCAAAAACCAAAGACAGCATTTGACCACAAGAACCTGATACCAACTGTAAAGCATGGTGGTGGAAATATTATGGTTTGGGGCAGCTTTGCTGCATCAAGGCCTGGGCAGCTCACCATCATATAATCCACTATGAATTCTTCATTGTACCAGAGGGTGCTTGAGGATAATGTGAGGCCATCTGTTGGAATGTTGAAGCTCAACCGAAGGTGGACCTTGTAACATGACAATGACCCTAAACACACCAGTAAATCCACCAAGGAATGGCTGAAAAGAAAGAAATGGAGGGTTCTGGAATGGCCAAGTCAAAGCCCGGATCTAAATCCCCTCGAGATGTTGTGGGGGGGGGGGGGGGGGGGGGAGGGGGTTTGAAACGAACTGTGAAACAATTTTTTGTTGAATACGTTATTGCTAAGTCAATTTTTCATTGTTGTTTGTTCAATTAGATCACCTTTATCTAAAGATACTGTTTAAATGAAGATCAAATATTGATATGTCCACATATGCTAAAAAGATTTTTAAAAACATTTCATGGGGTGTACTTACTTTTTCCACATGCGAAATTTGCATTTGTTTATTTAAATGATACAATGGACTACAAAATGTAAATGTTTCATGATATTTGTTATATTAGATCACCTTTATCTGTCAATATTGTTGAAATGAAGATCAAATAGCTGTATGTTGAAATATGTTGAAAAGTCAAAACTTTACATGGGGTGTCCTTACTTTTTCACGTGACTGTACATATGACGGGTTGTCCCCCCCCCCCCCCCTTTGGAACTCAAGAAGAGGCACCTTCGAAGCAGCAAGTGAGGTTTAATGAAAAATCGAGCAAACACAATATTGTGGAGCACGTCTTGAAATCGCAAGGCCTTGCCACACCAGACCATGCAGGTCCAAGCCGCCCTCCAAACTCAGCAAAATACAATTTGTTATATACATGTAATAACAGAAAAAACGCTGCGCTGCAGTGTGACCTCAGACAAGAGAGATTAAGTTTAAAAGCACAGATGTGTGAAAATACGACAGTTTTCAGGATATTCCTCCCAACAACCTGGGCTTTCAAGGACCACGGATGCATTCCCATAATAAAGTTCAATGGTATTTACTTTTGGCAGTAAAACACATACAAATCAAAGGAACAAATCAAAGGATACATCTTACATCATCCCCTGTTCGAGGTTAACCTACAACTATTCCCATAACTTTCTTCCTTTAGAAGATGCTGAAAAAACGTCTCTCCAGGCTGAATCTGACCGAGCCATGGACAACATGTTTTGCAATTGAATCTAGCTTTTTTGAAGCAAGTAAAAGGAAGACACAATTAAATATATATTTCTCAGGTGCCCTGGGTCACGTGGTGCCCCCCATGGCCCCCCATGCCCTGCCCCCGACACATACACATACATCCACACACACACACACACACACACATGTACACCCACAACCACACACACACACACACACACACACACACACACACACACACACACACACACACACACACACACACACACACACACACACACACACACACATGTACACACACATACACGTACACATATAAAAACACATACTCTCACACACACATATAAAAACACATACTCACACACACACACATATATATATATATACACACACATACACGTACACACACACACACACACACACACGCACACACACGCGCACACACACACACACACACACACACACACACACACACACACACACACACCTATACATGTCCCACGGCACATGTATATATCCCACATCCCACATGTATATACATGTTTAAAGTGTACGTGCTCCTCCGCCCTCCGTCCTCCCTCCTCCGCCCAGCAACACCGGGTACTTCTGCTCGTAACTAATAAAATAAAAACGAAGAAATATCTCTCAGCAATTTCCCGTCTGTTAATTTATATATTTTACAAATGTGAATGACACGCCCATGCGCACGTGAAATGGAGTTTGTTTTTTCACACGTGAACTGAACACGTGAACCTTTACTTCAGGATAATAATGTTGAATGAAATAAGAACGAAGAAATATATGTCGGCATCATTGTTGACGTTTTTGTGACGACTGTCATCAAGCGGAAAAGTAATATATGTTAACGGAAAAGAAAAAGCGAATTTTTAATATATGTCGACATTTTCCCCGACTGTTAGTTTAGGCGGTGTATTTTCATGTATCATCATGGCGCGATTTTTAAAAATACATCTCTGCATTTTCCCGTGTGTGCGTGAATGCTCTCAATTATTTCTGACACCGAGTCTAAAACCATCGATAAAAATTAAATCAGATGGTGAATTCGATATAAAATCGTGAGGGTGACTCAATGAATGGGCTTTATTTTACAGGCCTTTGAGAATTCATTTCGTTCTATAAACGGAAACTTTCATCGGATTTTTTTCCCGTTTTTTTTTCAACCGAGTCTAAAACTACGTTAGCGACTGTTAAAAATGAAATGATATATCGATTTTGAGTTGAAATAAACCTGTGTGAGAGAGAAAGACAGCACGGGCCTAACTAAACAGGCCTCAAAGCTATTCGAGTTAATAAAATGGTGGATATTCGTTTCCATGAAGCCTCTCCAAGAATGGGTGGAGCTACTCTGCAAACGGACTAAGCCACACCCCGGACAGACAGACAGACAGAATCGCCGTAGCCTATTTTCATATAGATTTTATAGTTTAAGACAGGTGTCCCATGTGCTTGTATTTGATTGGCGATGGTAATTTCCTCATGCTTCAGACTATTTTGTTACTCAAATCAAAGGAAATTACAAAGTTTCTGTGGGACAAACAACATGATGTTTACCACCCAATTTCTTATGTTTCACTTAATTAGCAAATTTGAACAATGCCAACACAACAGCTCTTGCAGGATATCTAATGAAGAGATGGATTTGCTGGGTAACAAACAGCTCGGTTTTGCTCGGTTTTTGCTCAACAGCTCGGTTTTTGCTGGGTAACCAACTAAACCGTGAGCTGTTAACACGTTTCTGCCTTGGTGTTGCATTCAGCAATCTTATTATAATAGAGCAAACGTATATGGTTCCCGAAGACCCAAAACACCCTGAAAACCCAAAACACCCCGAAGACCAAAAAGACCCCAAAGACCACAAAGACCCCAAAGACCACAAAGACGCCAAAGACCCAAAAGACCCCGAAGACCAAAAATACCCGGAAGACCCAAAAGACCTCGAAGACCCAAAAGACACCAAAGACCCTTAAGACCCAAAAGCCCCTGAAGACACCAAAGACCCAAAAGACCCAAAAGACCCTGAAGACCCAAAACACCTCAAAGACCCAAAATACCCTGAAAGGCCCAGAGGATCCAAAAGACCCTGCAGACCCAAATGGCCCTGAAGACCCAAAACACCATGAAACCCAAAAGACACCGAAATGGTCAAAGATGCCTACCCCTCTGAAACGACGTGAGGTGAGGCGTGTGGAGCGCGCCGAGTCACGCTTGTACTTTCAAATGAAAACAGTAAATACTGCAGGGCACAAATGGTCCACCATCAACACCCTTCTGGTGAAACTCCCAAAATCCAAAATCACTGCTCATGTCTACTCATTTGTTCGTTTTCCCAACATGTCGAGCCAACTTCCACATTCTGTTCAAAATAAACGTTTCTATTGTCACATTGGCATATTTAGATAAGTAAAAGGTCTTATACAATTATCATGTGGTCTTAGTGGTTAGGGTGCTGGCTTGGGATCCTATGATCCTGGGTTTGAATCCTGGTCGATCGTTGAATTAACACCAGGGGGGTTGCCTCAGCCTGTCATCCTTCTGAAGTTGGCAAATTGAGTACCAGTTCACTGGTAATTAATTCCCTGTGTGTCACAAGAGGTGACTAACAGGGTTGGCGGCAGGAAGGACATCCAGCCATAAAACATTGCTTCAAAAATGGGACCACGGTACCCAAAAAAGGCCAACCCCTGCTCTGCGGGGACAAATGGCCTCTAAAGGTGGTTTCTATGTCACTATCATGTGGCTTTTTTGTCTTTTTTTTTTTTTTTTACCCTTTTGAACCATTTTAGTTAGGGTGCCGGAAATAATTCACCTCCTCTAAAGGAAAGACACACCATGGGATCTTTAACATCCACCAACAACCAGTCCTGGAAAATTGGTCGTTCAGCTTAATGTCAATCCGAGGGACTGCGTTTTCTTCCACACTGATGGCTCTTTGAAATGGCCAAGAAGAGGGCAGCTCAACAGTGATAGAGAACGAATCATTATAAATTCTCAAGACCAAGGACACTCCTCCAATGGCTTTTGGAAAAAGGCGGGACAGAATCAATCGGCTAAGGGTGGGTTCTGCAAGGCAGAAACATAAAGTACGAGCCACCTCCTATCGGGATGTAAAAACACTCATGTCAGAGCAGCTGTACACCGAAAGGCACAACAAAGTATGTGGAGTAATCCACTGGTACATCTGCAAAAGTCTCAATATCCCAAATGTCCAGCTGTCCGTCATGAAGGAAGAAACATAAAGTGGAACGGGAGACAAGAGGGGAAGAGAGAGGGAAGCACACAAGCACAACAACAGTAGAGAACAGGGACATCGGTAGGTCTGTGGAAGGGGGAGGTCTGGGGGAGGAGGGAGGGGTACATGGTATAAAGCAAATGGACACCACTAGGAATTTCAGAAATGAAATTGGAGATTGAATGAGGTGGATTTGGGGTGTTTTAACGGGGGTAGAAAAGATCAAGGTTTTGGATGAGGGAAGACAAGAGATATCCCAAGAGACCCAAGAGATGGGGGAAGACAAAGATCGTGCCCAATCATATCGGGATGTAAAAAAGTCATGTCAGAGCAGCTGTACACCGAAAGGCACAACAAATTATGTGGAGTAATCCACTGGTACATCTGCAAAAGTCTCAATATCCCATATTACCCTGCCTGCAAAACACCAGGATGACAGTTTATATCTGGGTCGAGATTCTAGCCCAGGCTAGACAGCTCAAAGGAAAGTGTACAAACCGCCAAGCTATCCTTCCAGCCCTGACATACAGGAACTGGCAAGGAAATATTTGTCTACATATAAAAAATGCCATTCGGAAGAAAACATATCCTTGCACATTGAAAAAAAAAAAAAAATCTTGGCGATTCTCGAACTATTGTGAACGCATCTTGTTCCGTTATCTTCTTGAACACTTCACAAAATTACGGACACACACGGTTTTCCTTGCTTTAGACCCGTTGTGGAATACAAAAATAACAATACATCATTTTAGGCTGAGCAAGGCACTGTGTGAATGCACGTTTCCAGTGGACTCATTAATTACAAGTAAATAGCAGTGTTAGAAGTAACCACAGTACATTAAACATTTGTAAAATTCTGAGTTATGGAGGGAGGATGTGTTTCGCTCGCATGAGCACTTTCTTTACTCAATATAATTCTCTTTAAGCGAACCAGGGAAACCATTGAGATGCTAAAATTATTCAATGAATGGCGACTTTGCCTCCAGAAGACATTGACCATAAATTAATTGCATTCGAGAAATTAGTTCACTCTTAAAAATTTCCTACTTCACTGGAAGAAAAATCCAATCAATTCATTATCCAATGAGCTCACAAAGAAGAGAGCAAATAAGAACTTTTTGCCGCGTCTCTCCATGTTTACAAGCAAATCACATTTAGAATTGTCATGGTGTGTATGAGGGTGTCATGTGTATATTTAAGTACATTTTAGTGAAGACTTACCCTTCTGTGCATCTTTATGCCAATTCTGTGTCCAAATCGTGGCCTCCCTGACCACGTGGTCAATTAAATCCAGGTCCTTCTCTGGAGTCGACTTTATTCGTCACCAAGGCAACCACTGTCTGCCAATCAAACACGTGCTACTTCAAAATCTCTCATTGAAAAATACTGGTCAAGAAACACGAATATATATATACTAGGCTAACCCCCGCTCTAGCAGGGAAAATGGCCTTAAAATGCATGTTGTTGTTGTTGTTGTTGTATATATATATATATATATATATATATATATATATATATATACACAGTCATGTGAAAAAGTAAGTACACCCCATGTAAAGTTTTGACTTTTTCAACATATTTCAACATACAGCTATTTGATCTTCATTTCAACAATATTGATAGATAAAGGTGATATAATATAACAAATATCATGAAACATTTACATTTTGGAGTCCATTGTATAATTTAAATAGACATAAATGCAAATTTCGCATGTGGAAAAAGTAAGTACTGATAGACAGTAAGTACTGATGTCAGAGACTGGTAGACAGTTATAAGAAACGCCTACTTGAGGTTGTTTCTGCCAAAGGGGGCAATACCACCTATTGGAGCCAAGGGTGTACTTACTTTTTCCACATGCGAAATTTGCATTTATGTTTATTTAAATTATACAATGGACGACAAAATGTAAATGTTTCATGATATTTGTTATATTATATCACCTTTACATTACAAAATGTAAACTCCCGCGATGAAGCTAACTCCAAGGGCCTTTCACTCACTCACCGCAGGCAGGTTGGTGGTCTTTCCTTCTTCTACCGACTCCTCTCTGGCCTTGCCCCCCCAGCTCTCTCTGGGCTCTGTCCTCCAAATATTCCTACAGGTCGCACAAGATCTGCCTGCAACCCTCTTATGGTTAAACTGCCAAAATCAAGACTTTCTGCTCACCTTCACTCCTTCATTCCTCTTTTCTCCTGCCTCTGGAACAAACTCCCTCACTCTCTTCAATCCCACTCCACCCTCCAGGTCTTTAAAACAGCTGTTCACCACCATCTCTTATCCTCCCCCATCCAAAACCTTGATCTTTTCTACCCCCGCTAATTTCGGTCCCCTTGTGTTTTATACCCCCCCCCTCCCCCTTCCCCCTTCCCACGCCTCCTCCCCCCAAGCCCTCTCCCTCCCACACTTCTCCCTGCTCTCAAATGTTGTGGTTGTGTGCTTCCCCTTCTCTCCCCATCTTGTCTTCCGCTCCCTCTTTTTGTATATTTTGTTTGTCTGGTTGATTTGTTTGTGAAATAAATTTTAGCTCTTCCACGAGCCTCGATTCAGTATACAAAAAAACAACAAAAAAAAACAAAAAAAAACAAACAGGGTTGGCGGCAGGAAGGGCAAACTTCTTCAAAAGGGGCACCATGGCAAGCTTCAAAATGGGCACCACGGTACCCGAAAAAGGCCAACCCCCACTCTGCAGGGAAAAATGGCCTCTAAAGGTGGTTCAAACAAGACTTTTCATGACTACATGGATGGTCAAAATCTGAACTTGATGTTTATATTTCCTCCCCATCCAACTGAAATTTTTGACAGGAAAAAAACTTTAAAGATCACAAAAGTGCAGGATGATGGTATTAACAAAACTCTCTGGTTAAAATATTCGTCCTGATATATCTGTTCCATTAACACACATTTTAAATATATCACTTTTTTCTGGAATCGTACCAGATAAGATGAAAATTGCTAAAGTCGTCCCCATTCTCAAAATGAGCGACCCTTATGAGCTTTGCAATTATCACCAAATATCCCTTCTGACTACATTTTCTAAGATACTTTAAAATATTGTGTACAGAAGACTAATTAAATTCCCAGATGAATCTGATATTTTATTTAAAATTCAATTTGGTTTCCAGGAGAAACATAACATAATCAATGCTTTATTAGCATGTCTTGAAAAGGTAGCAAATGCCATCGACAATAATTCACACACAGTCGCCATCTTCCTGGACTTCTCCAAGGCTTTTGATACAATCGATCATGAAATTATTTTGCCTAAATTATTATATTATGGAATTATGGCAAAAGCCATAGAATGGTTCAGTAATTACTTTACAAATAGGAAACAAGAAAGCCATCAGAGATTGCAAACCCTCGCATCCTCAAAAGATGTATATTCAGTGTTTTTAAGGCTTTTGTGTTAAAACAAATATGGCGGCCGAACCGCGTGACCGATGACGTCATTATTATTATTTTTCTCCACTAATATATTCCTAGATTATGCTCAGGAAATTTCATCTTGATCAGATGAAGTTTTGTACTTGTCAAATTATGACGTCATGATGGAGGCACCTATGACATCATCATTAAAAGATTTTTATTCCACATCGAGAGTTCTTTACAATGAGCCATGTCTCCATTTTTTATATTGAGCGCTCTCGGAGATATAGAGGTGCAAAGTTTTTCGATTTTTCCAAGATGGCGGCCGAACCACGTGACCTACGACGTGATAATTATCATTAAAATTTTTATACAGGTGGAGTTGCACTTAAGGTGAAAATTTCCTGTCAATTAGACCAACAGTTGGAGAGAAAATTATATTTATTCTGTGCGGAAAAACAGACAAACAAGCAGACAAACAAACGGACTCAAATGAAATACCCTCTCCTCTGGCGAGGGTAACAAGAACGGCACTGGGTAGAGCGCACACCTCCACCAGGCTGAACAGTTTAGGTTTTGTATCCCACTAATAGGCCGGATCTGGATTTGGACATGAACCAAAATCTAATCGGCTTGTTCTTGTCGCCAAACCAACTCATCCACCAAGTTTTGTTATAAGTCACCCACAACTTTTTGAAATATCATGCTGTATACAGTATATTTTTAGCCCCATCACACAATGGTGAAGAATCACTTTTAAATTTAAAAAAAACTCTCGTATCCGGATCCGGATATTCACCAAAATCGAGTCATGTCGTCCTTATCACACACCCAACCTCTCCACCACGTTTTTATTTTTTGTTATTTTTCTTTTTGGATACAACATCGAGGCTCGTGTACGAGCTAACATCAATCACACAAAAAAAAAGGACACAATACATACAATAAAGGGAGCGGGAGACAAGATGGGGAGAGAGAGGGAGCACACAAGTACAACATCAGAGAACAGGGACATTGGGAGATCTGTGGGAGGGAGAGGGCTTGGGGGGACGAGGGGCATGGGAAGACAGGGGAGGGGATTTCAATTCCAGGATTCTAGGACATCCAGGATTTGAAATAACGGGGGTAGAAAAGATCAAGGTTTTGGATGGGGGAAGATAAGAGATGGTGGTGAACAGCTGTTTTAAAGACCTGGAGGGAGGAGTGGGATTGAAGGGAGTGGGGGAGTTTGTTCCAGAGGCGGGTGAAAAGGGGAATGGAGGAATTTTTTTTATATTTTTTTTAAATTTTTTTTTGTATACAAGATCGAGGCTCGTGAAAGAGCTAACATTAATCACACAAAAAGACAAACCGACACACAAAACAGAAAAAACAAGGGGAGCGGTAGACAAGATGGGGAGAGAGGGGGAAGGACACAAAAGAGAGGGGGAAGGACACAAACACAACATTTGAGAGCAGGGACATCGGGAGGACTTGGTGGGAGGTGGGAGAGGATTAAAACATATGAACACTGCAAATACTCTGGGGTGAATTACCGGGGGTAGAAAAGATCAAGGTTTTCGATGGGGGAAGATAAGAGATGGTGGTGAACAGCTGTTTTAAAGACCTGGAGGGAGGAGTGGGATTAAAGGGAGTGGGGGAGTTTGTTCCAGAGGCGGGAGAAAAGGGGAATGAAAGAGTGAAGGTGAGCAGGGAGCCTAGACTTTGGCAGTTTAACCAGAAGAGGGTTGCAGGCAGATCTTGTGCGACCTGAAGGAATATTGGGGGGACAGAGCACAGAGAGAGCTGGGGGAGCAAGGCCGGAGAGGAGTCGGTAGAAGACAGAAAGACCACCAACCTGCCTGCGGTGAGTGAGTGAAAGGCCCTCGGCGTTGACTACATCACAGGAGATTCCAATGATTCTGAAAGCTTTGGCCTCAACAGCGTGAAGCCGAGCAAGGTGTGAGGCAGGAGCACCAGCCCAGAGGGGGGAACAGTATTCCATTGAGCTGCGGATGAAAGCCTTGTATGTGGTGAGGAGCTCAGGTGTGCCAAGGAAGGACTTCGCACGACGGAGGATGCCCAGTCGGCGACTGGCTTTGGAGGCCAGCTTGGAAATGTGGTTTTCCCAAGAAAGATCATGGCAGATAGTGAGACCCAAAAGCTTGAGCGACAGAACTTCTTGGAGAGGATTGTTGAGAAAGTAGATGGGAGGGTTGTCCAGTCGGTCCTTTCGGAGAGACATTGTAAGAGTGTGAGATTTGTCAGGATTGAAAGACATGTTCCACTTGTTTGACCAGTCTGTGATTTTGTCCAGGTCTGCAGAGAGTGAGGAGGCTGCAGACTGCCGATCTGAGGGGATGAGGAATGGAGCGACAGAGAGTAGAGTCGTCAGCAAAGAGATAGAGAGGATTTTCAAGAGAGTCAGAGAGATCATTGATGAAGACCAGAAAAAGCACAGGGCCCAGAACACTACCTTGGGGAACTCCAGCCTGAACAGGAAGAGGAGATGAGAGAAACCCATTCAGGGCCACACGTTGACTACGACCAGAGAGGAAGTCCGCCAGCCATGCATGGAGATTTCCATGGATACCAAAGGAGGAGAGTTGGGAGAGCAGAGCAGGGTGCCAGACCGTATCGAAGGCACGTGAAATGTCAAGGGAGACAGCTCTAATTTCCTGTTTGGCATTGAGGACCTCCATCCATTGTTGAGAAAGCAGAAGCAGCATGTCCAGAGTAGAGTGACCAGGTCTGAAACCAAATTGATGATCAGAGATCAAGCCATTGGAGAAGAGGAAAGATTTAATATCTGAAGCAATGATGGATTCCATGACTTTGCTGATAATTGGGAGAAGGCTGATTGGTCTGTAGTTGCTGGGATCTGTTTTTGCACCTTTTTTGTGCAAAGCGGTGATGTTGGCTGATTTCCAAGCAGATGGCAGATGACCTTGAGCAAAAGAGAGGGTGAAGAGAACAGAAAGAGGGAGTGAAAGAGCAGAAGAACATGATTTTAGGACCCGTGGGCTGATGCCGTCAGGACCAGTTGCAGAATCAGAGTCGAGGGTTGACAGAAACTTTTCCACCTTGTCAGGAGGAAAGGACACAGAGTCCAGGAGCAGCTGGGTACGACTGGGTACGGTGGGTACAGAGAGGGATGGGTTTGGGACACAAGATTTAGAGGCAAACACAGAGTTGAGGCATTCAGCTTTTTCACGTGCGGAGTCAGCCGTTAAGCCGTTTGAGGTGAGGGAGGGGATGGAGGGGGAACAAACACCAGAAACAGATTTGACGAGACGCCACCAGGATTTGGAAGAGGGAGACAGATAAGAGAGTTCGGTCTTGAGAATGGTGAGATATTGTTTCCTGGCTCTCCTGAGGGTGGACACACAGTTGTTTCGGGCTTTGTGAAAGGAAATGAGATTTCCTTCCATTGGATTTGCTTTCCAGGAGACGAAAGCAAGTTGTTTCAGGGCAACAGCCTCACCACAAGATTCCGTGTACCATGGACGGGAGGAAGGGTATGACAACTGAAGACGAGATGGTATAAATCTGTGCATGAGAGAGAGCAATTTACTTTGAAAGAATTCCCAGGATGAGTTGATGTCAGAGGCGGTAGAGATGGGAGACCAGTCCAGATGATTGATGGCTGCTTGAAGACCGTGCCAGTTGGCCTGAGTGAAATGCCAGACTCGTCGACGCTGAGGAGGCTCTCTGAGAATGGTCAGAGAGATGTCCACTTTGACAAGCACATGATCAGATGAGCCGATTGGAGCAGAAGAAGAGCAGCAGACATTTTCAGGGAAGTTTGTCATAACCAAATCCAGAAGAGAAGATGCTCCAAATGAGAATGAAGAACGGGGGAGGGGATTCAGATTGGTTTGGGAGGGGATTCAAATCCAGAAGAGAATGAAGGTGAGCAGAGAGTCTTGGTTTCATCCGAATCCGTCCACAACTTTTTAAGATATCCTGTTCACAAACAGACAAACAAACAGACAGGGGTGAAATTACAACCTGATCCATCAACCTTCAGTAGCGAGGTAACAATTTGTTGCTCTTAATGACCGTCAATGTAGTCAAAAAGTAGTGACGTGTGGAGTACCATAGGGTAATTTTAGGAGGGTAATAGGGACGTGTGGAGTACCATAGGGTAATTTTAGGAGGGTAATAGGGACGTGTGGCGTACCATAGGGTAATTTTAGGAGGGTAATAGGGACGTGTGGAGTACCATAGGGTAATTTTAGGAGGGTAATAGGGACGTGTGGAGTACCATAGGGTAATTTTAGGAGGGTAATAGGGACGTGTGGAGTACCATAGGGTAATTTTAGGAGGGTAATAGGGACGTGTGGAGTACCATAGGGTAATTTTAGGAGGGTAATAGGGACGTGTGGAGTACCATAGGGTAATTTTAGGAGGGTAATAGGGACGTGTGGAGTACCATAGGGTAATTTTAGGAGGGTAATAGGGACGTGTGGAGTACCATAGGGTAATTTTAGGAGGGTAATAGGGACGTGTGGAGTACCATAGGGTAATTTTATGAGGGTAATAGGGACGTGTGGAGTACCATAGGGTAATTTTAGGGGGGTAATAGGGACGTGTGGAGTACCATAGGGTAATTTTAGGAGGGTAATAGGGACGTGTGGAGTACCACAGGGTAATTTTAGGAGGGTAATAGGGATGTGTGGAGTACCATAGGGTAATTTTAGGAGGGTAATAGGGACGTGTGGAGTACCATAGGGTAATTTTAGGAGGGTAATAGGGACGTGTGGAGTACCATCGGGTAATTTTAGGGGGGTAATAGGGACGTGTGGAGTACCATAGGGTAATTCTAGGAGGGTAATAGGGACGTGTGGAGTACCACAGGGTAATTTTAGGAGGGTAATAGGGACGTGAGGACTGAGGAGTACCATAGGGTAATTTTAGGATCGCTACTATTTATAATTTATATTGTTGCGAATATGGAATTTGACCTCCATATCCGCTTGTAAATATTCCCCTATCTTCTCCGATACTCCCCAACTCTCCCCTTACCCCATTCCCTAGTCCCATTGTCTGTAAACAACACCCATTAGAGCCGATCTTCCCCTTCATTCCCCCATTAAATGTCGTGCCCAGGTCCCCCGCACCACACGTAGACAATTATAGGACATCTTGCTAGTTATTCTTAATCTATGTCAGTTAAGGACTTGTTTCCATTAATTATGACTCTTCGTTGCACCAGAATGTGATGATATGGCACCAGTAGGAGTTTAGGACCTTCCCATACCTCCCCGCATCTCTTCCCATCATCTCAAGCTCCAACAACAACCACAACAACAGCGGCTTTGCGTCCTCACTCCGGCTCGGTTGGCCGCCATTGAACATGTGCTCGACGGGGTTACCCAGAAGGGGGCTCCCTGTCGGCCCCTCGTCAAGGGCGGAGCCGGTAACCCCCGCACCCAATGAGAAGCCATGGGCCGATGCCATATGGGGCGGAGCTAACGAGCGAGGGCGTGACTCCCCGCCGGATATACGCGGCCCCGCGCCGGACGTGACGTCAGATGCGCCCCGAGCTTGGAAAGACAAGACGCCACCCTCCCGAGCGCTGAGCGACCTCCCCGGCATCTCCACCAAAGTCGCGACCCACGAGCGCTGAGCGACCACACCAGCATCTCTGGACCCCACCGTACGTGATCCTGCCCTGAGCACAGGTGCACCTGGAGCGATCGCTACCCGCTTTCCTGGCCATCAAACCCCGTGTGAGTCAGCGTTGTCCCGTTTATCTGTGGTCTGTCTAGGGTTAATATAAGGTTGTGTCTAAGTGCCCACCTTCCTATGTTTCCCTCTTGTCCCTGTAATCTAACCTTTTCCGCCTTAATATAACCTCCTCCGGAGGTCTTGAGAACTGAACCCCTGGTGTCGTATTGTGTGATTATAATCCAGCCGGGTGTCTTCTTTTCCTTATTGAGCCAGCATAGCGCGGCTTCGTCGACGTTCGAGTACAATCGGGTAACTTGTACGGATACGGCGGCCATCCCGCTCGGCCCACCATACCATCAAAGTCGTATCTGTAACAATTGGTGTCGAGGAGTGAGATTCGGACCCGGGACTAAATTAGTTAGGCCCAAATTTTGGGAGGGAAAATCGATCCGGAGCGCGTACTGCGCTCGACAAAATCGATCCGGAGCGCGTACTGCGCTCGACAAAATCGATCCGGAGCGCGTACGGCGCTCGACAAAATCGATCCGGAGCGCGGGTACTGCGCTCGACGAAAGTATAACGGCGAAATTTCGAATTTGTTTTACGAAACTCGAATTTTGAAAGTCGCGCTATGGCGGATCAAGACGGCTGGGGTCCGGTAGGGGAGAGTGAAGCAGGGTCGGTCCAGGACCAAATTGAGACACGTGAGGAGAGCGAAACAGCGGGGGTAGCAGACGCGCGAAATGGCGCCTCGCACATAGCTACGTGGGCCGCACCCGCTGCACAAGTGGGAGGGATGGCCCAGATGCAGGTCCTCATGGAGCAATTTATGGCGCAAATGCAGGCGTCCCTCAAACTGCAGAGTAACCAATTGGGGGTAATGAGGGACGAAGCGAGGGCTCAGAGTGAGCAAATGGGGGTAATGAGGGACGAAGCGAGGGGTACCAGTGAGGGATTAGACAATAATTTTAAGGGATTAGACATGAAATTTGGGAAATTAGACGATAGATTAGGGGAAATACAGGAGGGGTTAACGGGGGTAGAAAACAGAATGGCCGCTCAAGAGAATCAAATGGAAGGGATGCAAAAAGGGTTAGAGGGGTTAGAAAACACCATGGAAGGCAAATTGAGGGACATGAGGGACCAAGCGGAAAGGGAAGTTAACCAAATGGGGCAGCAGATAGAGGGGGTCAGAATGGGGGTAGAAACCAAACTGGATGCTCACAGGGAGGAAATGGAGCAGATGAGGGTGGCATCTGGGCAGGAGATGCAAGTGATGGGAGAGGAGATCAGAAGAGGAGTGAGTGAGGAGGTCGGAGGAGTGCGCGAGGAGGTGAGGCACTGTAAGGAGCGCATGGAGAAAGAGGTGAGAAAGGGGACTGTAAAATTGCAAGGTGGTATAGAGGAGTTGACGCTGGGAGTAGAACAACTGACAGTGGGACAAAAGGAGTTGGGGGACCAGGTAAAGAAGAACACAGCGGTAATAGAGGGTTTAAAATCGACACAGAAGGAGATGAAAAAGGACGTAGGGGTAATTAAAAAAGAGTGTCAGACGGTACATGAGGACCTGACGAGGAAAATGGACAAGGTGGTAGAGGTAATGGAGGTTAAAGAGCGGGAGGTGCGGGAGCACATAGAAAAAAATAAAGTGGAGTTAGAGGAAGAACTTAAAGGGGCGCACGAAGAGATGAAGGAGATGAAGCAAAAATTAGAAGAAGTGGAAGAAGGGGTGAGCGAAATTAAAAAGCGACGGAGAGAGGATAAGAAAGAGATAAAAGAGGAGGTAAAAGAATTGGTCCAGAGTCTGTGTTCGGATCGTGATGATGTGCTCATTAACCGGATGAGGGATTCGCAGGTGATGGAGGAGAAGCGAAGAGAAAGAGGACCCGGTGTAAGTGGTGACCAATATGGTCGTGCGTATGATGCGCCAGGTGATTTAATAAGCTTGGGGGTCGAGATAGACCCGGATGTTCGTGAGAGGCCAAGAGTGAGGTGTATGGCTGGTCCGGAGGGTATGGAACGAGAGGTGCGAGGTGTGGGTGAGCAAGGTTGTGGTGGTGGTGGTATGGAATGGGTAGCGGGTTGCGGAGGTGTGACCCATGCATCGACACCAACAGGGGTAGTTGTTGGAGGGACCGGGGAGGCACGAGAGCCCCTTGGGGGTAGTGTACTGTGGGGGCCCGGCCGGTTCGGCCCCGCGCTGACCCCGCAAGGGGCGACGCACGGGGTCCGGCAGGCGGGCAACGACTCACATACGAGGTGGTCCCACAAGGTCCCACTCGCGCCGTATGACGGCAAGAGTGATCTACGCGCGTACCTGGCGCAGTTCGACTGTGTGTGTAAGGGCAACGGTTGGGGTGAGGACGAAGGTGGAGTACACCTGGTGGCCGCATTGCGCGGCGCGGCGGCGGAGGTGCTGACGGCATTACCAGCGGGTGCTCTCACCCTGCCAGCCCTCCGCGACGCCCTAATTAATCGATTCGGCATAGAACAGCAGAGCGAGCTTGTTAAAGCTCAGCTCGCGCTGCGAAAACGCAAGCCCCAGGAAGCCATCGGGGAACTTGCCCACGACATTCGCCGCGCAGTGGGGATCGCACATGCTAGCATGGCAGCGGATTCCCGGGAAAGCCTGGCGCTGGACCATTTTATCCAGGCCCTCCCGGATATTGAGCTCCGGCAACAGCTCGCCATGTGGCGCCCGCAGACTCTGAGCCAGGCGGCTGACGCTGCGGCCCGTTGGGAAGCAGCGAGGCCCCTGGCCCGAGGGGGCGAGCGTCTCGCAATGGCGGTCCGCCAGGTGGGACCCCCGGTGGAGGGCGGACCCCTTAGGGGACCCGCCCCCGACGTGGGTCCTGACCTGGCGGGCATGGTCCGGAGGCTGGTGGACCAGCGCCTGGCGGGACCTGGACCATGGCAGGCGGCCACGGAGGTGGCCCGCGGTGGACCACGAGCGGGTAATCCAATTCGGACCTACAGGGGGGGGAATTTGGAATTCCGGAGGCAAGCACCTTATCAGGTGAGGTGCTATACCTGCAACCGCCTGGGTCACCTGGCGCGGCACTGTCGAAACGCGCGCCGGGATGATCCCCGGCAGTTGAGGTCCTCAACTCCGCCCAGGGGGGAGCGGGTTAGCCGACCCCAGACACCCCCCCGCCAGACCCCGGGAAACTAGAAGGTGTCGGGCACGTAGGGCGGTGTTCGGCAGCAGAGGATGGAGGAGAGCCCTCATTGACGCGACAGGTCATTTATTGTGGCCAAATTGGAACCGGTAGCCTGACAATTAGATGCAAAATTGCCGGCGTGGGGGTAGACGCCGTAGTGGACACAGGAGCTAGCGCCACGATCATCAGCCCTGTGGTCCTTGATTCGAGCGCAGGTGGCTGGGATAAGATCCAGCGCCTGCAAAATTATAGTTTGCAGCTTGCTACCGGGGTAACGGCCCCGATCATAGGGCGTGGTTCTGTGACCCTCAAGTTAGGGTCGGTAAGGAGGGAGATAGATGTTTGGGTGGCGGAGGTGTGCGACCCATGTTTAATAGGGTTGGACCTGTTGACTGCCAGCGGTTGTAAAATCGACTTGTGCCGGGGGATCCTGCAGGTGGGAGTAGAAGAGCTGCCGTTAGGGGGAGTGAGCACGGCCGAGAGAGCGGAGCTGGAGGCTTCCGAGGCCGTGACCATCCCCCCAAGGGCCGAGGCGATAGTGCCGGCCCGGTGGGCAGCTCGCCCAACATGGCAGGAGTCCTGCGGCCTGGTCGAACCGGTGGCAGCGCAGTCCATACCGGGTTTAATCGTGGGCCGCACCCTTGTAAAAACGGACGGACCGGTAGTGGCCGTCCGAGTAGTAAATGTGAGTACAGAACCACGCACTATAGTAAGGGGCACGAGGGTAGCTGGCTGCACCCCAGTTGAGGAAGTCGCGACAGTGAGGGGCGAGAACGTCCAGCCGAGCCGACCCCGGGGGGAGCCTTCAATAACAAGTAGGAATTGGCCCGATCCCATTTGCGAGATGGTAAATCGTAGTAGCGTAGAGTTGGGAGGTACCCAGAGGGAGGCCTTACACAAACTGGTTGGGTCCCATTTGGACCTCTTCTCCCTGTCCACCGAGGATATTGGACGTACGGGCCTGGTGAAACATCAGATCCACACCGGTGAGGCCCGGCCTATTCGTCAGGCCGCCCGACGGCTCCCTTGGAGCAAGAGGGCGGAAGCTGACGAGCAGGTTGCAAAAATGCTCGACGCAGGTGTGATCGAGCCCTCGGGAAGTCCTTGGATGTCACCTGTTGTGCTGGTCAAAAAGAAGGATGGGACCACGCGGTTCTGCGTGGACTATCGCCAGCTAAACAACGTGACACTCAAGGACTCATATCCCCTGCCAAGGATTGATGACACCCTCGATGCCGTTGCGGGCTCAAATTGGTTCACAACTTTGGACCTCAAGAGTGGGTATTGGCAGGTGGAGATGGATAGGGCAGGGAAGGAGAAAACGGCATTTTCCACAGGTAAGGGACTGTATCAGTTTACTGTGATGCCGTTTGGTTTGTGTAACGCCCCCGCCACCTTTGAGAGATTGATGGAGCATGTACTAGGCGGCATGCCATGGCAATCATGCCTGGTGTACCTGGATGACGTCCTGGTACATGCCCAAACGTTCCCCCAGGCACTAGCTAATTTGGACCAGGTGTTCGGGTGCCTCAGACAGGCAGGGTTGAAGCTGAACCCGAGTAAGTGCACTTTGTTTGCAAGAGAGGTGGCCTATCTAGGTCACGTGATTGGCCGCGAGGGGGTAAAAACAGACCCAGACAAAATTAAAGCGGTAGAGGAGTGGCCCGCACCACGTACCATCAAAGAGGTGCGGGGATTTTTGGGACTCTGCTCCTACTACCGGCGCTTTGTGGCGAAATTTGCGGAGTTGGCCCGTCCCCTCCACCGGCTTACGGAGAAGGGGACGCGATTTAATTGGACACGGGAGTGCCACGAGGCCTTCCAAAAATTGAAGGGGTGTCTAACATCCGCACCCCTTCTAGCTTACCCCACTAGTGACGGGACATTTACCCTGGACACGGATGCGAGCCAGGAAGGATTGGGCGCAGTTTTGTCTCAGACACAGGAGGGCGTGGAGAGAGTGATTGGTTATTATAGTCGGGCCTTGAGTAGGCCCGAGAGAAATTATTGCGTCACTCGCAAAGAGTTATTGGCTATGCTGGCTGCCATGAACCATTTCCACCCGTACTTGTACGGGCGGAAATTTTTGGTTAGAACTGACCATTCCTCCTTGCAATGGCTCCTTCGGTTCAAGGAACCGGAGGGCCAAATTGCAAGGTGGTTGGAAAAGTTGCAGCAGTACGATTTTGATGTGGCCCATAGGGCCGGGAAGGCCCATGGTAATGCGGACGCACTCTCTCGGCGTCCTTGTCTGGGGGAAAACTGTAAATTTTGTGCGAGACACGAGGAGAGGGAGCAATTGGGCGATTCCGCCCCGATTCTCGTCGTCCGGGCAACCCGGGTGAGAGGGCCAATTTTGCCACTAACCGCGGACGAGGAATTTGGAGAGTTGGCTTGGAGCACGGCCCAGCAGGAGGATCCTGTTCTGGGGCCGGTGTTCCAATGGGTCAAATTGGGGCAAAGACCAAAGGGGGAAGAGGTCACCCCCCTCGGGGCACAAACAAAGGCATATTGGGCTCAGTGGCAGACCCTGGAATTGAAAGGCAACATCTTGTATCGCAAGTGGGTGGAGGTTCCCTCTGATCGAACTTCCTGGCTGGTGATAGTCCCTGACAAATTCAAGAACGTCATATTGCAACAGGTGCATGGTACCCGCTCCGGCGGCCATTTGGGCAGGACAAAGACAATATCTCGGGTCCGCCGGAGGTTCTATTGGGTGAATATGGGGCGCGACATACAGGACTGGTGTCGGAGATGCGACGCCTGTTCTGCCAAAAAGGGACCAGCACGGAGGATGAGGGCCCCCCTTCAATTACATCAGGTGGGGGCCCCCCTTGAGCGGGTGGCTATGGATATTCTAGGACCGCTGCCCCGCACCCGCCAAGGTAATAAGTATATCCTCGTTGTGATGGACTACTTCACCAAGTGGCCGGAGGCCTACGCCCTCCCCAACCAAGAAGCAGGGGTGGTAGCGCAGGCCTTCGTGGAAGGATTTGTGTGCCGGCATGGGATTCCACAGGAGTTGCACACCGACCAGGGACGAAATTTTGAGAGCAAATTACTAAAAGATGTGTGCAGTCTCCTGTCAATTCGAAAAACCAGGACAACGCCTTTAAGACCTCAATCTGACGGGATGGTGGAAAGATTCAACCGAACTTTAATCCAACAACTGGCACTGTTCACCACCACCCGTCAGGATGACTGGGACGAACATCTCCCTTATTTGCTTATGGCCTACCGGACCAGCCAGCACGGGGCCACCGCATGCAGTCCAGCGTTGCTTATGTATGGGCGGGAGTTACGGGCTCCCGCCGACTTGCTATGCGGTCCCGTGCCAGACACAGTGGTTAACCCGCCGAGGGAGGGGTACGCACGTCACCTAGAGGAAGGCATGGAGCTAGTCCATGCCTTCGCCCGCCGCCAACTCCATCTGGCGGGGGAAAAGATGAAGCGCAGGTACGACGACCGGAGCCAGGGGAGTCAATACGCTCCGGGGACGAAGATTTGGTTCTTTAATCCCCGGAGGCGGAAGGGAAGGTGCCCAAAACTCACCTCCCCCTGGCAAGGCCCAGGAGTCGTCCTGTCGCAAATCTGTGACGTGGTCTTTAAGATCAAAATGGGGCCACGAGCCCTCCCTCGGATCGTCCACGCCGACCGGATAAGACCTTACACCGGCGAGCAGGCGCCCCCGTGGATTGCCTCGGCTTTAGATGCCGAGGCGGGACCCAGTACCTCTGAATAAGGGGGGCTTATTAGTGCCAGAGGACTGGGGGATTGAGGAGCGATAGGCCCGGTGGGAGAGGGTGGCATCCCTGCCACCTTTCCCATGGTGGTGGGGCAAAGGAGCAATAGTTTATGGGGTGTATGGCAGTGAAAACTAGCCCGGGTGGGTTAGGATATTGATAGGGATCTAGCGAAGATGACAGTAGGTAACGTTAAGTTTAGTTAGTGACTGATACCTGTAGTGGGGACGCAGGTAGATTAGTATGGATGATAATGACGAGGGAGCGCAATAGTTTAAAGGGACGACTGGGAAGCGCAAGTTTCAGAAGGGAGTAGTTAGCTGAGATGATGCCGTGTGTGTGAGAATTGAACAGGTGTGATTGCACAGGTGTGCATCTGGACAGGTGTGTGGAGCAGTGTATGAGTAGTGAGTGTGTGGATCAGCGCGAATGCGCTTGGGGAGAGAAGGGTGCAGGTGGCACCAGGTGTGAGAGCACAGGTGTGCAGGTACAGGTGTGTGGAGAGAGTTGGAGTGAGTGGTACGGAGTGGTGTGCATGGTGCGAAGGTGTGGATGGGGGAAGAGTGGACCCCTTTCACGAGCACCCGGGGCGGGTAGTGTAAGTGTTAGGTAGAGGGTGCAGGTAAATTGTGGTTGAATATTGGCATTTGTGGTGCGGTTGCAGAATGGTGTTGTGGATGGGTGCATTAGTGTTGTGGAAATGGCTGGGCGTGTAGCCTGTTAGGGTGTGTAGTTGGTTGGGCACTCCACCACTGTGAGGATGTCGGCCAGGTGAGGCCGCAGGTGGGCTCTGGGAGCCGGTAGTTGTGAGTGGGTGCCTGAGGATCCCGGGTGTGGATCGGGCAGCCCAGTGCCAGAGAGGGCACGGAGTGGGGAGAGCGCCAGAGGGCCTTCCCCAGGTAGATAGGTTAGGGTAAGGAGCAGGTAAGCTCGGAGGCAACTGCAGTGGTGGAGGTGTGCAGGTGGGTAGACCCACTGGGAGAGGTACACGCCGCAGCCCAGAAATTGTGCGAGGGCACCGGGAGATGAATCGGGGGAGTGAGACCCCAAATTGAAGAGCACCACAGTTTGGCCAATGGGAATTGGTTTTTAGAACCCATAGTGTAAGAGGGCCAATGGTTTGGCCGGAGAAAGCCCCCGGGTAGTGTAAAGTTGTTAAAGTCATTTAGGAGATAGTTAGGATTGATGAACCTGTCGCACCATACGCAGCCACTTGCCTGTGGTGATGATGATGACTCCACACCTGTGTTTTCTTTGTTTTGTGCAGGAAATGAGAATTGCTGTTGGATTTGTGAGACGCATCACGACGTGGATGAGACATTGGGGTGATTCCATCTCTCCCTCCCTAGGAGGGACTGATGATGAATTGGTGATGGCAAATTTTGATGTTGAGTTGGAGATGGCAAATTTTGATGAGAGTTGAAAATGGCAAATTTGATTGGTTAGGAGGGAGAGAAGACGAATTTGGTATATGGGAGGAACGGGGAAGACAGTAGGGATGTTTGTTGATTTGTAAAGTAGATGTTTATGGGTAGTGTTGTGTTGTGTGGATACAGTAAGGGGTAAGGGAGGGGCCATGTAGGTTACCTGGTGGGGGGGGGGCGTACGATAGGAACGTACCTGTCTCACCTGGTTCCCATGTGCCCCCAGTGTGCATTACCTTATATTGCGTGCACTTTTGCGCCCTTACCACCTTACTCACTTGTTTCTTCTTTTGTCTCCCACCTCCGAGGATCTGGCTTTGGGGTAGAGAGAGAGGAGAGAGAGGTGCTGGCTACGCAGTTGTGGGCCTGCACTTTCGCTGCTTGTTGCCTGGATCGATACACCATATGGACCGCAATGTTGGTGGCCACCCACAATGGACCGTAGTTCTTTTGCGGCCAAGCACCACCCGGGGATGGACCTATGGGTCAACGGGGCACCTATGCCATACAGGTGAACCACTAATAATTAACACCAAGTGCACCACAAGAAGAGCAAGAGACACCTGCAGGGTTAGGGGTTGTCGAATTTATTTTTATTTCATTGAACAATGGTGACTGCACCGATTGGTGGTGGGGTGGTGCTTTTGATGCTGGGAAAGGGTGCTCTGCACGTTATTAAAGGCCGTCGGCCACAGAGCACTCGTGGGTTGGTGTATCGATGTTGGCAAGCGCGCTCTCTCTATGCATAACATCTGCATGTGTTCCTCCAAAGACAGGTCCTGGATCGTAGTGTAAATATCAGCGTAGTCTTGTAAATAATGCTCCCTACCGGCTGTATGTTTAGTTTGAGGATTCTTTCCGGATTCGGTTATCCTGTGGGTGTGTTTCTGAGAGGAGAAGGGTGCAACGTCGCAGGGGGACATATTTACTCATTTGTGAATATCTATAAAACTGTCGCACTCAGGGTAGAGTTAATAGTAGAGGGAACTACATTGCGTGCCACACTAAAGTAGGTAAAAATTTATCGGGTCGGGACGCCCCGAGGGTAGAGAAGGGTGCAATGTTGCGAATATGGAATTTGACCTCCATATCCGCTTGTAAATATTCCCCTATCTTCTCCGATACTCCCCAACTCTCCCCTTACCCCATTCCCTAGTCCCATTGTCTGTAAACAACACCCATTAGAGCCGATCTTCCCCTTCATTCCCCCATTAAATGTCGTGCCCAGGTCCCCCGCACCACACGTAGACAATTATAGGACATCTTGCTAGTTATTCTTAATCTATGTCAGTTAAGGACTTGTTTCCATTAATTATGACTCTTCGTTGCACCAGAATGTGATGATATGGCACCAGTAGGAGTTTAGGACCTTCCCATACCTCCCCGCATCTCTTCCCATCATCTCAAGCTCCAACAACAACCACAACAACAGCGGCTTTGCGTCCTCACTCCGGCTCGGTTGGCCGCCATTGAACATGTGCTCGACGGGGTTACCCAGAAGGGGGCTCCCTGTCGGCCCCTCGTCAAGGGCGGAGCCGGTAACCCCCGCACCCAATGAGAAGCCATGGGCCGATGCCATATGGGGCGGAGCTAACGAGCGAGGGCGTGACTCCCCGCCGGATATACGCGGCCCCGCGCCGGACGTGACGTCAGATGCGCCCCGAGCTTGGAAAGACAAGACGCCACCCTCCCGAGCGCTGAGCGACCTCCCCGGCATCTCCACCAAAGTCGCGACCCACGAGCGCTGAGCGACCACACCAGCATCTCTGGACCCCACCGTACGTGATCCTGCCCTGAGCACAGGTGCACCTGGAGCGATCGCTACCCGCTTTCCTGGCCATCAAACCCCGTGTGAGTCAGCGTTGTCCCGTTTATCTGTGGTCTGTCTAGGGTTAATATAAGGTTGTGTCTAAGTGCCCACCTTCCTATGTTTCCCTCTTGTCCCTGTAATCTAACCTTTTCCGCCTTAATATAACCTCCTCCGGAGGTCTTGAGAACTGAACCCCTGGTGTCGTATTGTGTGATTATAATCCAGCCGGGTGTCTTCTTTTCCTTATTGAGCCAGCATAGCGCGGCTTCGTCGACGTTCGAGTACAATCGGGTAACTTGTACGGATACGGCGGCCATCCCGCTCGGCCCACCATACCATCAAAGTCGTATCTGTAACAATATTAATGATTTTTACAGATCATCTAAAGTTTTGTCTTTCATTTTGTTTGCCGAAGATTCGAACCTATTCGTCTCTCATCCTGATCCCAACCTTCTAAGTAAGACTATAAACCTAGAGGTAAACCTTGAACTAGGCCATGTACCGGACTGGATAACGGTAAATAGACTTTCCTTAAACCTGGACAAAACCAATCTGGTGCTCCCAAAACGATTCGCATAAAGGAACAAAATTGCAGAAAACAGAGTGTACCAAATTCCTTGGTGTGTTAATGGATGACTTCCTATTGTGGAGAGCCCATGTAAACGAGTTGTGTAAAAGACTATCTCCCTTCTAATGTTGCTATCATCAATAGACGAAAACATTTCTTTCCCAAATTTGTTAATATCATATTCCAATGTTATTTTGTCTCGGTTAAATTATGGTTCACTTGCCTGGGGTAATTCTTCCAAATTGCTTGTGAATAAAATCTTATTATTACAAAAAAAAGAGCCATGAGAATTGTCTGCAATAAAAGCTTGGGAGCGCGCACTAATCTTTTATTTTATGAAAACAAAATTCTCATGATGGATGAACTGCATTAATATAACCTTGGTTTCTTTATGTATCACTTAGATAGAAACTATCTACCGGATGTACTTATAACAATTATCTACAAAAAAAAAAACCCTGAACTTCATAATTATCCTACAAGACAATTGAACATGTTTCACCTTCAATTCACTAGAACAACCTTTTCAAAAAGAACATTTATTTTTCCTGGACATTACTTTTGGAATTGGCTCGATTTTAATTTGGGATCAACTATTGGCTTCCATCATTTTAAACGTAAGTTAAAACTTCCATTGTTGAATAAGTTTCAAACCGAATAGTTCATTTTGTTCCTTTCCATGACTTCGATGTGATCGGAATTGTCCAGGTTAATTTATCTGTGATGACAAATTTATCTGTGATGACTTGCGATGTAGAAATGTGAGAAAAATGAGAATTCTTCTTTTAATAGTCTTTGTCTTTCTTTGCTATTGATTACTTCCTTCATTTACATAAGTAAATGCCTCTTATGCAATAAATTGATGTTACTGGACCCACCTAACCTCTTTTGGTACATCGTTCCTTCCCTCTCTCCTCTTTCTTTCTCACTCTTTATTTCTCTACATTTTTCTTTTCTCTGTATTTATTTTCCGCATTTTTGTTATTTTGCTATTTTTGTCATTTTGGTATTTTGTCATTTTGCTATTTTTGTCATTTTGGTATTTTTGTCATTTTGGTATTTTTGTCATTTTGCTATTTTTGTCATTTTGCTATTTTTGTCATTTTGCTATATTTGTCATTTTGCTATATTTGTCATTTTGCTATTTTTGTCATTTTGCTATATTTGTCATTTTGCTATATTTGTCATTTTGCTATATTTGTCATTTTGCTATATTTGTCATTTTGCTATATTTGTCATTTTGCTATTTTTGTCATTTTGCTATTTTGTCATTTTGTTATTTTTGTCATTTTGCTATTTTGTCATTTTGCTATATTTGTCATTTTGCTATTTTTGTCATTTTGCTATTTTTGTCATTTTGTTATTTTGCTATTTTTGTCATTTATTGCTATTTTTGTCATTTTGCTATTTTTGTCATTTTGCTATTTTTGTCATTTATTGCTATTTTTGTCATTTTGCTATTTTTGTCATTTTGCTATTTTTGTCATTTTGCTATATTTGTCATTTTGTTATTTTTGTCATTTTTGTTATTTTTGTCATTTTGCTATTTTTGTCATTTATTGCTATTTTTGTCATTTTGCTATTTTTGTCATTTTGCTATATTTGTCATTTTGTTATTTTGTCATTTTGTTATTTTTGTCATTTTGCTATTTTGTCATTTTGCTATTTTTGTCATTTTGCTATTTTTGTCATTTTGCTATTTTTGTCATTTTGCTATTTTTGTCATTTTGCTATTTTTGTCATTTTGCTATTTTTGTCATTTTGTTATTTTTGTCATTTTGCTATTTTTGTCATTTTGTCATTTTGCTATTTTTGTCATTTTGCTATTTTTGTCATTTATTGCTATTTTTGTCATATTGCTATTTTTGTCATTTTGCTATTTTTGTCATTTTGCTATATTTGTCATTTTGTTATTTTGTCATTTTGTTATTTTTGTCATTTTTGCTATTTTTGTCATTTTGCTATTTTGTCATTTTGCTATTTTTGTCATTTTGCTATTTTTGTCATTTTGCTATTTTGTCATTTTGCTATTTTTGTCATTTTGCTATTTTTGACATTTTGCTATTTTTGTCATTTTGCTATTTTTGTCATTTTGTTATTTTTGTCATTTTTGCTATTTTTGTCATTTTGCTATTTTGCTATTTTTGTCATTTTGCTATTTTTGTCATTTTGCTATTTTTGTCATTTTGCTATTTTTGACATTTTGCTATTTTTGTCATTTTGCTATTTTGCTATTTTTGTCATTTTGCTATTTTTGTCATTTTGCTATTTTTGTCATTTTGCTATTTTTGTCATTTTGCTATTTTTGTCATTTTGCTATTTTTGTCATTTTGCTATATTTGTCATTTTGCTATATTTGTCATTTTGCTATTTTTGTCATTTTACTATTTTTGTCATTTTGCTATATTTGTCATTTTGCTATATTTGTCATTTTGCTATATTTGTCATTTTGCTATATTTGTCATTTTGCTATATTTGTCATTTTGCTATATTTGTCATTTTGCTATATTTGTCATTTTGCTATATTTGTCATTTTGCTATTTTTGTCATTTTGCTATTTTGTCATTTTGTTATTTTTGTCATTTTGCTATTTTGTCATTTTGCTATATTTGTCATTTTGCTATTTTTGTCATTTTGCTATTTTTGTCATTTTGTTATTTTGCTATTTTTGTCATTTATTGCTATTTTTGTCATTTTGCTATTTTTGTCATTTTGCTATTTTTGTCATTTATTGCTATTTTTGTCATTTTGCTATTTTTGTCATTTTGCTATTTTTGTCATTTTGCTATATTTGTCATTTTGTTATTTTGTCATTTTGTTATTTTTGTCATTTTTGTTATTTTTGTCATTTTGCTATTTTTGTCATTTATTGCTATTTTTGTCATTTCGCTATTTTTGTCATTTTGCTATATTTGTCATTTTGTTATTTTGTCATTTTGTTATTTTTGTCATTTTGCTATTTTGTCATTTTGCTATTTTTGTCATTTTGCTATTTTTGTCATTTTGCTATTTTTGTCATTTTGCTATTTTTGTCATTTTGCTATTTTTGTCATTTTGCTATTTTTGTCATTTTGTTATTTTTGTCATTTTGCTATTTTTGTCATTTTGTCATTTTGCTATTTTTGTCATTTTGCTATTTTTGTCATTTATTGCTATTTTTGTCATTTTGCTATTTTTGTCATTTTGCTATATTTGTCATTTTGTTATTTTGTCATTTTGCTATTTTTGTCATTTTGCTATATTTGTCATTTTGCTATATTTGTCATTTTGCTATTTTTGTCATTTTACTATTTTTGTCATTTTGCTATATTTGTCATTTTGCTATATTTGTCATTTTGCTATATTTGTCATTTTGCTATATTTGTCATTTTGCTATATTTGTCATTTTGCTATATTTGTCATTTTGCTATATTTGTCATTTTGCTATATTTGTCATTTTGCTATTTTTGTCATTTTGCTATTTTGTCATTTTGTTATTTTTGTCATTTTGCTATTTTTGTCATTTTGTTATTTTGCTATTTTTGTCATTTATTGCTATTTTTGTCATTTTGCTATTTTTGTCATTTTGCTATTTTTGTCATTTATTGCTATTTTTGTCATTTTGCTATTTTTGTCATTTTGCTATTTTTGTCATTTTGCTATATTTGTCATTTTGTTATTTTGTCATTTTGTTATTTTTGTCATTTTTGTTATTTTTGTCATTTTGCTATTTTTGTCATTTATTGCTATTTTTGTCATTTCGCTATTTTTGTCATTTTGCTATATTTGTCATTTTGTTATTTTGTCATTTTGTTATTTTTGTCATTTTGCTATTTTGTCATTTTGCTATTTTTGTCATTTTGCTATTTTTGTCATTTTGCTATTTTTGTCATTTTGCTATTTTTGTCATTTTGCTATTTTTGTCATTTTGCTATTTTTGTCATTTTGTTATTTTTGTCATTTTGCTATTTTTGTCATTTTGTCATTTTGCTATTTTTGTCATTTTGCTATTTTTGTCATTTATTGCTATTTTTGTCATTTTGCTATTTTTGTCATTTTGCTATTTTTGTCATTTTGCTATATTTGTCATTTTGTTATTTTGTCATTTTGTTATTTTTGTCATTTTTGCTATTTTTGTTCATTTTGCTATTTTGTCATTTTGCTATTTTTGTCATTTTGCTATTTTTGTCATTTTGCTATTTTGTCATTTTGCTATTTTTGTCATTTTGCTATTTTTGACATTTTGCTATTTTTGTCATTTTGCTATTTTTGTCATTTTGTTATTTTTGTCATTTTTGCTATTTTTGTCATTTTGCTATTTTGCTATTTTTGTCATTTTGCTATTTTTGTCATTTTGCTATTTTTGTCATTTTGCTATTTTTGACATTTTGCTATTTTTGTCATTTTGCTATTTTTGTCATTTTGCTATTTTTGTCAATCTTTAAAATCTTTATTTTATTAAAATTGAAGTACGTACTGTATGTACTATATAAACATAAACACCGTGTGGTATCGTGTTCTATGAACTCTATAGTTATTGATGTTTTACATAAGCCTGGTGTTAGCTCTACACTCTGACTCTACCCTACGGTTACGGCGGCTGGCTTAAGATGTTTGTGTCTTCAGTTTGAGCCCCTGTCGTGCCATTGAAATAACACCAGGTGAGTTGACTCAGCTTATCATCCTTCTGACGTTGGCAAAATGAATACCGGTTTACAGGTAACAGGAGCAACTGCATCAACAGGTGTGCTTCCAGAAAATGATGCAACCAGCAGCCACATGCTGCATAGGAAACAACGTGTTGGTTGTACATGCTTCCTGTCCTGTTTCATTTACCACTATACCAGTCTCATTAAACTATATTGGTTCACGAGTTATCAAGTGACCACTATATAGTATATTCGTCGTGTGTGTGTCTGTGTGTGTGTGTCTCTGTGTGTGTGTTTATGTGTGTGTGTCTGTGTGTGTGTGTTTCTGTGTGTGTGTGTGTGTGTGTGTGTGTGTGTGTGTGTGTGTGTCTGTCTGTCCGCAGCATAACTACCCGATGATATCATCCGATCTTGATGAAACTTGGGTGGGAGGTTGATATCATGATCTAGTTGTGTCCTGCCTAGAGTGGGCGTATTGCGCCCATTGTGGGCGGAGGAGCCACGCCCGAAAAATATGTCTTTTTAGGGGGTAATCGAGTTCAAGCTACATCTTCTCCGAGGGAGTTGGTGGAATCTGACAGGGGTTTGGGTATTTGGTTAGGCCAATGTCATGTGTCTAGCCCCACGGAGCTCGATTTTTATTTATTTATTTATTCATTTTTTTTTTTCACCGAATTTTCGGTATTGTGTAGCTAACTAACCTCATAACTGATTATACATTATTTTCTCTCTCATTTCAAGGTCAGTAACCTTCGTTTTGACATTTCCGGGCCTGGCCTGTCCAGGCCTGTTTCGGTTATAGTCCGTCCTTTGTCATTGAATACCGATCGCTCGTGAACCATCGTCGTCTCCTGACTTGTTTGATCTTATTATTCCCACAGTCATGGGATCAATCACGTCTCCATGCACGAATAAATTAACAGCGGACACGCCTGAGTTACTTTTTCGGCGTGCGCAACTAAATTGAAAATTATAACGTTCCCCAAGTCACCATTGGGCACACTTCGGTTCAAAATGAAGCCTCCATGCTCTTCCAGATTATATTGACACTGGCATCACCAGACTCAAGTCCGGTAGGGCTCGCCCAGGTGTACTGTGTACCTTATAATAAATTTAGAGGATGACAGAGCAATAACGGACACCTTACGGACTTTCCTAATTCCAACTTGTACTGCGCTAGTACGACAAGGTCTTACCTGGTCACACCCATTATTCATAACCTGTAAAATTAAACATCATGAAAACACCAAATAATGAATCGTGTATTTATTTATTTTTATTATTACAGCCATAATTCATCCAGGTTTCATCTATCTATAATTCCAGTAATCTCTGTGTGTATGTATGTATGTATGTATGTATGTATGTCTGTATGTCTGTATGTCTGTGACCGCTGTTTCTCGACAACCACGGGTTCGATATACTTGAAACTTGCCAGGTATATTGCTGGGGACCCGAGGATGTGCCTTTTCAAGGTTTCATATTAATCGGACAAGTAGTTACCGAGCTATGTCCAAAAAACGATTCAACCAATCAGAGAGCAGCGAGCTATCACGTGTGCCGAACGTGCCGAACAGACTCTGCCTCGGACGGCACATTTGAGAGCGTATTCATTTATTTCACGTTGGCAAACTATGTTGCCGCTATGTTGGCGTTAAACTATGTTTTAAAACTAATTAAAACTAATTTGCGATTCTTTCGCTTTCCTGCGCGTTTGTGCACGTTATGGCGATTTCTTTACCAAACTCCGCAAGCCGTTCGCTTTGGACCAAACCATTTCATGTAAATAGAGGGGGGGGGGGGGGATTGTCACCGTACTCGCAAGCCGTTCGCTTTGGACCAAACCATTTCATGTAAATAGAGGGGGGGATTTTCACCGTACTCGCAAGCCGTTCGCTTTGGACCAAACCATTTCATGTAAATAGAGGGGGGGGGGATATAATTTTAGATATATATATAGTACGGGCATGCCCTAGTCTATCTATAATTCCAGTAATCTCTGTGTGTGTGTGTGTGTGTGTGTGTGTGTGTGTGTTTGTCTGTGACCGCTGTTTCTCGACAACCACGGGTCCGATATACTTGAAACTTGCCAGGTATATTGCTGGGGACCCGAGGATGTGCCTTTTCAAGGTTTCATATTAATCGGAGAAGTAGTTACCGAGCTATGGCGATTTATTTACCAAACTCCGCAAGCCGTTCGCTTTGGACCAAACCATTTCATGTAAATAGAGGGGGGGGGGGGGATTGTCACCGTACTCGCAAGCCGTTCGCTTTCCGTTCACGCAAGCCGTTCGCTGGACCAAACCATTTCATGTAAATAGAGGGGGGGGATATAATTTTATGCTTATGCACGGGCACGTCCGGGCACGGGCACGGGTACGGGCACGGGATATATAGTACGGGCATGCCCTAGTCTATCTATAATTCCAGTAATCTCTGTGTGTATGTCTGTGTGTATGTCTGTGTGTCTGTGTGTCTGTGACCGCTGTTTCTCGACAACCACGGGTCCGATATACTTTAAACTTGCCAGGTATATTGCTGGGGACCCGAGGATGTGCCTTTTCAAGGTTTCATATTAATCGGAGAAGTAGTTACCGAGCTATGTCCAAAAAACGATTCAACCAATCAGAGAGCAGCGAGCTATCACGTGTGCCGAATGTGGCGAACAGACTCTGCCTCGGACGGCACATTTGAGAGCGTATTCATTTATTTCACGTTGGCAAACTATGTTGCCGCTATGTTGGCGTTAAACTATGTTTTAAAACTAATTTGCGATTCTTTCGCTTTCCTGCGCGTTTGTGCACGCTATGGCGATTTCTTTACCAAACTCCGCAAGCCGTTCGCTTTGGACCAAACCATTTCATGTAAATAGAGGGGGGGGATTGTCACCGTACTCGCAAGCCGTTCGCTTTGGACCAAACCATTTCATGTAAATAGAGGGGGGGGATTGTCACCGTACTCGCAAGCCGTTCGCTTTGGACAAAACCATTTCATGTAAATAGAGGGGGGGGATTGTCACCGTACTCGCAAGCCGTTCGCTTTGGCTTTGCGAATGGACCAAACCATTTCATGTAAATAGAGGGGGGGGATATAATTTTAGATATATATATAGTACGGGCACGCCCTAGTATTACCAAATGCTATCCTGTTCTCCACAACATTCAGTTTGTGTTGAGCTGCTGCCTCTTGAACTTGTAATAACAAATTCCACCTGTTTGTCAGTTCTGGGTTTATTACTTGCAAAAATCGAAGATTTTTCAGGAATATTGGTTGATCTTGTGCATTATTACAGCGTAGCCCGTAGGACAAGTCCCCACAAACGTGCACCAATCAGAGCTGAGGATCTGGTCACATGACAGGGGACGCGTTTAGTAACTATTACAATTACATATTTTACTAAAAGAAAATATAATAACCTTCTGTGGAACGTTTTGGCCTCCCAGGTAGGTAGGTAGGTAGGTCGTAAGGTAGGTAGGAGGTTTCAGAACGATCGACACGGACCTTGCTCCCCAATCCGGAAGTGAACAGATGATAACGGTTTTTTGGTTTGATAATATCTCGATACATTCGTGATTTAACATTATATTTTGATATATTAATATGACAGTATTCATTTGTGATTGAAATGATGAACGATGCTGTTTGGAATGAAAATATATAGATATTTAATTTAAAGCGGTATGAGGAAATGACGTAAGAGTTTCCATCCGTGGCATTCGTGGATTCCCCATATGCAGTTTCGCCATTGACTGGATAAAGCAATATTCCGACTGGGTACGTTTTTTGTCCAAGTCATTCACGAACCTGCTGTCAATGACTGACGTTCGACTGAAGGTGGTGCAGGAAAGTGGAATTTATTGGTTCATCGTTTGCCATTCACCGTTTTTTTGACCAAGTCATTCACGAACTGGCTGTCCATGCCTGAAGTCAAAAAAAATTAGTACATACATTATTTGCTAACTGGTAACTGGAATCCACACCCAGGTCATACTATCCTCCTCAACTAAAATGCCAAACAAGCCCAGCTACACCGCTGTAGACTATCAGTCTTATTCTGTCCGTCTGTTTGAAACAATTTTAAACTGATCTTCACTAAACTTCACCAAATGGTAGAGTTGGTCATGAGGAACAAGCCTATTGATTTTGAGGTCAAAGGTCACCTTGAGGTCAAATTTCTAAAATAGTCATTTTTCATCCGATTGACTAGAAAATTGAACAGCATTTTCATACTGTCACAAAATTGGGAAACCAATAACAACTATTTTAGAGGTCAAAATGCGAAAGGTCAACTCAAGGTCAAACTTCTAAAATCATCCATTTTCATCTGAAAAAATCGTCAATTTTCATCTGATTGACTTGAAAATTAAATAGCAATTGAACAGTAATGTACTCAGAACCACAGCTCTATAGACTGCTATTTTAGTTATCAATTTAATATCGTGACTGTTACAGACTTGATAAATTGCGAAAGATGATGGGAATAGAGCCTGTGATTGATGTTGTGAAGAGGAACAGGTTGAGATGGTTTGGTCATGTGTTGAGGAAGGATGAAAGTGAATGGTTGAGAAGAGTGATGGAAATGAATGTAGAAGGAAGTAGAGGACAGGGAAGACCGAGAAAGACTTGGCTAAAGATGGTGGAAGAAGAAATGCGGGCAAGGGGGTTAACAAGGAGAGATGCAGAAAATAGGGCAAAATGGCAGAAGATTGTCATGGGGACCGCAAGGCTAACCCCCGCTCTAGCAGGGAACATGGCCTTAAAATGCATGTTGTTGTTGTTACAGACTTGGTGGTAGAGACGGCCATAGTCTGTACTGGGTGTTCTTAATTTGTTGACCATCTATGAAGATACACGACTCAACACACTCCAAACTAGGTGGGGCCTGATATATAACAACAGTGTTTGTGATGTTAATAGTGAGTCCAAATTGTTTGGCTGCAGTATAAAAACTGTCCAAGAGGTACTGAGGCTGATCCTCGCTGTGGGCAAATAGGCCACAGTCATCGGCAAACACGTCGCGGATTCGGTTTTGGTGGGCTTTGGTTTTTGCTTGAAGCCTCGAAATATTGAAAATACCGCCATCTGTTCTAAACTAAATGTAAATTCCATCTCCACAATTACGCAAGGCCTCATATAGCATATCCACAAAAAAAAAAATGAACAAAATTGGGGCAAACACACAGCCCTGCTTCACACAAGTCATTGTAGGGAAGTGTTGGTGAACTGTCCATCTGCGCACACATGCCCAAGCATGCTCTCAGGTAGCTGCTTCAGTACATTGACAAATTTGTCTGGGACTCCCAATTTTTCCAGGATTCTCCAAAGGACACGGTGTCGTTAGATTTTGTTAGATCAACAAATACTGTGTAGAGGGCCGACATTTTGCTCCATACATCGTTCTTGAAGCTGCGTGGCCACGAACACCACGTCAAAAGTCCCCTGTTTACTTCTAAAGACACATTGCGATTCAGACACTACGTTTTTGACAACAGTCCACAGGCGACACTGCATCACCTTGGTCAAAATCTGGGAAGTCATGGCTAACGGGGGAGTAATTTTTGACGTTGTGGGTGTCCGCGTATTTCTGAATATGTTGCCCTTTTCACTGAGCCAATCATTTTTGAGCTGCCTCGTCCTCTGCCACAGTAGTTTTTGGGCCTCAGCAAACACTGTTCTTGCAGCCCTTGTGTTTCAGTTCATCATTTTATGGTACTATTACACCCGCAGACTCCGGGAGCGGCAGGAAGGGTCATTCCTCTTTGGGGTATATACATTACAGTCGATCTATGGTCGGGTCTCAAGAACATTGGGTGTGTGTTAATTTACCAAGTTTCTTGTGGAGAGTTCGCCAAGTGGTTTAATCATTCGAGCAAGCACTCCATTCAAAACCGTTAAGGATCGGCTGGCTTGGCAAGCAATAGCTAGCTGCTTGGTAAAGGAACACATCCCGAGCTTCTCCCTTTCAATTTCGTATTAAACAGCAGGAGCGAGTTTCAAAAGTTCGCTCCGAAAAATGCCACGGTAGCAGCAGAAAGGGCCATGTTATTAACCCAACATTCAAGGAAACGCCAATATAACTACAGACTTGGCATTTAATATGGAATATTTTTTTTGTGGGGGTGAACTTACTTTTCAAGATGTCTTAGAACCAAAAGTTCATTGGAATTATGTTGAAATTATTCTAGATTTTGTTAATGTGACCTTTAAAAGAAACAAAAACCACATTTGACATTTCGAAACAAATAAATTGATCCTTGAAAGTGATGTAAACTGATATCGAACTCAATTCATGGACAGTACTATGTTAAACTTCTGTACGTTTTCCAGAAGTATCTCTTCATTTTGCACATTAGCCAAATTTTTTTTTAACAAAAACAAAAGTTAAATTACGACTGGGATTACGGACAGTAAAATTACAGTTCAGTACTTCGTGTAACCCCCACGTGCATTCAGGCGAGCACGTACACATTGAGGCATGCTGTCCACGAGATTTGCCAAGGTTTGGACAGGAATCTCTTGCCATGCAGTGACAATAGCCTGCTGCAATTCACGCACAGAGGTCAGCTGTTGGTCCAAGTGGTCGATTTGATGCGTTAATTCTGCCCACAAGTTCTCTGTCGGATTCATATCCGGGGACATGGCAGGCCACTCCATATGCTCTGCATCACGGTCAGCAAGAAAGTGTTGGAACATGCGAGCATGATGAGGCCGTGCATTGTCATCTTGGAAGACAAAGTTTCCTCGAAAGGCTGCACGAGCAAATGGAAGCAACGTTTCTTCCAGAATGGCCCTGTACTTGAACTGGTTCAGGTTTCCACTCAGAACAACCAGGTCAGTTTGTCCCCTGCATGAAAAGCAGCCCAAACGGTCACCCCACCACCTCCAGCTTGTACTCTTGGCACTATACAATCTTTGTTGTAGGCTTCATGCACTTGTCTGCGCAATCGAACGTGGCCATCTTGACGATAGACCAGAACTCTAGACTCGTCACTGAAGATCACGTGATTCCAGTGTCCGGGCTGACATTGACGGTGCTCTCTGGCCCACTGCAATCGGCACAGGCGGTGTTGTCTGGTCAGGCATGTCTTTCTCAGGGGACGCCTGGCACGATAGCCTGGTTGAACCAGTCGTTGGTTGACTAGCCTTCTGGATACAGGCACATTTGTCAGTTGCTGCCACTCAGCCCTAAGCCGATTAGCTGACTTGGTACGGCCATTGCGGACTAACCGGTGCAGCTGGCGATCATCCCTCCTTGTGGTTCTGCGGGGACGTCCTGGCCTCGGTATTGGAGTAGGGACACCCCTCTGAGCATTTCGTTTCAGGATCTTTGACACCTGACCTTGAGTGATGCCATACTGCCAAGCAATAGCAAGCTCTTTCATGCCGTAATTTCGTAAAGCCACCACTCCATGACAAACAACATTGTCGAGTTGATGGACCATCTCCAGAGGAAGCGGCAATAACTTTTGGAGATGTGCAGCAGTTGTTTTCCACTAATACAGAACGCAACAACCCTTGTGTACCCGACTGTGAAGCCAACCGTCAAATGCACCTGTCCGTACATTTTGCCACGCCACCTGTGACATAATCCTGTTGTTGACTTCTTGCTGCGACAGGCAATCAGTGACATGGTTCTTTTTACAAATAAATCACCAAAGTGTAAAAGAAACTCACCAGATTGATATACTGAGTTAAGAAAGTAAACACAAGTCAAGAAAAAATATATATTCCATATTAAATGCCAAGTCTGTATAAGCTATTTCCAAGTCAGGAGACGACAATGGTTCACGAGCGAGAGGTATTCAATGACAAAGGTCAAAACCGACATTGAAAATATATAAATAGGAATGTGTTATCTGTTATGAGACTAGTTAGCTACACAATACCGAAAATTCGGTTAGATCCCGTCAACCTTAAAAATTTGACCTTTGTGACCTTGAAATGTCAAAACGAAGGTTACTGACCTTGAAATGATAGAAAATAATGTATAATCAGTTATGAGGTTAGCTACACAATACTGAAAATTTGGTTTGATTCTGACAACTTTGAAAATTTGACCTTTGTGACCTTCAGAGGTCAAAGGTCGAAGATTCTGAAATTTGTTGGAAAACTTGTATTTCATGATGTATGTGATAATATAAGATCATGTACGACATTTCACCCTTTCAGGAAGCGAACAATGTAATAAAACCATCAAAAATCGACTTTTCTAAATTTCGTGACCTTGTGACCTTGACCTTGGGGCGAAAAAGAAAAATCGAGCTTAGTGGGGCTAGACACATGATATTGGCCTAACCAAATATCGAAACCCCTGTCAGATTCCACCGAACCCCTCGGAGAAGATATAGCTTGAACTCGATTACCCCCTAAAAAGACATCTTTTTCGGGCGTGGCTCCGCCGACAATGGGCGCAATACGCCCACTCTAGGCAGGACACAACTAGATCATGATATCAACCTCCCACCTAAGTTTCATCAAGATCGGATGACATCATCGGGTAGTTATGCTGCGGACAGACAGACAGACACACACCCATGACGAATATCATGGTCACTCTGTTTGATAACTCGTGAACCAATACACGTTATCACTGCAGGAAAAACGCCTTGGTGAAGTGGGACATTATTAGTATGAACATTGTTTTGTAATAATATTAATAATATGCGATTTTCATTAAATTTGTTATGAAAAGCATCTTTGGAAAAACGCCACGATAAAGCTAATTTAACATTTATATACACCTCAACGTGCAACCTCATTGACAGCAATGGTGGGGAAAATCCGCTCGGGGGAGAAAACCCCATTCGGGAGAGGGGCAAATGAATGTGCTACAAACTTAATTATGTAACCCTTCGACCTTCGTCATCCTGTCAAGTTTGGTTGAGATTGGATAAGTAACGATAGAATGTATTGGTGTCAAAAATTCATCAGACAGACACAAATGGCGTATTTTAGTATGATGCCTCTTTTTTTCTTATCAATGATAAGCTGCAGCTCCTCAACGTTGTCTGCAAACCAGTCTGGCTGATTTCTTCATTGAAATCAACAAGAATAATTAGTTTTCCCTTCTTTCGTGTCTTGTTGATCAAGCTACTAAGATCAGCATAACATTTATCTATCGTTGAATCCTCATTCATCGTTGTAGGGGCATACACATCAATGATGGTGGGATATCTTTTTATGCTGACTGGGAGTCTGAGCGTGATAAGGCGTCGTTTACTGTCTGGGGGAAGTCAGGGAGTTTGTTGGCGAACGGCGTTCTCACAACCATGGCAACCCCATTTCGGCATTTGGCGGCTGCTGGTGTTACGACCTGGCCCCTGCGTGAATGGCTCGGGGTACTGCCTATTGCTCCGGAGATCCTAATCGATGTGCTCGGGAGACCAATACGTTCCCCATGGGTGGGCCGCGCCGTATGAGCAGTCAGAAGTGACCGAGTGAAGTTACCATCCAAATGCTGATGCAATTTTACCCCCACCACCCCCCAAATCTTCAACACACAGTATGCCAATCGAGATATGCAATGCAAATTCAAAACAGGGGAATAAATGCAAATCCTTTACTCAGAATCAAGAAAAAACCACAGGGTACAACACCAAGGAAAAGATCAATCAAAAGGAAAAGAAATCCCGCTGATATGCAGCGGAAAAGTTCAAGTAATTAAAGGACAGACAGGCGCCAAGACAAAACAGACAAGACAATTAAACGACCCACCCGGTTTCCCTAGCTAATCCCAAAGGGGAGGGAGAGGGCAGCAAAATAACAAAGAAATATTTGCCAGGATGTAAAGGAAATAATAGGTAAATAAAACCGGGAGGAGGGGGGGGAGGGGAGGGGGAGGGGAGGGGGGAGGGGAGGGGGGAGAGGAAGAGAGGAGGAGGGGAGGAGGGGAGGGGGGAAGGGAGGAGGGGGAGGGAGGGGAGGAGGGGGAGGGAAGGGAGGAGGGGAAGGGGGGAGGGGGGGAATTCAGGCCTGTTTCAGATGGCGTCCTGGCTGCCTCGCCCCAACTACGTGTCCCGAGGGTGGCGCCTCCCCTCCACTCTTCTCTTTCTCAGTGGGTGTCCCCAAACTCCATGAACGACTTGCCCAGGGCAGTTTCTGCAAGACCCTGAAGCCGCACTTTGCCTCCGGCCGGCTCAGACGAAACTTGACGAGGAGCAAAAGCTTCTGCATCCTCTCCCACGTTTTCCGCACGATCCCACGTGCACCGAGAACATCCTCCTCCACCCCAATCTCTCAGGCACTGACTGTCCCTCCAACAGGCAGCCCTCAGAGATATTAATCAAAGCCTCAAAAAGCTCACACAGGCCAAGTTTCTCGTCAAAACTTGGACTGCGCGTCCTGCGTTCGCTTTCGCCTTTTTCCACCGACTTGACGTGCTCTTCTTCCTTTGCCTCTTCCCTCTTCTCTTCTTTCTTTCTTTCTTTCCAAAGGTTCTTTCTCTATTCAATTATGTAGAGCTCCGGTGGGAGGGAGAAGGTCGATAAGGAAGATCTATGTTTTTCTTTTATGAAAAGAATAAAAATAAAGTCGAAAGGGAAGGAAGAAAGAAAAGAGCAAATGTGGTTTCACAGCCGGCCCGGAATTTCACATAAGGTACACCCCAACGATCACAGCTTCTCGTCATTGCGAGCCCAGCCCCACGAGTGTACCATCATTAAACAATCCACCCCACGAGTGTAACACTGGCATCCCATCCTAAAGGAAGCTACCCACTGTCTGCAAGTCGAGTTTCACACAGAGCCGCTACATCAATCCATGGAGTATCATTCTAATTCAAGTCCAAACAGTGCCGTTCTTCGATTGATTGTGCGCTCACTACTATTACTAAGTGTGCGTACGTTCCAAGTTGCAATTATGAGATTTTTTCGATGTTTTCGACCACTGACAGGGATTAACTCGTCAGCTCCTGTTCGCTGACTAGGTTAGATGGAGCAACCAATTTTTAGGGTACCTTTTCTAACCCCTTCCCCAGCTGAATTCCAAATAGAGCTGCTCTGGTGTCTAGAATTCTGCGGAATCGCCACATTTGCGGAATCCGATGGTGTGGACAAAGTGACCAAAGTTCCAGACCGCAAACGTGCGGGTTCTCAACTACGACTGCCGGTACGATCGTGTACCTGCTGCTTAACCAATCCCCCATCGCCATTTGACTTTTTACCAACTCTTGCGCAAAAAAAACGTTTTTGGTGAAGAAGTCATCGAGCCGCAACTCCCGCACCCTCTCCTCATCAACTCGTGAATCCAGTGGCAAGCGTAGCAAGACAACGGATGGTGTGTCGGACGCAGTGGATACCAATTGTCAGATGGACTGCGAGAGGGCCCCATCTCTCCACAAGCATCAGGGGCAGATCTAGGAATTTCAAGACGGGGGGTGGGAGGGGGGTGCATGAACCGATAGCGCTGGGGGGGGGGGGATAAATGGGGGGGGGGGTCTGGAGGTTCTCCCCCAGGAAATTTTAAAAAATTGATCGTCAGAAACCGCACTTCGTATGTTCTTGGAAGTTTTTGCAGTTCCTTGTGTTCTTCCCTGGTCCAACAGTTCAGCAGATTCGCATTCCCTGCACCCTCATCCTGGATCGAAGGGGGGGGTGCGCACCCCCTGCACCCCCCCCCCCCCCGGATCCGCCCCTGAGCATTATAGGGATTTTTCGCAGCAGTCCGCTAACTGTCCTGGTTGATTTTGCCTGTTGTCAAAAAGCTCCACAAGCAATCACTGTTGGTCAAAAGAACTCTTCTTCTGGTGCACACATCCACCATGATGCTGCCTGTGTCTTCAACGTCATCCTGGCAGGGAAGCAATAGGGAGTACTACCACTTGACCAAGGCGGACTCCCAGGCTAGCAGAGGGATGGAAGCTCCCATGCGGACCACCCAAAACGAGGTGCCCACCAGCTGCCCTCTAATCCTAAGCTACGATATATCTAAACACCTCAGTGCACAACCCTAATCGAAAAACTTCATGTAAATCATCGGTCTGACCAACAATGGCAGCTGTTATGACTAATTCTCATGTAACTAGAACAGTGCTGGTATAGCGCAAACCACCACCAGGCTGAACAGTTTACATTTTGTGTCCCACCGATTGGCTGAATCGGCATCTGAACCTAAACCAAAATCTAATCGGCTTGTTCATGTCACTTACCCAACTCATCCACCAAGTTTTATTATAACCCGTGCACAACTTTTTGAAATATTGTGCGAAATATTGTTTTTGGCCCAATCTCTCAATGGTGAAGAATCATTTTTAAAGTTCTGGTAACCAGAACCGTATCGTCACCAAAATCTAATAAATTCATCCTGATCGCACACCTAACCTGTCCACCAAGTTTTGTGGGAATCCATCGACAACTTTTTAAGATATCTTGTTCACAGACAGACAAACAGAGGTGAAAATTAATACAACCTCGGTCCACCTTCGGAGGTAATGACTACAGCCATTTGAAACCAAATGCAACCCCTTGTCTTCTTTCTATCCTAATTCGGTGTAACCTTTAAAAAGTGTGTGATAATTCAAAAAAAGTTACTTTTAATTCATTAACTTAATTCAATTCCGGTCCTAAACGCTTCAAATCAAATGTATCTTTATTTATTTTAATTCCCCCCAAACAAAAACAGACTTGTCTTTACGAATAACCACGTCCAGCCAATCCAGTTATCCTCCACCTAAGGTTACTTGCATTACAATAACCTTTCCTGGTATATTTGGTGCAGTACAAATGATGCATTCCCACTTCATCTATGTTATATACTATAGAGTAATCAATTGGCCCTTTCAAGGAAAATCTAAAGCAGGCCAGGGGAGCACCTGCAGCTGGATACTCTGTTAGCTTCTTGAAGTCTGGGGAGGCACCATGTGGTGCAAGTATGTGAAGATGTTGCACTGGTGTCTCCTGTGACGGAGAGTGCAACCTTATTGGATTTGTACAGAACACTGCAGAGTCCAAAACATCAAAAGCATCAAGCTGGACAGGAAAAACAACAGAGAATTGTAACAACTCAGAGGAAAGTCATTAGGCCGTCAAAACTAGAAAGGATTCTTTGTGAGTAAGGAGATGGCACTTCGACCTGGTGTTCAGTCTCTAATTGAACTTGAATGGAAAACTACTATTATGGCCACAGTCAAAGTTCCATGAGTTTGTGGCTGGAAGGATGATGGAAATGATGAGGTGTGCTTTGCAACTGAAAGTTGAAAGTCATTTCAAAAGGTGTTTTTGAGTTGCTTCTGGAACCTTTGAAGCCTCAAATGACACGTATCAGCATCGATGATGGAACAGGCATGACACCTGCTTGTTATAATAAGAACACTCTTTCCTTATGTGTTACGCAGGTATGTTAGGACACCTGCCTTCAACGCAGAAAAAAATTGCACTTGCACCTGTTAATATAGTCCCCCGTTTGAATATTTTGTTCTCCTTTCTGACGTTTTCATCCATCTTTACATCCTTTTATCTCCACGTGTTATTATCGTTATTATTATCAAAAATAATAATAATATCATTACCATCAACATTACCGCTTTCCATAAGAAAGGTGCAAAAAAAACAGATCCTTGCAACAACAGATCAATCAGCCTGTTCCCAATTATCAGCAAAGTCATGGAATCCAACATTGCTTCGGATATGAAATCCTTCCATTCTCCAATGGCTTGATCTATGATCATCAATTTGGTTTCAGACCAGGTCACTCGACGCTGGACATTCTGCTTCTGCTGTCTCAACAATGGATGGAGGTCCTCAATGTCAAACAGGAAATCAGTGCTGTCTCCCTTGACATATCAGGTGCCTTCGATACGGTCTGGCACCCCGCTCTGCTCACCAAACTCTCCTCCTATGATATCCATGGAAATCTCCACGCATGGCTTGCGGACTTCCTCTCTGGTCACAGTCAACTTGTTGCTCTGAATGGAATTCTCTCATCTCCCCTTGCTGTTTAGGCTGGAGTTCCTCAAGCCAGTGTTCTGGGCCCTGTGCTTTTCTGGTCTTCATCAATGATCTCTCTGACTCTCGAGAAAATCCTCTCTATCTCTTTGCTGATGACTTCACTCTCTGCCGCTCCATACCAGATCAGATCGGCAGTCTGCAGCCTCTTCACTCTCTGCAGACCTGGACAAAATCACAAACTGGTCAAACAAGTGGAACATGTCTTAAATCCTGACAAATCTCACACTCTCACTTTGTCTCTCCAAAAAGACCGACTGGACAACCCTCCCATCTACTTTCTCAACAATCGTCTCCAAGAAGTTCTGTCACTCAAGCTCTTGGGTCTCACAATCTGCCACAATCTTTCCTGGGAAACCCACATTTCCAAGCTGGCTTTTTTTTTTTTTTTTTTTTTTTTTTTTTGTATACTGAATCGAGGCTCGTGAAAGAGCTAACATTTACTTCACAAACAAATCAACCAGACAAACAAAATATATAAAAAGCGGGAGCGGAAAACAAGATGGGGAGAGAAGGTGAAGCACACAAACACAACATTTGAGAGCAGGGAGATGTGTGGAAGGGAGAGGGCTTGGGGGGAGGAGGCATGGGAAGGGGGGGGGGGGTGGAGGGAGAAGTATAAAACACAAGGACACCAATGACTTCCAGGACAGAAGTTGGTATTTCAAAAAAGTGGAATTGGGGTGAAATTAGCGGGGGTAGAAAAGATCAAGGTTTTGGATGGGGGAAGATAAGAGATGGTGGTGAACAGCTGTTTTAAAGACCTGGAGGGTGGAGTGGGATTGAAGAGTGTGAGGGAGTTTGTTCCATAGGCGGCAGAAAAGAGGAATGAAGGAGTGAAGGTGAGCAGAGAGTCTTGATTTTGGCAGTTTGACCATAAGAGGGTTGCAGGCAGATCTTGTGCGACCTGTAGGAATATTTGCGGGACAGAGCCCAGAGAGAGCTGGGGGGGCAAGGCCAGAGAGGAGTCGGTAGAAGATGGAAAGACCACCAACCTGCCTGCGGTGAGTGAGTGAGAGGCCCTTGGAGTTAGCTTCATCGCGGGAGATTCCAATGATTCTGAATGCTTTGGTTTCAACAGCGTGAAGACGAGCTAGGTGTGAGGCAGGAGCACCAGCCCAGAGGGGAGAGCAGTATTCCATTGAGCTGCGGATGAAAGCCTTGTATGTGGTGAGGAGCTCAGGTGTGCCAAGGAAGGACTTCGCACGACGGAGGATGCCCAGTCGGCGACTGGCTTTGGAGGCCAGATTTGAAATGTGGTTTTCCCAGGAAAGATCATGGCAGATAGTGAGACCCAAAAGCTTGAGTGACAGAACTTCTTGGAGAGGATTATTCAGAAAGTGGATGGGAGGGTTGTCCAGTCGGTCTTTTCGGAGAGACATCGTAAGAGTGTGAGATTTGTCAGGATTGAAAGACATGTTCCACTTGTTTGCCCAGTCTGTGATTTTGTCCAGGTCTGCAGAGAGTGAGGAGGCAGCAGACTGCCGATCTGAGGGATGAAGAATGGAGCGACAGAGAGTAGAGTCATCAGCAAAGAGATACAGAGGATTTTCAAGAGAGTCAGAGAGATCATTGATGAAGACCAGAAAAAGGACAGGGCCTAGAACACTGCCTTGTGGAACTCCAGCCTGAACAGGAAGAGGAGATGAGAGAAACCCATTCAGGGCCACACGTTGACTACGACTAGAGAGGAAGTCCGCCAGCCATGCGTGGAGATTTCCATGGATACCAAAAGAGGAGAGTTTGGTGAGCAGAGCGGGGTGCCAGACCGTATCGAAGGCACGTGATATGTCAAGGGAGACTGCTCTAATTTCCTGTTTGGCATTGAGGACCTCCATCCATTGTTGAGAAAGCAGAAGCAGCATGTCCAGAGTAGAGTGTCCAGGTCTGAAACCAAATTGATGATCAGAGATCAAGCCATTGGAGAAGAGGAAAGATTTCATATCTGAAGCAATGATGGATTCCATGACTTTGCTGATAATTGGGAGAAGGCTGATTGGTCTGTAGTTGCTGGGATCTGTTTTTGCACCTTGTTTGTGCAAAGCGGTGATGTTGGCAGATTTCCAAGCAGATGGAAGATGACCTTGAGCAAAAGAGAGGGTGAAGAGAACAGAGAGAGGGAGTGAAAGAGCGGAAGAACAGGATTTAAGGACCCGTGGGCTGATGCCGTCAGGTCCAGTTGCAGAATCCGAGTCGAGGGTTGACAGAAACTTTTCCACCTTGTCAGGAGGAAAGGACACAGAGTCCAGGAGCAGCTGGGTACGACTGGGTACGGTGGGTACAGAGAGGGATGGGTTTGGGACACAAGATTTAGAGGCAAACACAGAGTTGAGGCATTCAGCTTTTTCACGTGCGGAGTCAGCCGTGTGGCCATTTGAGGTGAGGGAGGGGATGGAGGGGGAACAAACACCAGAAACAGATTTGACCAGATGCCACCAGGATTTGGAAGAGGGAGACAGATAAGAGAGTTCGGTCCTGAGAACGGAGAGATATTGTTTCCTGGCTCTCCTGAGGGTGGACACACACTTGTTTCGGGCTTTGTGAAAGGAAATGAGATTTCCTTCCATTGGATTTGCTTTCCAGGAGACGAAAGCAAGTTGTTTCTGGGCAATAGCCTCACCACAAGATTCCGTGTACCATGGACGGGAGGAAGGGTATGACAACAGAAGACGAGATGGGATAAATCTGTGCATGAGAGAGAGCAGTTTGCTTTGGAAGAATTCCCAGGAAGAATTTATGTCAGAGGCAGTAGAGATGGGAGACCAGTCCAGATGATTGATGGCTGCTTGAAGACCGTGCCAGTTGGCCTTAGTGAAATGCCAGACTCGTCGACGCTGAGGAGGCTCTCTGAGAATGGTCAGAGAGATGTCCACTTTAACAAGCACATGATCAGAAGAGCCGATTGGAGCAGAAGAAGAGCAGCAGACATTTTCAGGGAAGTTAGTCATAACCAAGTCCAGAAGAGAAGATGCTCCGTTGACTGAAATCCGGGTCGGGAAATTGACAGTTTGTGTCAGTCCCAGTGAGTCACAGAAGTCCTTTGCTGAAGAGCCATGGCTGGTGAGAGAGGTACCCACACCCAGCCAACTGGCATGGTGACAGTTGAAATCACCACATATGAGGAAGAGAGAGTTGGGATGGGTAGATAGAAGTTGGTCCATATTCTCAGACAGCGAGATGTAGATGGAGTCATCACTGTTTGGTGGACGGTACAACACACATATGAACAAAAGGTGGGAGCGAAGGGGAAGCCGTAGCCAAAGGTATTCCTGGGGGTGAGGTGGAGAGAGGGCAGTGCAGGGCGAGTGAGGAAGAGAGTTTTTTATAAAGATAGCAACCCCACCTCCAGGACGAGGCTCAGGTCTATCATACCGGAGTAGGGAGTAACCTGGGAGAGATACCAAGGAATCAGAGACATCATGAAGGAGGAAAGTTTCTGTTAAGCAGATCACGTCTGGTTTGTCAGAAGCAACCTGTATGGAGAGATCAGACATGTTTGAGCGAAGGCCCCGGATGTTTGAGGTCCATACTGTTAAGAGGAAGGGGGAGCATCGGATACAGAACAGGGGGGGGGAGCGGTAGGGTAAGATGTGGAAGAGGAGGAAGAAGTAGGGAGAGCTGTTGAAGGTGTGTCAGAGATTACAGAATAGCTCGGAGAAAGGGAAGGATGGGGCAGACAAAAGGTTTGATGGTGATTGGGAGAGGCACAGTGAGGTGTTATTTGACGAGGGGGAAGAGCGGGGCAGAAGGTTGAGGGAGATGAAGGTGCAAGTTGGAAGGGGGAAGAAGCGGGGAGGACGCTTTGAGGGGGAGGGGTGAGAGGGGAGTCTAGGAGGGGAGGAGCGAGGGAGAGTCTCGGAGGGGAGGGGTGTGGGGGGAGATTTGAAAGGAATGGGTGATTGGGAAGATTTGGAGGGGAGGGGCAAGGGGGAAGATTTGAAAGAGATGGGTGATGGGGATGGTTTGGAGGGGATGGGCAAGGGGGTAGATTTAGAGGGGAGGGGTGATGGGAAAAGGGATTTTGGGGTGATGGGATTTTGAAAAATGTACGATTAATGGGAAACGAACATTTATTGCAAAATGAGTTTCTTGAGACATTCGAGTCAAAAATACGTTTGAGGACGCTGGAGGGAGGATGGAGTGCTGGAGAGTTTAGGGAATGAATGAAAGATGCACTATAAGAGATGGAATTTTTTTTTGGAATGAATAGATTTGGTGAGCAAGTCGAAAGCATCCTTTTATAGAAGAAGAAGAAAAAGGTGTTATAGAATATGACAGAATACAGGTCTTCAGGGTTCAGATGAGACATTTTTTAACAACGTGATCACAAACAGCGTGGTCGAAGAATGAACGAATGAACAACTAAGAACGAACAAACGAATAAAAACGGAAGGAAATGTTTTTGGGTTTTTTTTTTTTTTTTTTGAGATTTTAAAACAAGGAAGTATGGGATGAAAAGACCGTGAAAACAGAGACCGGAAAAAAATTTCAGCGTGATCGGAGAACCGCTGAGACAAAAACAAAGCCTAAAGCCAAGGTTGGACACAGTAGCCTAGTACTACACTTAGGCCTCAGAATACACGATGAGAAAGACCGACGATTCTGTACACAGGTACAAAAAACCAACGCCAAGAATACTATTAAAGACACCCCAATAGGTACATACAAGACCAGTTTCGACAAAAACACAATTGTGAAAAGTTACTTAACGACTGGCTTCCAAAGCCAGTCGCCGACTGGACATCCTCCGTTGTGCGAATACCTTCCTTGGCACACCTGAGCTCCTCACCACATACAAGGCTTTCATCCACAACTCAATGGAATACTGTTCTCCCCTATGGGCCGGGGGCTCCTGCCTCACACCTAGCTCGGCTTCACGCTGTTGAAACCAAAGCTTTCAGAATCATTGGAATCTCCTGCGATGAAGCTGATTCTGAGGGCCTTTCACTCGCTCACCACAGGCAGGTTGGTGGTCTTTCTGTCATCTACCAACTCCTATCCGGCCCAGCTCCCCCAGCTCTGTCTGTGCTCTGTTCCCCAAATATTCCGACAGGTCGCACAAGATCTGCCAGCAACCCTCTTATGGTGAAACTGCAAAATCAAAACTCTCTACTCACCTTCACTCTTTCATTCCCCTTTTCTCCCACCTCTGGAACAAACTCCCACACTCTCTTCAGTCCCATTCATCCCTCCAGATTTTTAAAAACAGCTGTTCACCACCATCTCTTATCTTCCCCCATCCAAAACCTTGATCTTTTCTACTCCCGTTAATTCACCCCACATCCACGTTTCTGAAATACCAACTTCTTTCCTGGAAGTCCTATCAGTGTCAATGTGTATTATACCTCTCCCAACCCCCACCCCCTCCCTCTTCCCATGCACCCCCAAGCCCTCTCCCTCCCACAGACCTTCCGATGTCCCTGTTCTCTACTGTTGCACTTGTGTGCTTCCCTCTCTTGTCTACCGCTCTCTTTATTATATGTTTTATGTGTCCGTTTATGTTTTTTTGCGATTCATGTTAGCTCTTACACGAGCCTCGATCTTGTATACAAAATAAAATAAAGGAAAAAAAGAATAACTGGGCAAACAAGTGGAAAATGTCTTTCAATCCTGACAAATCTCACACTCTTACGATATCTCTCCGAAAGGACCGACTGGACAACCCTCCCATCCACTTTCTGAATAATCCTCTCCAAGAAGTTCTGTCACTCAAGCTTTTGGGTCTCACTATCTGCCATGATCTTTCCTGGGAAAACCGCATTTCAAATCTGGCCTCCAAAGCCAGTCGCCGACTGGGCATCCTCCGTCGTGAGAAGTCCTTCCTTGGCACACCTGAGCTCCTCACCACATACAAGGCTTTCATCCGCAGCTCAATGGAATACTACTCTCCCCTCTGGGCTGGTGCTCCTGCCTCACACCTAGCTCGTCTTCACGCTGTTGAAACCAAAGCGTTCAGAATCATTGGAATCTCCTGCGATGAAGCTAACTCTGAGGGCCTTTCACTCACTCACCGCAGGCAGGTTGGTGGTCTTTCCGTCTTCTACCGACTCCTCTCTGGCCTTGCCCCCCCAGCTCTCTCTGGGCTCTGTCCCCCAAATATTCCTACAGGTCGCACAAGATCTGCCTGCAACCCTCTTCTGGTGAAACTGCCAAAATCAAGACTCTCTGCTCACCTTCACTCCTTCATTCTTCTTTTCTCCCGCCTCTGGAACAAACTCCCTCACTCTCTTCAATCCCACTCCTCCCACCAGGTCTTTAAAACAGCTGTTCACCACCATCTCTTATCCTCCCCCATCCAAAACCTTGATCTTTTCTACCCCCGCTAATTTCACCCCAAATCCACTTTTTTGAAATACCAACTTCTGTCCTGGAAGTCCTTGGTGTCCTTGTGTTTTATACTTCTCCCACCCCCCCCCCCCCCCCTTCCCACGCCTCCTCCCCCCAAGCCCTCTCCCTCCCACACATCTCCCTGCTCTCAAATGTTGTGTTTGTGTGCTTCCCCTTCTCTCCCCATCTTGTCTTCCACTCCCTCTTTTTATATATTTTGTTTGTCTGTTTGATTTGTTTGTGAAATAAATGTTAGCTCTTTCACGAGCCTCGATTCAGTATACCAAAAAAAATAAAAAAATAAAAAATGAGGCCATTGGTTCAATCTTCGACATTTCAAGCGGCACTCGAAGGATGGTGGCCTTGTTCTTCCATAAGCCTCAGTCCAGTTTACTTTACTCACCAACAACTTTAATCCCAATTTATGCTTTGAATATACAAGATCTTAATTTATAGAAGAGCAAGCTCCTTTGTGACCGAGTACAATCGTGGCCAAAAATATTGGCACCCTTGCACTTTTTTCAAATAACTCCCAATTTTCTCTAAAAAATAAGTTGAAATTGACAAAAGTATTTGGTCTCCACAATTCTTTATTCCACTGTTAATATTACAGAACCTTTGTTTTTGAATAAGAACTTAATATATCCTTTTAAATCAGAAAATAAAAGGAAATGGCATTGACAAAATTATTGACACCAGAGACTTAATATTTGGTAGCACAGCCTTTGGACAAAGTTACTGCAGTCAAGAGCTTCCTATAGCCATGAATGAGCTTCCTACACCTCTCTACTGGCAGTTTGTCCCACTCTTCTGCAAACTGCTCAAGTTCTCCCAGATTTGAAAGGTGCCTTCTCCCAACTGCTGTTTCCAGATCTCCCCACAGGTGTTCAATGGGATTTAGATCTGACTCGTTGCCGACTACTTCAGAACAGTCCAGTGTTTTTACTTGAATCATTCCTGGGTGCTTTTTGAAGTGTGTTTGGGGTCATTGTTCTGCTGCAAGACCCATGACCTTCGACAGAGACCCAACTTTCTGACACTGGGTTGAACATTGCGCTCCAAAATGCCTTCGTATCTTCTGATTTCATGATGTCATGCACACATTCAAGGCACCACGTGCCAGAGGCAGCACAGCAACCCGAAAACATCAATGAACCTCCTCCATGTTTGACTGTAGGGAAGGTGTTCTTTTCTTTGAAGGCTTCATTTTGTTTTCTCTAAACATAGAGATGATGTGCTTTACCAAAAAGCTCTAATTTGGTCTCATCTGTCCACATGACATTCTCCCAGAAGGATTTTGCCTTGTTCAGGTGTGTTTTGGCAAACTCCAGTCAGGGTTTCCTATGCCTCTCTCTTTGCAGTGGGGTCCTCCTGGGTCTCCTACCATACAACCTGGGTCTCCTACCATTTAATTGAGTTGGCCACAGATGGCACGAGTTGAAACTGTCGTAACTTGTGTCTGATGGTCTGCTTGAATCTGTTTGGCAGTTTATCAAGGTGCTTTCTCCACCATTCGAACAATCCTTAGCTGTAATCTTCGATCAAGTCTTCTCTTGCGGCCACGTCCAGGGAGGTTGGCTGCAGTGTCATGGGCCTTAAACTTCCTGATAACATTGCATATATTGGACACAGGAACATCAAGGTCTCTGGAGATGAACTTGTAGCCTTGAGATTGTCCATGCTTGGCTTCAATCTTGTGTCTGACCTCCTCAGACAATTCTCTGGTTTTCTTTCTTTTCTCTCTGGTCATTGCAGTACAAACAGTGACGCAAAACAGCAGAATGACTCCTTTTCTCTCTTCAAACTGGTTGAATGAGTGATTTTTATATTGCAGGCACCTGCATCTCACCATAGTTGAGTTCAATTCCAAAGTAAAGGAGAATCACCTGCTTGAAAGCTAATTATTTCTAACAACTTCTAAAAGGTGCCAATAATATTGTCCGGCCCATTTTAGGATTTCTGTGTGGAATAAGCTCTGCTGTCTTCAGCAGAGACTGCAAATCAAAGAAATACATATGTGGATACCAAAAGATTTTTTAATTTTAACAATTTCTGGTAGAAATGGTGCATTATTTAGAAAAAAGTGCAAAGGTGCCAATATTTTTGGCCATTACTGTACTAACCCAAAGGGCAACTATTGCCAAGATACTATGGATTTTTACGGCGTAGCCCGTAGAGCAATTCCGTCTCGAACAGCGTTTGTCTGCTCGTATGTCCCCACAAACGTGCACCAATCAGAGCTGAGGATCTGGTCACATGACAGGGGGGCAGCGCTTAGTAACCATTACAGCTATATATTTTTTTACTAAAAGGAAATATAATAACCTTCTGTGGAACGTTTTGGGGTCCCAGTGGGTGTTGTAAGGTAGGCAGGAGGTTTCAGAAATTCTCAATACAATTGTGATTTTGAAATGAGATCGACACGGATCTTGCTACCGAATCCGGAAGTGAACAGATGACGACGGCTCGCTTGTTTGATAATATCTCAATACAGTCGTGATTTAACATTATATTTTGATATATTAATATTATGGTATTAATTTGGGATTGGAATGATGAATGATGTTGGAGGAATGAAAATATAGAGATATTGAGTTTAAAGCAGAATGAGGAAATGACGTAAGGGTTTCCATCCATGACATCTGCAAATTCCCCATTTGCAGTTTCGCATTTAACTGACATAGCAATATTCAGACTGTGTATATTTTTTGTCCAAGTCATTCACGAACCGGCTGTCCATGCCTGAAATCAAATATATATATATTAAATTATTTGCTAATTGGTAACTGGTATCCCCACCCAGGATTGCAGTTGAAAACTGGGTCGGGATTCAGAACCAAGTCTAGACAGCTCATGACCGAGTGAGCGAACGTAACACGAGGCCGTCGTGTCAGCATTGAAAGATAATCTGAGTGAAAATTGTGCCAAGACTCCATGTTTCAACACAGGCCTCTGAAGAGAGAACCGCACATGAAACCAGCTCTGTTATTAGCACAAGTATTCGAGGAAGAAAGCTGACACTCTAAAGGTTACGATAAGTTGCTCAAAATGTGTTCTTGCTGTAAAAGAAAAGGCATGAATGTTATTTCCAGAATATCACGAACACACATCTAACACACAGAAACACATTAACATAAATTGGCGGTCTTAGTGATTCTGGGTCCTGAGCAAAAGCCAAGGAAGAGGGCACCCCCACACTCCCCTCTTTATTCCCCCCCAATCCACTATCAACAAGAATTAAGCACCCGTGTGTGTGTGTCTGTCTTTCCTGGCCGTAACCTTTTTACCATTTCAGCAATGGTCATCAAGTTTTCATCAAAGCTTTATTATGATAATATAGAGAAGGCAAATTAATAATTTGGTCAAAAGGTCAAAGGTCAGCGTCATCTAAAATCGTCAATTTTCATCCAATTGACCTGAAATATAAATTTACCATTTGAGTTTTGTCATCAAGTTTTCAACAAAGCGTTATTGTGAGGATATGGAGAAGGCAAATTTATAATTTGGTCAAAAGGTCAAAGGTCAGCATCACATAAAATTGTCAATTTTCATCCGATTTCATCCGTCACATAAAATTGTCAAATAGAATTTTTAGGAATTGGCATATTGGGTCACTGAATTGGTTCACTGATCAAAAGTTAGAATGTGATTGGATATTTTTTTAGATCAAAAGGTCAAAGGTCAAGGTTGTGTAAAATGGCCAATTTTCACCCGATTGACAAGAAATTTAAAGAGTTTGCATATTATGTCACTGAATTAGTTCACCAATCAAAAGCTAAAGCTGATCATTTTTTTCAATCTAACGCCCAAAGGTCAAGGCTGCATCAAATCATCAATTTTCATTTTGTATTTTTACCTCCGCTACCAAAGGTGGATGGAGGTTGTTTTCACCCCTGTCTGTCCGTTTGTCTGTCTGTCTGTGAACAAAATATCTCAAAAAGTTGTGGACGGATTCGGACGAAATTTGGCAGAGATGGAGCGTATGTAACACCGATTAAATTATTAGATTTTGGTGAAGATCCGGATTTGGATCCGGCTGCTATCATTTTTTTACGTGATTCTTCACCATTGTTGGATAGGTCCAAAAACGATACATAGCAGGATATCTCAAAAAGTAGTGGACGGATTTGGACGTAATTTGGTGGACCGGTTGGGTGTCGGACAAGGACAATTCGATTCGATTTTGGTGAAGATCTGAATATGGATTCGGATATGAGAATTATTAATTTTTTTAAGTGATTCTTCACCATTGGGAGATAGGGCCAAAAACGATACATAACAGGATATCTCAAAACGTTGTGGACGGATTCGGACGAAATTTGGCAGAGATGTAGCGTATGTGACACCGATTTAATTATTAGATTTTGGTGAAGATCCGGATTTGTATCCGGCTACTATCATTTTTTAAAGTGATTCTTCACCATTGTTAGATAGGTTCAAAAACGATTCATAGCAGGATATCTCAAAAAGTTGTGGACGGATTTGGACGTAATTTGGTGGACCGATTGGATGTCTGACAAGAACAATTCGATTCGATTTTGGTGAAGATCTGAATATGGATTCGGATATGAGAATTATTTAATTTTTTAAGTGAATCTTCACCATTGTGTGATCGGGCCAAAAACGATATATAACAGGATATCTCAAAAAGTTGTGGACGGATTTGGACGAAACTTTTTGGACAGGTTGTGTGTGTGACAAGGAGGATTCGATTCAATTTTGGTGAAGATCCAAATCCGGATCCAGCTAGTAGAATTTTTAAAGTGATTCTTCACCATTGAGTGATATGGCCAACCTGGCGAAGGTATGCTCTCTAATGAGTGCCGTTCTAGTTGTTGTTTAAATATTTTGCTGTTAGGGAAAATTAAAATACAGTACATGAAATCAGATTTTTCATTTTATACACCAGGTAATGTAATTGATGGATCATTTAGTAGGTCATATGGTATATCACTCCCCAACATGCCCTTCCACCTCCCCTTCTCCCCTCCCCCCTTTTTGAAGTGTGAGCCCTGCGGGCAATTGCCAAGGCTGCCACATAGGTTAGACCACCCCTGGTAATAGCAATATGGCAATGCTTGCCCATTCTATTGAAATATCGAAACCTTCCTGAATCTGATCACCCCTATCTGCTATCTACCTCCAGTTATTCGGCCGATGGACACAGACGTGTTGATCACAATACTCACATGCTGAGCATAGAGGGGAAGCACATCGAAAGAATGAGCAGGCGCAAAGAGCTAAAGAGACTCCTGGGGTGTGTTCCATTTATCAATCAGCTTGGAGAACGCTCCACGTGTGGCCTAAGCAACTCAAGCAAGCAATCCAACAATACAATTGATAAGGAATGCTGTACTGTAGGGGAGTAGCGGGCCAAATTTATTTTGCATCAATGACCTGCACGTGGAAACCCCGATCATGTTGGAAACATGTCCCACAGTCATATATGTTGATAACTAGGCATGGCCGCATGAAAGACGAGGTGTACTGCCCAAGGGAAAGCAAATGGATGACACAAAATGCTAAACTTATTGTAATGCACAAAATCTTTTCCTTTACCTCCTTTGTGAAGAAATATATTGCATCACTAATTAATACATAAATAAACTAGAGAATTCATAGAACATGTTACCCCACCAGGTGTTCCAGAATATACTTCAATATAAGCAAAATGATGATTTTAAAGTTAGTTTTAAAAATCCAGACGTTTAGTGCTATGGAAAGTCTTATGCACCACCTTATTTAACAAGTACTGCAAAACTGGAGGTTCTTGGAAGCGTGAAGAAGTTGATTTGTGTTCTTGTGTTTAATTCAAATTTTATAACTCTATGTAAATAAAATAAAGATTGTAAAGGTCGTATAAATAAATTAATTCCCGAATTCACCGCCGTTTTACCGCCGCTGACGCAGTGTATACTACACCACCCGACCTATAACACATTATATTAGTTATCCATGCCTATTGTTTCTGTCCATAATGGCATCCTTAAAAATAGTGAGATTGCTGTTTTGATTTTTGTTTTAAGTCATCTCATCTTGATTCTCGAAGAGATGAACGTACGAGATGGGTCATTATGTCCGGCTGTCTGTCCGTCCGTCCGCCCGTTGACTTTTTGCTATTTTTGCTACTTCTCCCTTATTCTCCAGCTCATTGTTCTGAAATTTGACATACGAGTACACCCGTTTCCCACGAGGGTGGCAGGAAGAATCATTCCTCTCTGCGATATATAGATTACAGTAGATCTATGGTTGGTCCTCTACTCTGATCCACAGCACAAAAACATGGGGGGGGGGGGTGTTCATTGACTAAGTTTCTTGTCGAGTGCTCGCCAAGTGGCTTAAACATTCGAGCAAACACTCCACTCAAAACTGTTGATAAGGAATAGCTGATAAGGAAACAAAACCGTTGATAAGGAAACTGAACACACCCCGCTTTTCCTCCCTTTCAGTTTCGTGTTAAACAGCATTAGCGACTGTTTCAAAAACGCCATGTTAGCGGCAGGAAGGGTCATGTTATTAACCTTTGTGTGGTATATAGATTACAGTAGATCTTCACTGCGTTCTGTAAGTAAAATTTGCCTCACTGATGTTGGGGTTCCTTCATATTTCTTTCATTTTAATGTTAAACAGCAGTCGTGTCTGTGTAAAGAGGTTTAGAATATGAGTATTTTTTTGTATTTGTGGTTTATAATATTTTTTCTTCTGGCAGAGGCCGGTGCTCCCATGAAAATGACACAATAAGCTATTATTATACACATTAATACGGCATTTGTTCAAGGAGGAGAATTGCCTTGAGGGACGGGATATTATTAGTATTAATATTGTTTTGTAATAACATTAATATTATGCTTTTGGTATTAGAAGCGTCTTTGGAAAAACACCACGATAAAGCTATCTTAACACGGACCTCAACACGCAACCCCATTGGCGGGGAAACCCCTCTTGGGGAGGGGTATAAAAATGAATGCGCTACAACCTTCATCATGTGACCCTTAGTCCTCTTATTAAGTTTGGTTGAGATTGGATAAGTAACAACCGAATGTATCGCAATCAAAAATTGTCAGACAGACAGACAGACATTAAATTGCGTATTTTAGTATGATGATGATGATGATGAATACAACACAGTATCCCACACAATCACTCGGGCTACGATTTTTCGATTTCGGATCATGTGGGCTCCCAAGAGGAGGTTACCCCTGAAACTTTGGATAACCACTCGTCCCTTATTTACCAACCAATTACTCTGAAACCAGATACAGCCCTTTTAGTCAATGCTCCGCAGGATTTCTCTGCCTTACATTTTCCCATTTCATATTTTTCGAATCCAGATTATGGAGGCTTCTGGGGGAGTTACCCCTTGAAACTTTGGATTCCTAGTCATCCCTTATTTACCAACCAATTACTCTGAAACCTGATACAGCCCTTCTCAGACTTATGATACAGCCTTATCCACCACTCAATTGGAGCCAGAGTGCAAATCTATGATGTCATAGGTCACGTGGTTGAGCAGCCATATTGGATCCAAGTGAAAATCTTTGAAAATCTTCTTCTCTGAAACTGCTTAACCGATCAATGCAAAAGTTTAACTAATTGATAAATTACCCATGACAAATATAGTTTGATAAAAGTGATGTCATCGGTCACTGTTCTGGCAGCCACATTGGATTAAAAAAAACCTTTAAAAAACAGAAGAGTTGGCTTTCACCAAGTCCTTCTGAATACGGCGTGGGGTAAGTATTCTGTGAATACCATCTCGTTTTTTAAAGCGATTATTTCCGTTTTCGCTGGAGACAGCAGAGCTAATAATTACCAACACTGGAGTTGCTGAGGATAATTACTCATAACCACAACATGGAGGATTCATTTGGAACTCATGTGATATATTTGGATTTATTTGGGAGGGGGAATGGGAAGGTGGGGGGGGGGGGGGGAATATAAAACACATGGACACTGCTGGAACTTCCAGCAAAGCAAAAAAGTCGGTATTTCAAAAAAAAAGTGCATTAGGGGTGAATTAACGGGGGTAGAAGAGATCAAGGTTTTGGATGGGGGAAGATAAGAGATGGTGGTGAACAGCTGTTTTAAAGACCTGGAGGGAGGAGTGGGATTGAAGAGAGTGAGGGAGTTTGATCCAGAGGCGGGAGAAAAGAGGAATGAAAGAGTGAGGGTAAGCAGAGAGTCTTGATTTTGGCAGTTTAACCATAAGAGGGTTGCAGGCAGATCTTGTGCGACCTGTAGGAATATTTGGGGGACAGAGCACAGACAGAGCAGGGGGAACAAGGCCAGAGAGGAGTCGGTAGAAGACAGAAAGACCACCTACCTGCCTGCGGTGAGCGAGTGAAAGGCCCTCAGGATCAGCTTCATCACAGGAGATTCCAATGATTCTGAAAGCTTTGCTTTCAAGAGCGTGAAGCCGAGCTAGGTGTGAGGCAGGAGCACCAGCCCAAAGGGGAGAACAGTATTCCATTGAGCTGCAGATGAAAGCCTTGTATGTGGTGAGGAGCTCAGATGTGCCAAGGAAGGACCTCACACGGCGAAGGATGCCCAGTCCCATATACAATCACGTGAAAAAGTAAGGACACCCCATGTAAAGTTTTGAATTTTTCAACATATTTCAACATACAGCTATTTGATCTTCATTTCAACAATATTGATAGATAAAGGTGATATAACATAACAAATATCATAAACATTTACATTTTGTAGTCCATTGTATAATTTAAATAAACATAAATGCAAATTTCGCATGTGGAAAAAGTAAGTACACCCTTGGCTCCAATAGGTGGTATTGCCCCCTTTGGCAGAAACAACCTCAAGTAGGCGTTTCTTATAACTGTCGACAAGTCTCTGACATCGACTGGGAGAAATTATTTCCCACTCCTCCATGCAGAATTCTTTCAGCTGTGCGATGTTTGAGGGGTTTCTTGCATGCACAACAACAACATACAACAACAACATGCATTTTAAGGCCATTTTCCCTGCTAGAGCGGGGGTTAGCCTTGCGGTCCCCATGACAATCTTCTCCATTTTGCCCTATTTTCTGCATCTCTCCTTGTTAACCCCCTTGCCCGCATTTCTTCTTCCACCATCTTTAGCCAAGTCTTTCTCGGTCTTCCCCGTCCTCTACTTCCTTCTACATCAATTTCCATCACTCTTCTCAACCAGTCACTTTCATCCTTCCTCAACACATGACCAAACCATCTCAGCCTGTTCCTCTTCACAGCATCAATCACAGGCAATATTACCATCATCTTTCGCAATTCATCATTTGTCTTCCTCTCTCTCAACGATACTCCGCACATCCATCGAACCATTCGCATTTCCACCCTTTCCAGCCTTCGTTGCTGCTCTACGTTCATTACCCATGTCTCGCTCCCATAAATCATAACACTTCTCACACATGCAGCATACACCTTTCCCTTCAGCTTCAGCGACACTCTCCTCCTCATCAGCACGCCACTCAGTTCCCGAAACTTCTTCCATGCACATCTCACTCGAGCAACCGTTGCCGAGTCTGATCCACCTTCTCCATTCAGCATGTCTCCGAGGTAGCAAAATGTTTTCACACCTTCCAGCTTCACGCCGTCTCCAAGATCCAACTCAACATTTCCTCCATCTGCAGCTCCCTCTGTGCACACCTTACATTTGAATGTAGCTGCCACACTGGTAAATGACCCTCTCAGACCACTACATTTTTGATGAACCCACTCAGCGCACATTGTACATTGAATTGAGTTCACTCCGACACCCTTCCTGCACACAGCACACGGCCACTTCCCAGTTCTTTCCACCTCACCACATGCTTTACCACTTGCCATCACCTTCGTCTTTCCGATATTCACCTTCAGACCTTTTGTCTCCATACATTCCTTCCACTTGTTCATCTTTTCCTTCAGTCCATCCATACTTTCCGCAATCAACACCAGATCATCTGCATACAACAACTCCCACGGTAAACCCTCCTTTACGTTCTGAGCCAGCACCTCCATCACAGCTACAAATAGTAGTGGACTTAGTACCGACCCCTGATGCACTCCCACCTTCACCTCAAACTCACCACTGTTCCCGTCCTTCGTCCTTACAGCTGTGCGCGCTCTTTTGTACATTGCCATCACTACTCTGATCAACCATTCCTCCACTCCTAACTTCCTCAATGCCCATGTCAATACTTTGCGTGGAACCCTATCGAATGCTTTCTCCAGATCAACAAACCCAAAAAACAACTTCTTCCTCTTCTCCATGTACTTCTCCTGCAACTGCCTCACAATGAAAAGCGCATCTGTCGTTCCTCTTCCTGGCATAAATCCAAACTGCATTTCGTCGATCTTCACTTTCTTCCTTATCCTCCTCTCCAACACCCTTTCCAATACCTTCATTCCATGCTCCAATAACTTTATCGCTCGGTACGAGCCACACTCCAGAGGGTCACCTTTCCCCTTGTATAGAGGGACGAGGGTACTCAGTTCCCAATCCACTGGAATGCGGCCTTCTTTCACCACCAGATTTCACCACAAGATCAGGATCTTACATGCACAGCTCGTTTCAAATCCCCCCACAACATCTCGATGGGATTTAGATCCGGGCTTTGACTTGGCCGTTCCAGAACCCTCCATTTCTTTCTTTTCAGCCATTCCTTAGTGGATTTACTGGTATGTTTAGGGTCATTGTCATGTTGCAAGGTCCACCTTCGGTTGATCTTCAACTTTCTGACAGATGGCCTCACATTATCCTCAAGTACCCTCTGGTACAATGAAGAATTCATAGTGGATTATATGATGGTGAGCTGCCCAGACCCTGATGCAGCAAAGCTGCCCCAAACAATAATATTTCCACCACCATGCTTTACAGTTGGTATCAAGTTCTTGTGGTCAAATGCTGTCTTTGGTTTTCGCCAAACATGTCTTCTGGTACTGTGACCAAATTGCTCTACCTTTGACTCATCTGTCCAGAGCACATTGTTCCAGAAGTGCTGGTCTTTGCCTCGGTGTTCATTGGCAACCTCTAGTCTTGCCCTGATGTTCTTTCTGGACAGCAAAGGTTTCCTCCTGGCACACCTCCCATATAGATCAAATTTGTGCAGCTTCTTTCTCATGGTTGACTCGTGCACCTTGACATCAACAGTGGCAAGAGCTACCTGTAGGTCCCGTGATGACATTCTGGGGTTCTTAGAGACTTCTTTCAGCATCTTGCGGTCTGCTCTCGGGCTGAACTTGCTGGGGCGGCCTGGCCTGAACAAGTTGGCAGCTGTTTGGAATGTTCTCTACTTGTAGATGATCTTTCGGACAGTCGAATGATTGATTTCAAATTGTTTGGAGATCTTTTTAAATCCCTTCCCAGACTCGTTGGCATCCATAACCTTCTTTCTGAAGGCCTCAGAGAGCTCTTTTGATCTTGGCATGGTGATGCCTCACTTCAACAACAACAACAAAGGCACTTCAACAACAAAGAGCAAATCAACCTAAATGTCTGAGGTTTAAATAAGACAGGTTCCTCCAAGATCCTCTCTGACGATATTCTAATCATTTGCACCTGAGCTGGTGCACCTGATTCTAATTTTAGGTATTTGAAGTAGTGATAAATGTAGGGGTGTACTTACTTTTTCCACATGCGAAATTTGCATTTATGTTTATTTAAATTATACAATGGACTACAAAATGTAAATGTTTCATGATATTTCTTATATTATATCACCTTTATCTATCAATATTGTTGAAATGAAGATCAAATAGCTGTATGTTGAAATATTTTGAAAAAGTCAAAACTTTACATGGGGTGTACTTACTTTTTCACGTGACTCTATATATATATATAGGGCGAGGGTATATATATATATATATATATATATATATATATATATATAGATTGTTACGGACACGGCTCAGATGTTGCTTGACCGAGCGGAATGGCCGCCGTGTTCGCACAGTTTACCCGATTACCCCCAACTCACCCGATTTCACCCGACGTTGACCAAATCGCGCTATGCTAAATCAATGATTGGAAAGGACACAACGACTGGGATAGATGAAACGACGCAAGGGGTACAGTTCTCAAGACCTCCGGAGGAGGATATAATTAGTGGTGGAGAAAAGGGGTAGATTACAAGGTAATGAGGTAAAGACACAGAAGAGATGGGCACTTAGTTACAGTCTTATCTTATCCCCGACAGACCACAGACAAACGGAACAAGACTGACTTACACAGGGATTGATGGCAGGGAAGGACAGGCAGTCGATAGCACAAGGTGCACCTTGGCTCAGGGACAGGATAAAGCGCGGTCCAGTCCAGAGATGCGGGGAGGTGTCACAGCGCTCGGAGGTGGCGTCCTTCTCTCTCCAAGCTCAGCGCGCATCTGACGTCACCTCCCTCTTCCTGCGCATGCTCAGCGGGGAGTCACACGCCCTCGGCTCGTTGGCTCCGCCCCAGATGGGACCGGTCCGCCGCTTCTATTGGGTGCGGGGGTTACTGGGCTCCGCCCTTGACGAGGAGCTGACAGCGAGCCCCTACTTGGTAACCCCGTCGAGCACATGCTTGATGGCGGCTCGTTGGAAAGGCCTGGTGCACTCCCAACACCCCCTACCAACCAAGCCGGAGTGAGGACGCACACTCCCCGCGCCGCCGCTGTTGTTGTTGTTGTTGTTGTTGAACCGTGAGGAAGAGCTGCGGGGAGGTATTGGGAGGTCCTAAACTTCCTAACGGTGCCATACAATCACATTCTGGTGCAACGAAGAGTCAGAATTAATGGAAACGAGTCCTTAACTGACATAGACTAAGAATAACTAGCAAGATGTCCTATAGTTGTCTACGTGAGATGCGGTGGACCTGGATGCGACATTTAATGGGGGAAATAGGGGGAGGTCGGGTCTACAGAGTGTTGTTTACAGAAAATGGGACTAGGAAATGGGGGATTGGGGATAGTTGGGAAGTATGGAGGAAATAGGGGAATATTTACAAGCGGATATGGATGGATGCCAATCCCATATCCGCAACATTGCACCCTTCTCTACCTCGGGGCCTCCCGACCCGATAAATTTTTACTTACTTTCGTGTGGCACTCAGATGTAGTTCCCTCTACTATTAACTCAACCCTGAGTGCGACAGTTTTACAGATGTTCACAAATGAGTAAATATGTCCCCCTGCGACATTGCACCCTTCTCCTAACAGAAACACACCCACAGGATAACCGAATCGCGGAAAGAATCTTCAAACTAAACATACAGCCGGTAGGGAGCATCATTTATACAAGACTACACTGATATTTACACTACGATCCAGGACCTGTTCTTTGAGGAACACATGCAGATGTTATGCATAGAGAGAGCACGCATGCCAGCATCGATACACCAACCCACGAGTGCCCTGTGGCCCTATGGCCTTTAATAATGTGCAGAGCACCCCGTCCAAGCACCAAAAGCACCACCCCATACACACAGTCAGCACCATCCGGTGCACCAATAAAGTGTTCAATAAAAAAGGCACAATCAAGTGTCCATGGTCACCGGTGGTGTCGCAGCCGGCCGATGTTCTGCCGCTGGTCTTGCCTTCATGGAGTGCACTTGGCCTTCTGGCTTCTTTAAAAATAAAGAAAGGCGCCAACCGCATCCATTTCTGAATTGTGGCCGTCAGGGGGCCAACTAAAAGTGGTTCACCTGTATGGCATAGGTGCCACGTTGACCCAGAGGTCCATCAACGGGTGGTGCTTGCCCGCAAAAGAACTGCGGTCCATTGTGGGCGGCCACCAAAATTGCGGTCCATATGGTGTATCGATCCAGGCAGCAAGCAGCGGAAGTACAGGCCCACAACTGCGGAGCCAGCACCTCTCTCTCCTCTCTCTCTGCCCCAAAGCCAGATCCTCGGAGGTGGGAGACAAAAGAAGACAAGTGAGTAAGGTGGTAAGGGCGCAAAAGTGCACGCAATGTAAGGTAATGCACACTGGGGGCACATGGGAACCAGGTGAGACAGGTACGTTCCTACCGTACGCCCCCCCCCCCCACCAGGTAACCTACATTGCCCCTCCCTTACCCCTTACTGTATCCACAAAACACAACACTACCCACAAACATCTACTTTACACATCAACAAACGTCCCTACTGTCTTCCCCGTTCCTCCCATAAACCAAATTCGTCTTCTCTCCCTCCTAACCAATCAAATTTGCCATTTCCAACTCTCATCAAAATTTGCCATCTCCAACTCAACATCAAAATTTGCCATCACCAATTCATCATCAGTCCCTCCTAAGGAGGGAGAGATGGAATCACCCCAATGTCTTATCCACGTCGTGATGCGTCTCACAAATCCACACAGCAATTCTCCCTTCCTGCAACACAGAACAAAGGAACACAGGTGTGGAGTCATCATCATCACCTCAGGTAAGTGGCTGCGTATGGTGCGACAGGTTCATCAATCCTAACTATTTCCTAAATGACTTTAACAACTTTACATTACCCGGGGTCTTTCCCTGCCAATCCATTGGCCAACTTACACTATTGGTTCTAAAAACCAATTCCCATTGCCCAAACTGTGGTGCTTCTCAAGTTGGGGTCTCACTCCCCCGATTCATCACTCGGTGCCCCCGCACAATTTCGGTGGCTGGGTCGTGTGACGCTCCTAGCTGGTCCGCCCACCTGCACACCTCCACCACTGTTGTTGCCTACCGAGCTCACCTGCTCCTCACCCTAACCTAACTAACTGGGGAAGGCCCTCTCGCACTCTCACCCCCTCAGTGCCCTCTCTGGCACGGGCTGCCCGATCCACACCCGGGATCCTCAGGCACCCAATGACACTAACGGCTCCCAGAGCCCACCTGCGGCCTCACCTGGCCGACATCTAACAGTGGCGGAGTGCCCAACCATTCACACTCATACTAACAGGCCACACGACCAGCCAATTTCACCACACCAATGCACCCATCCACAATACCATTCTGCAACCGCACCACAAATGCCAATATCCAACCACAATTTACCTATACCTTCTAACTATTCTTTAAACTACCCTCCCCGGGTACTCGTGAAAAGGGGTCCACTCTTCCCCAATCCACACCTTCGCACCATGCACACCACTCCGTACCACTTACTCCAACTCTCTCCACACCACTCATTCCAATACTCCATGTATTCCACGCACCTGTACTTGCACACCTGTGCTCTCGTACTTGGTGCCGCCTGCACCCTTCTCTCCCCCAAGCGCATTTGCGCTGATCCACAACACTCACTACTCATACACTGCTCCACACACCTGTCCAGTTCTCACACAGCATCATCTCATCTAACTACTCCCCTCTGAAACTTGCGCTTCCCAGTCGTCCCTTTAAACTATTGCGCTCCCTCGTCATTATCATCCACACTAAACTACCTGCGTCCCCACTACAGGTATCCTTGTCACTAACTAATCTTAACGTTACCTAATGTCATCTTCGCTAGATCCCTACACACAATATCCTAACCCACCCGGGCTAGTTTTCACTGCCATACACCCCATAATCTATAGCGCATCTGCCCCATTGTTTGTGAGGGATGACAGAGTTGCCATCCCACCACATCGGGCATCTCCCACTACCAATTTTGCACATCAAATTTCAACAAATCAAAAATTTGCCAATCACTACCCATCATCTGCCAATCATTACTGCCAATCCTTTGCCAATCATCAAATTTTGCCTTTTTCTAATTTTGGGTCCAAAACACTAACCTCATCACCCGTCTACTTATTAGATCCTCTCGGTGCGCCAATTCCCTTCTAAAGCTCGGCTTCGTACAGCCGAGCAATGAATGCGGGTTGTTTTGTGCCAGCGGCTGGATGCGTCCGGCACTCGGTGCAGGGACGGGGGCTTACCCGTGCCGAGATCCCACGCACCATCTCGGCACGGAGCCATCCCATGGCCCGATCTCGACCTGCCGGAATGCCTCAACAAAAAGTGGTCGCCATGACGACCCTTCCTATCGGGCTGCCAGCTCCGCCTAGTGGAGCACGGACGCGGCCGTTCAAAGCGAGGCCCAGCGTGGATCGCGTACGGCGGTCCTTTCGAACCCGCCGTGGCTCGGATCCCCGCTGGTTCTCGCGGCACGCGAAGCCCGGCACGCACCGAGGGCCCGATCCGGCTATAAGTCACTCTAACCGCTAACCCGGTTACTGTCGATGCCTCACCTGCATGCTTACACGCATACGCTACCCCTTTCGTGCTCATACATCCAGCCGTTTCCCTGCTCCTCGTCGTACCTTCTCTAACACACCCAGGTACACTCATTCCACTCACAGCCTTGGTCACACACCTAACCACCGAACACTTTGGCACACATTCGTTGGTCGCACACCTCACCAACACACCTCTTCGCGCCCCTTCCTCGGTCACCTCCTCTGTGACAATCACAGGTGTGCCCTCACTCGCACACCCAACCACGTGCCTCACTACCAATTCCAGCGTGCATTCCCACACACGCTCTACCATTCCAGGTGTGCTTCCTTTCTCACCTGTCACAACCAACTCACGCTCCGTGTCACTCTCACTACTTTCACCTCCACTCTCGGTCGCGCACTCACCCTTACTCTTGACAGCGCACTCTTTTCTCATGCCCCTGTCCGTTACACACCTTTCTCGCGCATCCTCTTGCGCACATTCTTTCGTTACATCCTCTGTAACTCTCACCACAGGCGTGCATTCTCCTTCACTCTTGACAGCGCACTCACCCTTACTCTCGACAGCACCCTCACTCCTTGGCACGCACTTTTTCCTCACACACCCCAGAGTCGGACTTTCTTGCACACCTCCTTTTTCGCACACCAGACCTGTCGCACACTTCACCAACGGCCTCTCACGAACACCCGGGTCCATCTCGACCCCCAAGCTTATTAAATCACCTGGCGCATCATACGCACGACCATATTGGTCACCACTTACACCGGGTCCTCTTTCTCTTCGCTTCTCCTCCATCACCTGCGAATCCCTCATCCGGTTAATGAGCACATCATCACGATCCGAACACAGACTTTGGACCAATTCTTTTACTTCCTCTTTGATCTCTTTCTTATCCCCTCTCCGTCGCTTCTTAATTTCGCTTACCCCTTCTTCCACTTCTTCTAATTTCTGCTTCACCTCTTTTATTTCCCGGTGCGTCTCCTCAAGCTCGTCCTCTAAGGCCACCTTGACCGTTTCTATGTGCGTCCTCACCTGCCGGTCCTTCGTCTCCATTACCTCTGTCACCTCATCCAACCTCGTTGTCAGTCCCTCACGTACCATCTGACATTGCCTCTGTGTCGCTATCAAGTCATTTTTTATGTCGTTTTGTGTCGCTCTTAACCCTCCTAGTACCGCAGTGTTCCTTTGAACCTGCTCCGTTAGTTCTTTTTGTCCCTCCGTCAGCTGTTCAACTTCCAGCGTCAACTCCTCTATACCACCTTGCAATTTTACAGTCCCCTTTCTCACCTCCTTCTCCATGCGCTCCTTACAGTGCCTCACCTCCTCGCGCACTCCTCCGACCTCCTCACTCACACCTCTTCTGATCTCTTCTCCCATCACTTGCATCTCCTGCCCAGATGCCACCTTCATCTGCTCCATTTCCTCCCTGTGAGCATCCAATTTAGTTTCTACCCCCATTCTGACCCCCTCTATCTGCTGCCCCATTTTTTTAACTTCCCTTTCCGCTTGGTCCCTCATGTCCCTCAATTTGCCTTCCATACTGTTTTCTAACCCCTCTAACCCCTTTTTCATCCCTTCCATTTGATTCTCTTGAGCGGCCATTCTGTTTTCTACCCCCATTAACCCATTCTTTACCTCTTTTATCCCATTGTCTAACGCCTCACCGGTACCCCTCGCTTCGTCCCTCATTACCCCCAATTGCTCACTCTGAGCATCCATCCGGTTCCCCATTCCTAAAATTTGGTTTCTCATCCCCCTGTTCTCTTCCCTCTCCTCATCCGCCTTGACCATGAAGGCCTGCATCTGCTGCATGAATAGGCCCCAGTTCATTGGTGCTGCGGCCGCTGCTACGGTCACGGGCGCGGCAAAATTTGGTGCCGCTACACCCACGCGCGCGAGGACGCCACTTTGCGCGCCTGAAGCCTCGTGCGCGAGGACGCCATTTTGCGAACCTGCCACCCTCACTGCTTCGCTCTCCTCTTGTCCCTCAATTTGGTCCTGGATCGACCCTGCCTCACTCTCCTCTACCGGAACCCAGCCGTCTTGATCTGCCATAGCGCGACTTTCAAAATTCGGGTTTTTATTTTAAAACAAAACAAATTTCACACTGCTTGTAATTTTGAGCACGTTAAGCGCGCTTCGGGTCCAATCCCACTCCTGACACCAATTGTTACGGACACGGCTCAGATGTTGCTTGACCGAGCGGAATGGCCGCCGTGTTTGCACAGTTTACCCGATTACCCCCAACTCACCCGATTTCACCCGACGTTGACCAAATCGTGCTATGCTAAATCAATGATTGGAAAGGACACAACGACTGGGATAGATGAAACGACGCAAGGGGTACAGTTCTCAAGACCTCCGGAGGAGGATATAATTAGTGGTGGAGAAAAGGGGTAGATTACAAGGTAATGAGGTAAAGACACAGAAGAGATGGGCACTTAGTTACAGTCTTATCTTATCCCCGACAGACCACAGACAAACGGAACAAGACTGACTTACACAGGGATTGATGGCAGGGAAGGACAGGCAGTCGATAGCACAAGGTGCACCTTGGCTCAGGGACAGGATAAAGCGCGGTCCAGTCCAGAGATGCGTGGAGGTGTCACAGCGCTCGGAGGTGGCGTCCTTCTCTCTCCAAGCTCAGCGCGCATCTGACGTCACCTCCCTCTTCCTGCGCATGCTCAGCGGGGAGTCACACGCCCTCGGCTCATTGGCTCCACCCCAGATGGGACCGGTCCGCCGCTTCTATTGGGTGCGGGGGTTACCGGGCTCTGCCCTTGACGAGGAGCTGACAGCGAGCCCCCACTTGGTAACGCCGTCGAGCACATGCTCGATGGCGGCTCGTTGGAAAGGCCTGGTGCACTCCCAACACCCCCTACCAACCAAGCCGGAGTGAGGACGCACACTCCCCGCGCCGCCGCCGTTGTTGTTGTTGTTGTTGTTGTTGAACCGTGAGGAAGAGCTGCGGGGAGGTATTGGGAGGTCCTAAACTTCCTAACGGTGCCATACAATCACATTCTGGTGCAACGAAGAGTCAGAATTAATGGAAACGAGTCCTTAACTGACATAGACTAAGAATAACTAGCAAGATGTCCTATAGTTGTCTACGTGAGATGCGGTGGACCTGGATGCGACATTTAATGGGGGAAATAGGGGGAGGTCGGGTCTACAGAGTGTTGTTTACAGAAAATGGGACTAGGGAATGGGGGATTGGGGATAGTTGGGAAGTATGGAGGAAATAGGGGAATATTTACAAGCGGATATGGATGGATGCCAATCCCATATCCGCAACAATATATATATATATATATATATATATATATATATATATATATATATATATGTATATAATGTTGCGGATCTTCGAAGCCCGTTTCCGTTACAAAGGGAAGATTAAGCACCTTTTTCCCTCTGGGTCTTCGAAACCGCGAGACCGAGTCGCCACTTCCATGCAGACGTGGAAAAGGGTTTCGGGACAATTTCCCACATACCTTGAGTACCCAAGCCACAGCGGAAGTGGGGATCAAGTCTCGCACGAACCACGCGTGATTGAGTACACCCGAGTGGAATGCGTACCACGTGACTCGTGCTGTTACCTTTCTATAGAACCCGTTCAGAGCGATCTAATTCGTACCATGCGAGACCAATGATGGAAATGACAAAGCGGTCGAATCTGAAGAAATAACAGATTTATTTACACTATTTACAATGGGCCCACTTACACACACACAGGGAGATGGAGGAAGAATGTTCGCGCGCCGAACGCGCCTGCTTCGGTCGCTCCAGGAACAGCTCACCCGGTGGTGGCCCTCTGGCGGTCACAGCACGTATCCCGGCGAAGGCAGGCAGGAGGGAAAATCCTCGCGGCGTGTAACAGGCAAAGGCAGACAGGAGGAAATATCACACGTCTGTGGCCCGGCACGGGTCTCTCTTTACAGCGCGCGACTAATACTGTGCAGAGCAGGGCAAGTTCGTGTACAGCGGAGTTATTCAGTTCATACGATATGACTCGACACAACGCAATCTCACGTGCGTTCTCAACTCCGAACTCCAACTGCACTCCAACTGATCTCAAAACCCCGAACTGACTCAACTCTCACCTTCTCTAATCTCAACTCTTCTGCGAACTCTCACCTTCTCTCCTCTCAACTGAGGTGGGGGGCTCTGAGCAGGGTTATATCGCCCCGCCCCAGCCCGACTCGAATGTTCCAAACCCCGCCTTTTGCCGCAGTCGTAAGTCACTCACCTCAAGCCCTGATTGGCGGCTTGCGCTTACCGATGGCTCCTCCTCCGCCTTCCTTCGGCCTCGGTCGACTTGTTCAGGCCTGCCGCATGGTATTTCGGTGCCAATACCAACCCAAAGCACCATAAGGACACCTAATTTTCATTATCCTACTCAACGCAAAACTAACACAGGAAAGGTCTACGCTTACATTTACTAAGAAATAACTGAGCTTAAGCGAGGTTACATGTTGTAGTGTAACTAACTAGGAGGGGAAATTAACCTTTATTACAAAACCGCAACAATATATATATATATATATATATATATATATATATATAGTTACGGACACGACTTAAGATGTTGCTTGACCGAGCGGAATGGCCGCCGTGTTCGCACAGTTTACCCGATTACCCCCAACTCACCCGATTCCACTCGAACGTTGGCCGAATCGCGCTACGCTAAATCAATGAAGGAAAGGACACAACGGCTGGGATAAATGCAACGACACAAGGGGTACAGTTCTCAAGACCTCCGGCGGAGGATATAATTGGTGATGCAGAACGGGTAGATTACACGGTAAGAGGTAAAGCACAGAAAGATGGGCACTTAGACACAGTCTTATCTTATCCCCGACAGACCACAGACAAACGGGACAAGACTGACTTACACGGGGATTGATGGCAGGGAAGGACAGGCAGTCGATAGCTCAAGGTGCACCTTGGCTCAGGGACAGGATACAGCTCGGTCCAGTCCAGAGATGCGGGGAGGTATCGCAGCGCTCGGTTGGTGGCGTCTCTCTTCCTTGCAGTCCAGCGCGCATCTGACGTCACCTCCCCCTTTCTGCGCATGCTCAGCGGGGAGTGACACGCCCTCGGCTCGTTAGCTCCGCCCCAGATGGAATCGGTCCGCCGCTCCTATTGGGTGCGGGGGGGTTACCGGGCTCCGCCCTTGACGAGGAGCTGACAGCGAGCCCCTGCGTGGTAACCCCGTCGGAGCACATGTTCAATGGCGGCTAACCAAGCCGGAGTGAGGACGCGCACTCCCCGCGCCGCCGCCGCTGTTGTTGTTGTTGGTGTTGTTGTTCCATGAGGAAGAGATGCGGGGAGGTATTGGGAGGTCCTAAACTTACTAATGGTGCCATACAATCACATTCTGGTGCAACGAAGAGTCAGAATTAATGGAAACGAGTCCTTAACTGACATAGACTAAGAATAACTAGCAAGATGTCCGAAAGTTGTCTACGTGAGATGCGGTGGACCTGGATGCGACATTTAATGGGGGAAATAGGGGAAGGTCGGGTCTACAGAGTGCTGTTTACAGAAAATGGGACTAGGGAATGGGGGATTGGGGATAGTTGGGAAGTATTGGGGAAATAGGGGAATATTTACAAGCGGATATGGATGGAGGCCAAATCCCATATCCGCAACATTGCACCCTTCTCTACCTCGGGGCGTCCCGACCCGATAAATTTTTACCTACTTTAGTGTGGCACTCAGATGTAGTTCCCTCTACTATTAACTCAACCCTGAGTGCGACCGTTTTACAGATGTTCACAAATGAGTAAATATGTCCCCCTGCGACGTTGCACCCTTCTCCTCACAGAAACACACCCACAGGATAACCGAATCGCGGAAAGAATCCTCAAACTAAACATACAGCCGGTAGGGAGCATTATTTACACAAGACTACACTGATATTTACACTACGATCCAGGACCTGCTCTTTGAGGAACACATGCAGATGTTATGCATCGAGAGAGAGCACGCATGCCAGCATCGATACACCAACCCACGAGTGCCCTGTGGCCCTACGGCCTTTAATAATGTGCAGAGCACCCCATCCAAACACCAAAAGCACCACCCCATCATGTACAGTCAGCACCATCCGGTGCACCAATAAAGTGTTCAATAATCACCGGTGGTGTCGCAGCCGGCCGATGTTCTGCCGCTGGTCTTGCCTTCATGTGGTGTACTTGGCCTTCTGGCTTCCTTCAAAAATAAAGAAAGGCGCCAACCGCGTCCATTTCTAACTTGTGGCCGTCAGGGGGGCCAACTATGAGTGGTTCACCTGTATGGCATAGGTGCCACGTTGACCCAGAGGTCCATCCACGGGTGGTGCTTGCCCGCAAAAGAACTGCGGTCCATGGTGGGCGGCCACAAAAATTGCGGTCCATATGGTGTATCGATCCAGGCAGCAAGCAGCGAAAGTACAGGCCCACAACTGCAGAGCCCGCACCTCTCTCTCCTCTCTCTCTGCCCCAAAGCCAGATCCTCGGAGGTGGGAGACAAAAAAAGAAGACAAGTGAGTAAGGTGGTAAGGGCGCAAAAGTGCACGCAATACAAGGTAATGCACACTGGGGGCACATGGGAACCAGGTGAGACAGGTACGTTCCTACCGTACGCCCCCCCCCCCCCCCACCACCAGGTAACCTACATTGCCCCTCCCTTACCCCTTACTGTATCCACAAAACACCACACTACCCATAAACATCTACTTTACAAATCAACAAACGTCCCTACTGTCTTCCCCGTTCCTCCCATAAACCAAATTCGTCTTCTCTCCCTCCTAACCAATCAAATTTGCCATTTCCAACTCCCATCAAAATTTGCCATCTCCAACTCAACATCAAAATTTGCCATCACCAATTCATCATTAGTCCCTCCTAAGGAGGGAGAGATGGAATCACCCCAATGTCTTATCCACGTCGTGATGCGTCTCACAAATCCAAACAGCAATTCTTATTTCCTGCAACACAGAACAAAGGAACACAGGTGTGGAGTCATCATCATCACCTCAGGTAAGTGGCTGCGTATGGTGCGACAGGTTCATCAAGCCTAACTATTTTCTAAATGACTTTAACAACTTTACATTACCCGGGGTCTTTCCCTGCCAATCCATTGGCCAACTTACACTATGGGTTCTAAAAACCAATTCCCATTGACCAAACTGTGGTGCTTCTCAATTTGGGGTCTCACTCCCCCGATTCATCTCCCGGTGCCCTCGCACAATTTCTGGGCTGCGACGTGTATCTCTCCCAGCAGGTCTACCCACCTGCACACCTCCACCACTGCAGTTGCCTCCGAGCTTACCTGCTCCTTACCCTAACCTTTCTACCTGGGGAAGGCCCTCTGGCGCTCTCCCCACTCGGTGCCCTCTCTGGCACTGGGCTACCCGGGTCCGTCCTCCGGATCCTCGGGCCCCATCCACAACTCTACCGGCTCCCAGAGCCCACCTGCGGCCTCACCTGGCCGACATCCTCACAGTGGTGGAGTGCCCAAACCAACTACACACACTAACAGGCTACACGCCCAGCCATTTCCACACACTAATGCACCCATCCACAATACCATTCTGCAACCGCACCACAAATGCCAATATCCAACCACAATTTACCTATACCCTCTAACTAACACTTACACTACCCGCCCCGGGTACTCGTGAAAGGGGTCCACTCTTCCCCCATCCACACCTTCGCACCATGCACACCACTCCGTACCACTTACTCCAACTCTCTCCACCCCACTCATTCCAATACTCCATGTATTCCACACACCTGTACTTGCACACCTGTGCACTCATACTTGGTGCTGCCTGCACCCTTCTCTCCCCTAAGCGCATTCGCGCTGTTCCACAACACTCACTACTCATACACTGCTCCACACACCTGTCCAGTTCTCACACAGCATCATCTCATCTAACTACTCCCCTCTGAAACTTGCGCTTCCCAGTCGTCCCTTTAAACTATTGCGCTCCCACGTCATTATCATCCACACTAAACTACCTGCGTCCCCACTACAGGTATCAGTCCCTAACTAAACCTTAACGTTACCTACTGTCATCTTCGCTAGATCCCTACACACGATATATCCTAACCCACCCGGGCTAGTTTTCACTGCCATACACCCCATAAGCTATTGCGCATTTGCCCCACCATGGGAAGGGTGGCAGGGATGCCACCCTTACCCACCGGCATACGGCGCGAGTGGGACCTTGTGGGACCACCTCGTATGTGAGTCGCTGCCCACCTGCCGGACCCCGTGCATCGCCCCTTGCGGGGTCAGCGCGGGGCCGAACCGGCCGGGCCCCCACAGTACATTACCCCCAAGGGGCTCTCGTGCCTCCCCTGTCCCTCTAAAAACTACCCCTGTTGGTGTCGATGCATGGGTCACACTTCCGCAACCCGCTACCCATTCCATACCACCACAACCTTGCTCACCCACACCTCGCACCTCTCCCATCACCGGATCCTCTCGCTCGCACCCTCGTTCCATACCCTCCGGACCAGCCATACACCTCACTCTTGGCCTCTCACGAACATCCGGGTCTATCTCGACCCCCAAGCTTATTAAATCACCTGGCGCATCATACGCACGACCATATTGGTCACCACTTACACCGGGTCCTCTTTCTCTTCGCTTCTCCTCCATCACCTGCGAATCCCTCATCCGGTTAATGAGCACATCATCATGATCCGAACACAGACTTTGGACCCATTCTTTTACTTCCTCCTTTATCTCTTTCTTATCCTCTCTCCGTCGCTTCTTAATTTCGCTCACCCCTTCTTCCACTTCTTCTAATTTCTGCTTCACCTCCTTCATCTCCTCGTGCGCCCCTTTAAGTTCTTCCTCTAACTCCACTTTATTTTTTTCTATGTGCTCCCGCACCTCCCGCTCTTTAACCTCCATCACCTCTACCACCTTGTCCATTTTCCTCGTCAGGTCCTCATGTACCGTCTGACACTCTTTTTTAATTACCCCTACGTCCTTTTTCATCTCCTTCTGTGTCGATTTTAAACCCTCTATTACCGCTGTGTTCTTCTTTACCTGGTCCCCCAACTCCTTTTGTCCCACTGTCAGTTGTTCTACTCCCAGCGTCAACTCCTCTATACCACCTTGCAATTTTACAGTCCCCTTTCTCACCTCCTTCTCCATGCGCTCCTTACAGTGCCTCACCTCCTCGCGCACTCCTCCGTCCTCCTCACTCACCCCTCTTCTGATCTCTTCTCCCATCACTTGCATCTCCTGCCCAGATGCCACCCTCATCTGCTCCATTTCCTCCCTGTGAGCATCCAATTTAGTTTCTACCCCCATTCTGACCCCCTCTATCTGCTGCCCCATTTGTTTAACTTCCCTTTCCGCTTGGTCCCTCATGTCCCTCAATTTGCCTTCCATACTGTTTTCTAACCCCTCTAACCCCTCTTGCATCCCTTCCATTTGATTCTCTTGAGCGGCCATTCTGTTTTCTACCCCCATTAACCCCTCCTGTATTTCCCCTAATCTATTGTCTAATCCCTCTATTCTACTCCCTAACCCTCCGATCTGGGCCCCCATCCTTTGTTCTAACCGTTGGCTATTGGCCCCCATGTCCTCCCTCAATTTCTCGCTATTGGACCCCATGTCCTCCCTCAATTTCTCGCTATTGGACCCCATGTCCTCCCTCAATTTCTCGCTATTCTGGGCCATAAGGGCCTTCATTTGTATTTTAAAAAGGTTCAAATCTACCAGCGGCGCTACTACGGTTACGGGCGCGGTCGCCGTGGCCATGTGCGAGGCGCCATTTTGCGAACCTGCCGCCCTCACTGCTTCGCTCTCCTCTTGTCCCTCATGTCCCTCAATTTGGTCCTGGATCGACCCTGCCTCACTCTCCTCTACCGGAACCCAGCCGTCTTGATCCGCCATAGCGCGACTTTCAAAATTCGGGTTTTTATTTTTGTAAAACAAAATCAAATTTCGCCGTTAATAATTTCGAGCGCGTGAAGCGCGCTTCGGGTGCAATCCCACTTCCTGACACCAATTGTTACGGACACGACTTAAGATGTTGCTTGACCGAGCGGAATGGCCGCCGTGTTCGCATAGTTTACCCGATTACCCCCAACTCACCCGATTCCACTCGAACGTTGGCCGAATCGCGCTACGCTAAATCAATGAAGGAAAGGACACAACGGCTGGGATAAATGCAACGACACAAGGGGTACAGTTCTCAAGACCTCCAGAGGAGGATATAATTGGTGATGCAGAACGGGTAGATTACACGGTAAGAGGTAAAGCACAGAAAGATGGGCACTTAGACACAGTCTTATCTTATCCCCGACAGACCACAGACAAACGGGACAAGACTGACTTACACGGGGATTGATGGCAGGGAAGGACAGGCAGTCGATAGCTCAAGGTGCACCTTGGCTCAGGGACAGGATACAGCTCGGTCCAGTCCAGAGATGCGGGGAGGTATCGCAGCGCTCGGTTGGTGGCGTCTCTCTTCCTTGCAGTCCAGCGCGCATCTGACGTCACCTCCCCCTTTCTGCGCATGCTCAGCGGGGAGTGACACGCCCTCGGCTCGTTAGCTCCGCCCCAGATGGAATCGGTCCGCCGCTCCTATTGGGTGCGGGGGGGTTACCGGGCTCCGCCCTTGACGAGGAGCTGACAGCGAGCCCCTGCGTGGTAACCCCGTCGGAGCACATGTTCAATGGCGGCTAACCAAGCCGGAGTGAGGACGCGCACTCCCCGCGCCGCCGCCGCGCCGCCGCCGCTGTTGTTGTTGTTGGTGTTGTTGTTCCATGAGGAAGAGATGCGGGGAGGTATTGGGAGGTCCTAAACTTACTAATGGTGCCATACAATCACATTCTGGTGCAACGAAGAGTCAGAATTAATGGAAACGAGTCCTTAACTGACATAGACTAAGAATAACTAGCAAGATGTCCGAAAGTTGTCTACGTGAGATGCGGTGGACCTGGACGCGACATTTAATGGGGGAAATAGGGGAAGGTCGGGTCTACAGAGTGCTGTTTACAGAAAATGGGACTAGGGAATGGGGGATTGGGGATAGTTGGGAAGTATTGGGGAAATAGGGGAATATTTACAAGCGGATATGGATGGAGGCCAAATCCCATATCCGCAACAATATATATATATATATATATATATATATATATATATATATATATATATATATATATATATATATATGTGTGTGTGTGTGTGTGTGTGTGTGTGTGTGTGTCAAATATATCAAGGCTTAGGTATGTTTCTGCACACATCAACAAAGGCACATCATAGTGGCCCGTGTAATAGATGGATTGAACTCAGTGTTCTCATACCACTCATACCTGTGATTCCATCTGATACAATAATGTATATTTTTCAGATCAAACATTATTTTATTTAAAATTTTAACGCTATACCGCCCACTATACCACCATCTACACCACCCTCTATGCTCATTAGGCATTGTATCTCAGAAGAACGAGATTGTTAATTGTGTTTACAGTGAAATATATTAATAAATGTGTTCAAAAATACCAGGCCGCGTATGTTACGCAGAAGTGTAGCTATTTCATGTATAAAAGTGCATCGCAGTCTACTAATGCATGTCCTGCGTGTAATTCATGTAGAAACTCCTCCATGGGCCCACTGTGAAAAAAAAAACCATAATACGAATAAACCTTTCAAATCACAATATTAAAAATACCGCATTTTTATAAATATTTTAAAATCTGTGAAAAAGCGTCCATATTTCTACAAAAGGACCATGCGATGCCCTTTTTACCGTGTACAGGAAAATCAGAAAATGCAATGAAATAGAGACTTTGCTGCAGGGGATGATATTCCTTGACTATTTTAATTGTTTATGAGCATTTTATTAGACATATCAATGATGAATATGGTGTCCATGGTCATCGAGACCCCTTGTGGCTTCAGTAAAGGCCGGCTCTCCTCCACGATAGGATATTCTCTGTTTGATTTGTCTTGATTAAGAAATAACTATTTTGTGACAAACAGGATAAAAATGGATAAACAATGTTTAATATTGAAACTTTTATAAGCCTCCTGGCAATTATTCTTTATCTGCTCTTCCTGAACTTTGGAATAAGTAATGTTAAATGATGCTCTCGATGACAATCAGCTGATTCAATGACAAAAAGAGGTTATTGTGGCGGTTACCTTATGTGCAGGTAACCGCATGTGGCGGTTACCTTATGTGATTACCTTATTTGGGCATAATACACGTGCACGGGCCTGTTGGACATGTGGTCGTGCGGACGTGACGCACGCGCGGTTGCCGGAGCCACGCCCTCCGAAGAGGGCTTTTGGCTTTATATAAGCGTGCCGACTTCCGTTCGAGTTTAGTGTGCTGGATCTTGCTGTTACAATAAACCATCTTCGAACCCTACGAATGGCCTCGTTCTCTCGCCTTCCGCGACCCCTAAAGAGGTTATATTGTTTCTGGGTAACGATTGAATCCCACAATAGGAACTCCCTCTTTCCAGAGTACCGAGGATGTATTTTCATCATTTATTTGTTTGATTTCCAGTCGGATCTTTATCCTATTTGGTATGGAGACCAAACTGCCACCAGTGTCATGTGGAACACAAACCACTCTGGTGTGTTTAGCACATTCATCAAATGTTTGTCTGAATGTGTCCCTGTCTGCCTTTGCATTTCTGCCTGTCGCTGTGTGCATGTGTCTGGCTGTCTGTATCTCCGTGCCTCTCCATGTCTGTCTGTGTGCACACCTGCCTGTCTACGTGTCTCTACCTTGCCGAAGCTAGTAAAATATATATGACAATACTCTATAATTTATAAGGAGAAAGAACACACTGCGCTCAAGGAAAATCCATTTTCATGGAGTTTAGAAAAAAAAAAAAACTTTAAGTATTACATTTATCCTCAAGAACCTTCAACGGAAATTGCCGTGTATAAGCCGCACTTTTTGTCTTCATTTTTATTTCACCTGAACATCCATTGCTGGGAAGATTATTGTCAGTTAATAGAGCATTTTATTATTATTAAGTAAATTAATTCTGAATACCACATACCTTTCCAGGATTTTGATACACTAGTGGGCCATTGGTCCAAATTTTCATTGGTCTTTACGGCCTTGTGGCATACCTACCTGCTGTGATGCTTGATCATTAGCTTACCTTTCACGAAACCCAGATATGCTTCGGCCAGGGTTGGAGGTGGGAGATTATACAGTCACGTGAAAAAGTAAGTACACCCCATGTAAAGTTTTGACTTTTTCAACATATTTCAACATACAGCTATTTGATCTTCATTGAAATGATCAAATAGCTGTATGTTGAAATATGTTGAAAAAGTCAAAACTTTACATGGGGTGTACTTACTTTTTCATGTGACTGTACGTTCGTTATTTTTATTGATTCACGAGTTATCAAATGACCACTATATTCGTCATGTGTGTGTGTGTGTGTGTCTGTCTTCCACATAACTACCCGATGATATCATCCGATCTTGATGAAACTTGGGTGGGAGGTTGATATCATGATCTCGTTGTGTCCTGCCTAGAGTGGGCGTATTGCGACCATTGTGGGCGGAGCCACGCCCGAAAAAGATGTCGTTTTAGGGGGTAATCAAGTTCAAGCTACATCTTCTCTGAGGGGTTTGGTGGAATCTGACAGGGGTTTCGATATTTGGTTAGGCCAATGACATGTGTCTAGCCCCACTAAGCTCGATTTTTCATTTTTTCATTTTTTTCCCATTTTTTTCATTTATTTATTTATTTATTTTTTCATTTTATTTCATTTTTCACCAAATTTTCGGTGTTGTGTAGCTAACTAACCTCATAACTGATTACACATTATTTTCTATCTCATTTCAAGGTCAGTAACCTTCGTTTTGACATTTCCAGGCCTGGCCTGTCCGGGCCTGTTTCGGTTATAGTCCGTCCTTTGTCATTGAATACCGCTCGCTTGTGAACCATCGTCGTCTCCTGACTTGTTCTTCTTCTTATTATTATTATTATTGCGAAATCATTCTACTATTATTATTTTTAAGATTAATAGTATTAATTTTAAAATGTTTGATACAATGTTATCATTGTTTTTTTGGAATTATAATGCCAAGCCGTGGCAGGGCCTATTAAGCTGCGCTATACACCTCAGCATGGTGCGTGTTTAGAAACATGGGAATTCTTCCGGATTATTTGTCGTTAATCAGCCTAATCAACTCAGGAGATCATGCCGATCATTTTGGTGTATCACATTCCACATCAGAAAGCTCCAATAGAACTCCACAAAAAACATGCCACACACGCACCTTGTTTTTTTTATTTCTGTTCCTCAATGATACCTCACACATAAACACAAACACACACACACACACACACACACACACACACACACACACACACACACACACACACACCTCATAGCATAGATAGGAGAATAAAAAGAAACTTATCTTTATCAAAGGGAGAAACACGGTAGTGACGGATCTCAAAGATGGTAAAATCCCACAAATAAATCACAAAACACCAGATACACGTCACGGATGGAAGCCAATAATGGAAGCACAAAACTCACAGATCACGTGATATTTTCAACAAAAGAAAATAATTAGTAAGCTCGTAAATCATGTGAAATAAAAATAAATTCCTTAGATTTGCCGAAGGAATCGAAGCGCTGATCCAATTTCAAAGATGACAAAATAATAAATAAGAAGTTGAGAAAAACTCAGGAATCACGTGAGATAACGAGAAGGAGGAAGCACACGAAGCTTTGAAATGATGTGAAAACATCACAGATGACTTAGTCAGATTCACTATGTTTTTTCGTTCAAAATCATGGTAGATTAGCAAACCTATACATTTTTGGAAACGTTATTACATGGAAAATCTGAAAATCAATGTTTACATTTGCCAATTCCGACCAATTCGATTCGACCAATTCGACCAATCGACCAATTCCATTCGACCAATTCGACCATTCGACCAATCGCTTCGATCGACCATTCGACCATTCGACCAATTCGATCGATTCGATTCGATTCGATTCATCGAATTCGATTAGTTCGACCATTCGACCAATTCGATTTGCCAATCAATTTGACCGACCTTTGCTTGTGTGGAACGGACTGTGAAAACGATGCGGACTATATTGTCGGATACGACACACAGGACAGTGATGACGAACTCTGAATGGCATATTCTGTAATCGTGTATGTTTGATGCCATTGACTGCCTGTGTATATTTTGCCATTGACTGCCTGTGTAGATGTGAAGTTATACTGACTGCATGTGTATATATGATTTTGCTGACTGCCTGTGTATGTTTGGTGATATGAATTATTGTGACACATTTTGATGTTATTAACTGCCTGTACAAAATGATAACATGTATTTGATTATGCAACTTATCGCGAATATAAAGACAGTATTTTGCAATTCAAAACCTTTGATTCGTGTCTTACCATTCCCCATAGCACTAATTTGATACTTTCATTGGATTCCTTGTCCCTGAAAATATAGGTTTAGTATATTTTTAAAAGTTTTTGGGGTAATTAGAGGCAGAAATAGAACAAAATATGTATTTTACAGTGGCCATGTTGAAAATCCAAAATGGCCGCCATACAGGTATCTCTCCAAATGTAAACATTGATTTTTAGTTTCCTTATGCTATAGCCTTTCCAAAAATGTATAGGTTTGCTAATCTACCATGATTTTGAACGAAATATAATTTATTGACATAGTGAACCTGACTAACTGGTGAAGTTGCGCTGCGGATTAGAAACCTTCACCCCAACGAATCACATGTAAATTGCAATGATCAATACATTGCTTCTGCCTAACATGTAGCTCGGGTAGTCGGGTCTAAACAACTTTTTGAAATATCCTGCTGTATATCGTTTTGGGCCCTATCTCCCAATGGTGAAGTACCATTTAAAATATTCTACTAGCCGGATCCGGATCTTCACCAAAATCGATTCGACCTTGTTACATACCCAAACTGTCCACCAAATTTCATCAGAATCCGTCCATAACTTTTTGAAATATCCTGCACACAAACAGACAAACAGACAAACAGAAAACAGACAAGGTGAAAACCCAACCTCCATCCACCTTTGGTGGCGGAAGTAATCAAGGTTCAAACATAAAATGGCAAAAAAATAAGATATTGCCGTTAATCAAAGAAAAAAACACAAATATCTAACAAAACACAATGGGCGTCAAACACAAATCATTCAAATAAATACATTTTATAACATTTTCAGTGTTGCTCGAATCAGTAGATCACGTGTAGTCAGTAGATCACGTATCAGTATCAGTATCACATCGGTGGCCACTCCAGCCGCCGTACGACGGGCCCTTCCGGGTGCTGCGACGGGACGACAAGTCGTTCGTCATCGACATCGGCGGCAGGTCGGACCGGATTGCAGTGGACCGCCTCAAGCCGGCGCACGTGGACGTCGACCACCCACCACGGGTGGCCCTTCCGCCGCGGCGAGGCCGCCCCCCGTCCACGGGGCCCCCCACTCGACCGCCCACCACCTCACCGGACCCCCTCCCACGACCCGCCAGGGGTCGCTTCGGCCGGGTCATCAGGACCCCCCTCAAGTTGACCCTGCCGGTGCAAGTCGATTCTGGGGGGACGTGTGTAGCGGCTGCCGCTAGGGTTTCACAATCGCCTTGCACCTATCAAGGACGCGGAGCGATCACCATGCCGGGCTCGTCCAGGACGCCCGGGCAGGCCCGCGCTCAACTTGCCAGGCCTCGGTCGGGACGCTGGGCCACGCCCCCTGGCGCCGGGCCTGGGCAAACCCCCTGGGTTAATAGATATATATTGCTGACCGATAAACGGGTTTTCAGAGTGCCTGAGTGTTTGATTTCAATAAAGCAACTCAGATGAATTCCAGCTTTTTGTCGCGTCCATTCTTCTGATCGACGTGGGAGCCCCAGCTCCTTTTTCGAGGAGGCTCAGGGCGCGGGCTGCGGTAGCCGACTCGAGCGCAGCTACCACATGGTGGAAGCGGGTGTCGTCGGCCGTGATGCCTCGCAGGGCGAACAGGGACTCCGCCTGTGCGAACCAAACCGCAGCGTGAGCCTCCCAGAAGGTAGGCAGTTTAAGGGCGACTGCCGTGTCCATGTCGATAGGTCACCAATGAAGGAGCTGGGGCTCCCACGTCGATCAGAAGAATGGACGCGACAAAAAGCTGGAATTCATCTGAGTTGCTTTATTGAAATCAAACACTCAGGCACTCTGAAAACCCGTTTATCGGTCAGCAATATATATCTATTAACCCAGGGGGTTTGCCCAGGCCCGGCGCCAGGGGGCGTGGCCCAGCGTCCTGGCTGCGGCCTGGCAAGTTGAGGGCGAGCCTGCCCGGGCATGCCCGGGCGTCCCGACCGAGGCCTGGCAAGTTGAGCGCGGGCCTGCCCGGGCGTCCTGGACGAGCCCGGCATGGTGATCGCTCCGCGTCCTTGATAGGTGCAAGGCGATTGTGAAACCCTAGCGGCAGCCGCTACAACGTATCAGATCATCACGCATCAGATCAGATCTGATCACGTATCAGATCACGTATCAGATCTGATCTGATATGTGATCACGTATCAGATCACGTATCAGATCACGTATCAGATCTGATCACGTATCAGATCACAATCAGTAGATCACGAATCCGTAGAAATCCGTTGTAATGACTTTCTGTATTTACTTTCTGTAAAGTTTCTGTATTTTAATAACATCTCGATTCAGTGGAAAGGAAAATGGGCATGCTGGATAATGTACAGGTAATCTATAAGGTAAGGTGTGCAGGTGCACAATTTAACATAATATTGTTGTATGCAGTCATAACCCGATTTACGTCTCTCCATTTTATGACGTTTCACAAATATGTCGTCACTGGACTGTAGATTGGCGAGGAGGCAATGTACAGGTGTTACCTGAGAAGTGAAATTCGATGTTATCCGTTGAATCGATGCTGGTGAATGCGCCATTGGCGGTGCCGGGTTATTAAGTTTGCCTCCAACTACGATGAGTGCCATGTATAACTAGAGCGCAACGATTGGACATCACTGATGGTTCCCGGTCGTACAGACAACTTGTAATACTTTATTAGCCAATTGGGAACTATTAAAATTCTGCCTCGTAATGAAAACAAACACATTTGTTCGTTTATTTACAAAAAGCGGGACACCGCGGACACCAGGATTAAACGCTTAATACCTCCCTCCGGGATCCATAAAAATGCCACCGGACATTGAAAAAGGAGGACGAAGAAGACCACCATCTCTGACCACTTCTGGAAGAGGTTTATGTTTATTTAAATATGTCTGGTAATTATTTTATTGTTGATACACATGTGGAGTTGTATGTAACTGTGATTAATGAAAAATGGTAATATAATAAGTAAAACGAAATAAAATACGTGAAATGGCGACATGGGGAACACATCCCCAGATTATTCCATTAATTATTATGAAAAAATTGCTTCGATTTACGTCGTTTCGACATTCATCGCACGTTTCAGCAATGGATCCCTGACGTTAACTGGAGTCTAACAGTAACAGAGGGAACTGTAAAACATCTCACAATGTCAAATGTGATTTCAAGTCCTCAACTCTCTCCCCCCTCACAAACCCCACGAAACTCCACCCGTACCTCAAGCCCTCACTCTCACCCTCCCAACTCTAAATTGTGTCAATCTCCTCTCCACTCAAAGCCTTCAATCACCCTTACCACTACAATTCCTCAACCCTCCCCCAACAAAGCCTCAACCCCCCCCCCTCTCCCCCAACAAAGCCCCCCCTCCTCCTCCACCCTCACAACTCTGTCCGTTCTTTTCTCCTTCCCTTCCCCAAAACCCAAGTTTCTCCCCAAATCCAAAACCCAAAAAACTCTCCTCCTCCCAACCCTGAGGCATCAATCCCCTCCCCTCTTCAAGCCTTGGAGCCAGGCAAGCTGTGCAACCAATGAGTGGAACGGAATGTTACACACAGACAGACGGACGGACAAGCAAGCGTAATATTATAAAAACTAGTGGGGCACCCGGGAAAACCCACGGGCATAGACGTGTTTGACATTTGGACATCTTGAGTTAGATGCTGTACAAAGAGTTTTACAAAATGGTTACTGCTGATTTATCAGATCCAGAAATTATGTAATCTTCACAATTTATTTACTTAACATAATATGTGAATGCATGTCCATGCACATGGGAAATACAGTTTGTAATGTGTAATTACACGTGTAGTGAAATCGTATCCGTACTGAACCCGGGTGGGGATGCTCGCTGCTCGCTGTCATTGTTGTCCCCACTAGGGGCGTGACTATAAGACCCGTTGCTGTGTCAGTGCTCCGAGACTTCCCCCTTGTGACATGTTACATCGGTAGCCTCGTTAATGGTACGCCTTTATAGAATATCTAGCTTGCTTGCATTGACTGATATGAATGGCTTTATGAGATGTCGCATCGTATGCTTATTGTGTATTTCTACTTACAGGAATGATCTGATGATCTAAATGCAATTAAACCAAACCGTTGGACTAAAAGTTGTGCGGACCTGAATGGTTTTCCACAACACTTAATTGCATTTATGATCTGCTGACATGGCTGGCAACAAGACGTTGACGGTGTCCATTTTCAGCGCCGACCCACAAGCCACGGACGGAGGCTTGCAACTCAAGCACTGGCTCAAGCAACTGGAGCATCTCTTTAATGAGCCTGATACCGCTCCGACGCCTGCCGCGAAGCTGGCAATATTACACTCAAAAATCGACTACCGGGTCTACCACGCGGTCGCTCAATGCACGACGTATGATCTTACCGTCGCGGAGCTCAAGCGGCTTTATATAAAAGAAAAAAGCCCTGTGTATGCGCGTTATTTGCTGCAGACGCGACGGCAGCAACCCAACGAGCCTATGGATCATTACGCCCAGGAGCTCCGGCAGCTCATGCTGGACAGCGCCCAGCCACGGACTCCCGAGCAGGCTAAAGATGATCGACTTTTAGATGCCTTCATAGCAGGGGTCTCCTCTCAGGAACTACGTCTCAAACTCTTGGAGAAGACCGACCTGACCTTCGCTACGGCGGTTGAGCAAGCGACGGTGTATACCGAAGCGCGGATGCAATCGAACGCCTATGATCGCACGCGCCTTTTGGCGGGCACCTCACTACACGCCCGGCCGGAGAGGACCACTGACGAGGACGTGGATCCGCCTGCTGAACTCCGGGATGCTCCGGAGGATGACCCTACCCTGACAGCTGCCGTTACGACCAGCAGACCCAAGGCCTTGCGCGGGGCCGCATGTTTTTTTTGTGGAGGGCCTCGTCATGCCCGAGTCGTGTGTCCGGCACGTGACGCTATTTGCCATTTGTGCTCGCTAAAGGGACATTACGCGAAAGTGTGCAAGAAATCGGCACGCGGCTCGCGGCCCTTCGACTCGCGCAGCCGCGGTCGCGCAGGCGCGGCAACCTTGAACGGGCTTGTAGCAGAACCCACGAGCCCAGCGCCTTACCCGTCTTCGAAGGGGAGGGCCCCTCTCTGCGGCCCGCTGGGCGCTCAGACAACCTTGACTGGCGCCACCGGAAAGCCACCACCGTCTCATTCTCCATCGGGGACAAAGGCCGCGTCCTTGGCCAAACCTCGAGCCACGCAAGGGAAGAAACAGCTTTCGAATACTACGGAAGCCTTTTGTCAAAGCGACCAAACGAAAAAGGCGATTTCGAATACTACTACGGAAGCCTTTTGTCAAAGCGACCAAACGAAAAAGGCGATTTCGAATACTACGGAAGCCTTTTGTCAAAGCGACCAAACGAAAAAGGCGATTTCGGCTACAACGGAAGCCTTTATCTGCCAGGAGTGTCAAAAGGCGATGTCAAATACTACTGAGGCCTTTTCTCATCGGATTTTGAATCGCGAAACACCGGAATGCTGGGGAAAGCCCTCTGATGACGATAATGGATTCCCCATGGTCAACGCAGACTCCGGCCACGATCGCAAAACTGCTGCTGGTGTAGGATCCACCCGCGAGGCTGGTCCGACCCATTCGGGGGGCTCAGTCCCGCTCCCAGCTGCCTCGTCTGGCCTGGCTCAAGCCCTTATTCCCCTTATGGTTGAGGGCCATTGTGTTCAGGCCTTGGTGGACACCGGATCTACGGATAGTTTTATCGACCAGCGACTTGTGCTCAGGCATGGATGGCGGATCGGGCGGTCTACACGACGGATCTTCATGGCTTCCCAGGGACTCCGGCTTAGCACAAAAGGGGAATGCCGATTGAAACTAGTGCTAAAGGGACGGGTTTTCCCTGATGTACACCTTATGGTTTTACCCGCATTATGTGCTGATATTCTGCTAGGACACGATTTTCTTAAGCTGCATGGACGTCTGGTAATGGAGTTCGGTGGGCCTGACACTCTTGTTGTGGGGGCGGACGACGCGCTAACGGTGTGCGCCCTAGCGCAAATGGACGTCCGTCCGCTTTCGCTGTTCCCCAATCTAACCTCCGACTGTACCCCTGTCGCGGTAAAATCGAGACGCTACTCTCGCGCGGACATGCAATTCATTGCGGACGAAACGACTCAGCTCTTGAAAGACGGCATCATAGAACCTAGTAGGTCGCCGTGGCGTGCCCAGGTCTTAGTGGTGCGCAGTGAGGCCCATCGCAAACGCATGGTAATCGACTATTCCCAAACGATTAACCGCTTTACACAGCTGGATGCCTACCCCCTTCCGGGGATGGACGCGCTAGTGCAACAGGTGTCCCAGTATTCGGTCTATAGTACTCTCGATCTCCGTAGTGCGTACCACCAGATCCCTATCTCTAGGGCGGATCGTATCTATACCGCTTTCGAGTCGGGGCAGCGGTTGTACCAATTTACACGATTGCCCTTTGGGGTGACGAACGGGGTCGCTTGTTTCCAGAGGGCCATGGATGACCTCGTTGCGCGGGAGCACTTAACCGATGTTTTCGTCTACCTCGATAACCTTACGGTTTGTGGATATGACCAAGGGCACCATGACGCTAATCTGAAGCGCTTCCTTGAGGTCGCGCAACGGTATCACTTAACTATGAACGAGGATAAGTGCCGATACTCCCTACGCACCATAGATCTTCTGGGGTACACCGTGACCCATGGCTCTGTCTCTCCGGATAAGGAACGTCTGCGACCTTTGCTCGACATGGCCCCTCCCTGCGATCGGGCTTCCCTGAAACGCGCCCTTGGGCTGTTCGCCCATTACTCCAAATGGGTGCAAAATTTCTCCGCGAAACTTCGCCCCCTTGTGGCCTGCGACACCTTTCCCCTGAGTTCGGCCGCATTGACGGCCTTTGAAGGACTTAAGACCGACATCGCCCGAGCCGCCGTAGCAACCATTGACGAGAGCGGCTCGTTCGTCCTCGAAAGTGACGCCTCGGATCAGGCCATCGCGGCGACCCTCTCCCAAGGGGGACGTCCCGTGGCTTTCTTTTCACGGACTCTTACCTCCGCTGAGCGGCGGCACTCGTCCGTTGAAAAGGAAGCGTATGCGATCGTCGAGTCTATTCGGCGATGGCGCCCGTACCTACTCGGGCGGAGCTTCCAAATCATCACGGACCAGCAAAGCGTTGCGTTCATGTACGACACCTTACACGCCCAGCGCATTAAGAACGAGAAAATCACTCGCTGGCGTATCGAACTCGCCGACTTCTGTTACACCATCAAATATCGCCCAGGGAAGGATAACCAGGCCGCCGATGCCTTATCGCGCCCCACTACATGTGCTGGTATCACCTCGTTGGAGGGCCTCCGGGTGCTGCATGCTACTGCGGGCCATCCCGGCGTAACGCGTTTCGCTCATTTCGTGCGGAGTGGGAATCTCCCTTACTCGATTGACGATATTCGCCGTATCTGTCGCGACTGCGCTATCTGCGCGGAAATCAAACCGCGTTTCTATAACCCCCCTATGGGGACTCTGGTGAAGGCTACACGCCCGTGGGAACGCTTGGCAATGGATTTCAAGGGCCCTTTGCCGGTGTCGAGCGGCTCTCGCTATCTGCTCACTATCGTTGATGAGTACTCACGATTCCCCTTTGCTTATATGTGCGCGGACATGACTGCTGCCACGGTGATGCGTTGCTTACAGAACTTGTTCTCAATGTTCGGTTACCCGGCCTATGTCCATACCGACCGGGGTGCAGTCTTCTTGTCTCAGGAGGTGCGCGGCTATCTGCTCCAAAACAACGTTGCGTCTAGTTACACCACGCCGTATAGACCCCAGGCTAATGGGCAGATCGAACGCTTCAACGGGATTATCTGGAGGGCCGTCATGCTCCATCTCCGGACCCACGGCCGGGGCCTCGATAAATGGGCTTGGTCGCTACCTGCGGCGTTGAACTCAATCCGGGCACTCCTGAGTACGGCAACTAACCAAACTCCCCACGAGCGTCTTTTCCACCACCCCAGGAGCTCGGGGTGTATACGGTCTTTGCCCAGTTGGCTCGCTGGGCCCGGGCCGGCCTACCTTAAACGGGCAGTTCGCGCGAGCAAGTACGACCCCCTTGTGGACAAAGTGCAGATTCTCCAGGCTAATCCTGAGCATGCTCGTGTGATGACGTCTGATGGTCGTGAGACTACTGTCTCCGTTCGTCATCTTGCCCCTTGCGGGGTCGACGACCTTAGTAGGGAATCGGACGAACCAGTCGAACCCGTCTATGAGACTATGACCTCTCCCGACGCTCCCATCGCCGACAGTCCACCGACCCTCCCCCCGTCGAGACTGCCCGGGTCCGACGACTTGGCGTTACCCCCTTCATCACCCGACCCTGTTGGCGCCTCTGACACCGGGGATACAGGGTTACGAGACGCCGTACCCGGGGAATTTCGAACGCGTGCTGGCAGAGAAATTCGCCGCCCGGCCCGCTACGGTTGGGCCGACTAATACTCCGCGCCCATGCTGACGCTCACTCGCTTTTAGCCACGCGGCCGTATAATTCTGACGGGGGGTGAATGTAGTGAAATCGTATCCGTACTGAACCCGGGTGGGGATGCTCGCTGCTCGCTGTCATTGTTGTCCCCACTAGGGGCGTGACTATAAGACCCGTTGCTGTGTCAGTGCTCCGAGACTTCCCCCTTGTGACATGTTACATCGGTAGCCTCGTTAATGGTACGCCTTTATAGAATATCTAGCTTGCTTGCATTGACTGATATGAATGGCTTTATGAGATGTCGCATCGTATGCTTATTGTGTATTTCTACTTACAGGAATGATCTGATGATCTAAATGCAATTAAACCAAACCGTTGGACTAAAAGTTGTGCGGACCTGAATGGTTTTCCACAACAACACGTAATCTAAAATGTGACTTTAAGACCTCAAATGTTTCCCCTTCCTCCTTATCACACACACTGCACAGGGGAGAGGGTGAGAGGAGGGAGGGTAGGGGTGTCGTGATGGGAGAGTGACGCCAGCACTCACAACATGTACAAACACAGCTGGGTGTGCACAATGAAATCCCGACAGGTCCTCTTGTTGAAACGGCAATCACTTTATTCAACATGCTCCGGTCGCGACCGTGATGTCACTTTCCACTCTCTCGGAACGCCCGCTCCCATTTGTGCAAACCCAGTAGGGAACCCTACCCTCCCCCCTCTCCGCACCCCTACTTTCTCTTCTTTCCTCGTCCTCACATCATTACCGACCAGACACAATCAAAACGACTATTAGATTGCATTTCACCAGTTTTTTCAACTTTTGCTGCAATGGAGACTTAAACCATCTTAGCGATGATGAAAAATGAAATCAGATATCAAATTAGAGTTGAGATAAAGCCATGAGAGGGTTAGAAAGCACGAACCTAACAAAAGAGGCCTCAGTGCTATGCGGTTTGAACAAAATGGTGGAGATTTGATGTTGAAGCCCCTCCCAGAACGGATGTAGCCACTCCCTCAACGGGGGTAGCCACGCCCTAAACAGCATTCGGATATCAGACAGACTGGAAGAGAGTATTATAGTGTCGATGGTAATACATTAAACCCTGTAATTAGAAAAGTAAACATCTACAAGTGAAAGCAAAATGCTTCAAGGAAAAGTTTAAATTGTGAGGTTCGATTTCTGGGTTGACTGACTGTCTTGACACAGCTGAGGTGCTGGACCCACTGTTTCGGGAGATTCTGGGATGAAATGGTTAAAACCTCTATGAAGAACATAGCCCAGCTGATTATCTGACAGTCAGAAATGCTGTCAAGTCCGAACAAGTTAACTTAACAGCAAAGAATAAATATATATTCGGGAATGATCAAGACAGCGGCCTGTTGCCTATACACCGCCCGGGTTAAAATTTATTTGTCCGATTGAAAAAATTATAATTTAGCATATAGGGTTGGTGTTGCCAGGTGTTGACTTAGCGGTTAGGGTGCCGGCTTGGGATCCTAGGATCCTGGGTTCGAATACCGGTCGATCGCTGAATTAACGCCAGGGGGGTTGACTCAGCCTGTCATCCTTCCGAGGTCGGCAAATTTGAGTACCAGCTTGCTGGGATGAATGATCCCGGTGTGTACCCCGGTTTAGAATAGGTACACCGTATCCCTGCGCATCGTAAGAGGCGACCAAGGGTTGGCGTCAGGAAGGGCATCCGGCCATAAAAACATTTGCCTCAAACAGGGAACCATGATTGTCATGGGGCCCGCAAGGCTAACCCCCGCTCTAGCGGGGAAAATGGCCTTAAAACGATCATTCATATTCATATATATAGGGTGTTGCAGAATTATAATCATTTAAAACATCGTCGAAATGTTAAAATCATGCTTTAGGGATATCTTACACTGGGTGGTTTGCCATTGCCTTCCCAGCAGTCAGAGGAGGAATTTGTTCAGGTTGGGGAGGAAATACAACATCCATTAGCCGATGCTAACAGACCAGAACATGAGCATCCATCCCGGTGTTTGAAGCACCAATCCATCCGAGTTTATAGTCGGGTCGGGAATCGAACCCAGACGAGACAACTCAAAAGAGAAAGCGAGCACGAAGCTCCGAGCTTATTATCCCCCTGGAACATATCTACATTAATAGGGTAAAACAACCATGACACCAGTGGCTTATTTAAAATGCATGCCAGCCTAATTGGATTTCAAAGTGGGGTTAAAGGTCAGGCAGCGATAAACAGAAGCATTGTGCAGTTTATTCCACAACATAACATGTGCAGGTGGAGGTGATCTCATCGAGTTGTATTGGATGGTCAGTTCGTTCTGGTGAAGCAGTTGCTGGGTTATTTCCCCCATTCAAAAGCGTTTTGCGGTATAAATTACTGCGCAAAAGAGAATGTCAAAGCACATAACCCTATTTAATACTCAAATTTACAACTAGTCCCGAAGGGAATTAGGGTGTGGAAGCCCAATGGAATGCGATACGAATTGCTCCAGCATATCCAATACACACCTGGCCATTTCAAGGCTATTCGTATTCGCACCCTCCGAGTATGAACCCATTAACATACATCACTTACCGATTGTAAAATTAGCATTCATATTGGAATATAAAGTTGTGAATGTGCTGCTCATTGATTAGCATCTGCAATTTCAACAGGACTCCTCGCTCTCAACATACACAACTACTGGGGTAATGAGAGCGTTTGAAACACGGAATGGAAGAGGTTAAATAGGTAGAGGTGGATGCAGGTACAACTAGAACGGCACTCAGTAGAGAGCATACCTCCACCTGGTTGGCCCTATCAATCAATGGTGAAGAATCACTGAAAAAAAAAAATTCTCATATCTGATCCATATTCAGATCTTCACCAAAATCGAATCGATTCTTCCTTGTCACACACACAACCTGTCCACCAAATTTCGTCCAAATCCATCCATAACCTTTTGAGATATCCAGCAATGTATTGTTTTTGGCCCTGTCCCAATGGTGAAGAATCACTTAAGAAATTAATTAATTCTCATATCCGAATCCATATTCAGATCTTCACCAAATTCGAATCGATTGTTCCTTGTCAGACATCCAACCGGTCCACCAGGTTTCGTCCAAATCCGTCCATAACTTTTTGAGATATCCTGCTATGTATCGTTTTTGGCCCTATCTCCCAATGGTGAAGAATCACTTTAAAAATTATACTAACCGGATCCGGATCTTCACCAAAATCGAATCGATTGTTCCTTGTCAGACACCCAACCGGTCCACCAAGCTTCGTCCAAATCCGTCCAGAACTTTTTCAGATATCCTGCGATGTATCGTGTTTGGCCCGATCTCCCAATGGTGAAGAATCACTTAATAAATTATACTAGCCAGATCCGGATCCTCACCAGAATTGAATCGATTGTTCCTTTTCAGACACCCAACCAGTCCACCAAGTTTCGTACAAATCCGTCGATAACTTTTTGAGATATGCTGCGATGTATCTTGTTTGGCCCTATCTCCCAATGGTGAAGAATCACTTAAAAAATTATACTAGTCGGATCCGGATCCTCACCAGAATTGAATCGATTGTTCCTTGTCACACACACAACCTGTCCACCAATTTTCGTCCAAATCCGTCCATAACTTTTTGAGATATCCTGTTATGTGTCGTTTTTGGCCCGATCACTCAATGGTGAAGAATCACTTCATAAATTATACTAGCCAGATCCGGATCTTCACCAGAATTGAATCGATTGTTCCTTTTCAGACACCCAACCGGTCCACCAAGTTTCGTACAAATCCGTCGATAACTTTTTGAGATATGCTGCGATGTATCTTGTTTGGCCCTGTCCCAATGGTGAAGAATCACTTAAAAAATTAATTAATTCTCATATCCGAATCCATATTCAGATCTTCACCAAATTCGAATCTAATCGTCCTTGTCAGACACCCAACCGGTCCACCAGGTTTCGTCCAAATCCGTCCATAACTTTTTGAGATATCCTGCTATGTATCGTTTTTGGCCCTATCTCCCAATGGTGAAGAATCACTTTAAAAATTATACTAACCGGATCCGGATCTTCACCAAAATCGAATCGATTGTTCCTTGTCAGACACTCAACCGGTCCACCAAGCTTCGTCCAAATCCGTCCATAACTTTTTGAGATATCCTGCGATGTATCGTGTTTGGCCCGATCTCCCAATGGTGAAGAATCACTTAATAAATTAAATAATTCTCATATCCCAATCCAT
>NC_136273.1:97162020-97222020 GCF_964187855.1 Myxine glutinosa
GTGAAACTTTTCATGCACGAAGATCGAACACTCTTGGAAAAATAACCAATCAGATCATTTTGTTTTACATTCTAAAGCTGTGATTGCTTGTTGATGAGGGGTGGGGATGCATATCAAAGGCATAAATAAATAAAATCAACTCGCTTCTATTCCGAGTGAAATGTACCGACAAAGTCATGATGTACAGGTACTTTAGAACTGATACAAAGGAACCTAATGTTCTCCTTCTTGCATATGGCAAACAGATCCAAATTCGTCGAAATTCAACGGCCAAGAGACAGGTCCTATGTCAGGTAAAAAAAACTTTTATAGGTGCAGTATTACAAAAAAAAGAACAAGAAAAGAGCAATCATAGCAATCAGCTATCTGTGGTCAGGTGGGTTGCTTGTATTGAGGTCCTATGTCAGGTAAAAAAAAACTTTTATAGGTGCAGTATTACAAAAAAAAGAACAAGAAAAGAGCAATCATAGCAATCAGCTATCTGTGGTCAGGTGGGTTGCTTGCATTGAGGTCCTATGTCAGGTAAAAAAAAAACTTTTATAGGTGCAGTATTACAAAAAAAAGAACAAGAAAAGAGCAATCAGAGCAATCAGCTATCTGTGGTCAGGTGGGTTGCTTGCATTGAGGTCCTATGTCAGGTAAAAAAAAAACTTTTATAGGTGCAGTATTACAAAAAAAAAGAACTAGAACAGCACTCGGTAGAGAGCAAACCTCCGCCAGGCTGAACAGTTTATGTTTTGTATCCACTGATAGGCCGGATCTGGGTCCGGATCTTCACCAAAATCGAATCGGCTTGTTCCTGTCACCGACACAAATCATCCACCAAGTTTGTCATAATCTGTCCACAACTTTTTGAGATATCTTGCTAAGGAGACAAGATGGGGAGAGAGGGGGAAGCACACACGTACAACATTTGAGAGAGAGAAGGAACATCGGGAGATCTGTGGGAGGGAGGAGGCTTGGGGGTAGGAGGCATGGGAAGGGGGGGGGGGGGGGGTGAGGTATAAAACACATGGACACTGCTAGGATTTCAAGGAAACAAGTTGGAATTTCAAAAAAGTGGATCTGGGGTGAATTAAATTGATATTGATTGATTAAATTGACGATATTATTGGCAAAGTAAAATGATAAAAGTCTTTTTTTGCTCAGAAACACAAAGTTCCCTTGGCTTGTAAAAAGTTGAGTTTAATTTTCCTTGGAATTTATCAAATGGGGATGTTTTTGGCAACTTTGGATAATAAGAAAATGAATGCCATTTCCAGTGCATTGTTTGTTTGACAAGTGGATTTGGCTCATTGTCAAATACACCTCAATAAATAATGCACCTTTTCCATGTGACCTCCAAGGCAACCGATGTAAATCGATTTTGTTCACCTGTCTTGTAATGGGTGCGATGCACAAGGTTGTATCTGAAGGAAAATGCCATTATGGTTCCTCTGGCTGGTTTCCATGAGTGCGTTTAAATATTTCCATGTGATGTTGAAAGGGCGACGTGTTACCTGCTGTGTGAGCAGAGCTTGAATGTGGGGTCTTTTAGGGTTTTCCATATTTTGGGATGTTTTGAGGGGGTAGGGGGAGTGGGGAGGCGAGAAGGTTTGCCTGCAAGATGATCTGCAAGATGATCTGCAAGACTCTATGTCCGAGATGGGGGTCAGGGTTCATCAATCAACAATATCTCATTCCCTTTACAAAGCCGGCCTCTATTGACCGGTGGCAATAACGAAACCATTACTGAAAAAGACGAATTTAAAAGCTCGTTTGGAGTTTGTGAAAAAGCATCTCAATGATACTGGAGGCACGTGGAGAAAAGTTTTATGGACAGACGAGACAAAAATTGAACTTTTTGTCGAAATTCAAAGCGTTGTGTCTGGCACAAACCTAACACTGCGCATCACCCAGTCAACAACATCCGTACTGTGATTCATGGTGGTGGCAGCATCATGTTATGGGGCTGTTTTTCATCAGCAGGGACTGGCAAGCTTGTCAGGATATAAGGTAAAAAGGACGGTGCAAAGTACAGGAGAATCTTTGATGCAAACCTGTTTCAGTTAGCCATGAATCTGAAACTGGGTAGGAGATTCACATTTCAGCAGGACAATGATCTGAAACACAAAATTAAAACAACACTGGAGTGGCCAAATAAGAATAAAATAAAAGTTATTGAGTGGCCTAAGTCCTGACATGAACCTGATTGAACATTTATGGCGAGACTTGAAGATTTCAGTCCATCGACGAATATCCAATCAAACTTGGCAGAACTAGAGCAATTTTCACATGATGAATGGGCAAATATTCACCATCTCACTGTGCAAAGCTGGTAGAGACCTTCCCAAAAAGACTCATAACAGTCATTGCTGCAAAAAGGTGCTTCCATCAAGTACTGACCTAATGGGCGGAATACCTCTTGAACCAGTGAATTTTGATTTGTGCAATTTTTTTCCTGGTATTCCTAACATCGAACTTCCTTCAACAATAACAATGTTCAGTTTAATCTCTTCGGTTATGAATAAAAAGTTCATTTGGAAAAATTGTTTCTCCATAATTCGTTATTCATCTAAATGTGGCATTATTGGTAGGGGGTGAATACTTTTGCAGGCCACTGAATGTACAGAGAATTGCCAGATTTAATATAAGAGGGTACATTGTGTGTTCATTTGGAGAGTGTTCTTTTGTAAATTTCTCTTGACAAGTCATTTGTTGTGTAGTTACATCATCTCTGAGCTGTTTCCAATAATTACGACTATGTGTAAGATTTCAGCTTTGTCGTCGCTTATTCCCAATTCAACCAGGATTTGTCAGGACAATAAATAAGGCCCAATGTCAAACGACAAAGAGTTGGGTCTTCACCTGGAAAAATCTGTATTTTCCCTTGGACAATAATTGTGTGTCTCTTTATCATGTGCAACAACATTTCATGACATCAGTTACAATGGCTGTCCACGATATGGCACATTTGCCAAAACATATCGTTGCTATCATTTCATTGGGTCAAAAAGGCTTCCTTGGGCAAAGATTCTGGATCAAAGCCTGCAGTACACCTTTGAGTGCTTTGCCTCCTGCCCTGCAACGAAAGAGCACACGCACTGTCTGTTTTGCACGTAACAGGGATTGTAGCCTTACAACCCAGGAGCCCTTTTGTACTTGTCCCGTAAGCCACATGGTGCTGGTGAAAGGGTACCTGAGGAACCTGCAAGGACACAGCACACATCTAATATGTGACTTTTGAAATGACGTAATCTAGCCCAGAATGCTCAGTGCACATGAGCAGATACCCAGGAAACCTGCGTGTTTGGTGCGAAATAAAGTACGGTATATCATGTCTGGGACATGTGTCCGGGATCAGGGTTGTTACCTAGAATGCCTCACAAAGCTCTAAATAAGTCGAAAATACTTGGGAAAGTGTCTGAGAGAAAGGGTTGTGCTTCTGCACAACGAAAGACTTGGAAAACCTCCGCAGCTCACCAAACTGGCAGCTACCTGTACTTGTATTACAAACTCCCTACCATGTGAGTCGGTGCAAGGCCCGGAGTGACGGGCAAGTGCTACACAAACCTTCGACGTATCTCTACCAGTGAATCGACTTTTTATCTGGATTAGTAGCTTCTGAACACCAATGGGAAGGACATACCTTGGACTTGTGAATGCACAGGGTAAATTTAAATTGATTATATTTATTATTTATCATGCTGGGAGGAGCTGGGAGGCAATGAAAGCTGTGAGGGAACTGTAAATATATTGTTATGTTTGTGGGGGAAAACAATGAAATACCTCAGGAAAGTTAGAATTGTGTAGGTTTAGAATTGACCGTGTAATGCGAAGCAGAAGAAACCCATCTCGATGTACATAAGCAGAGTAAATATTCAGGTTAAGAGTGTTTGCATGTTGCCATAAGGAGGGTGGTTTGTGCTAATTAATTATACGGCTTATGGTTAATAATTCCCAGTGTGTAATTGCCTCTCTGTGATTTTTCTCTCATGTTCTTATAAAATTCATTCGGCCAGGCAATGGACTCATTCACTCACAATGCTGCCAGGGCTGACAGAAACAGCATTTGCCGATCGGCAAGGAAACCCTGATGTCATCCGAACATTCCCGAACAGATATTAGACTCCGCCCCCTGACGACTCGTAACGAGGAGGCCAGGCCCAGTCTTAGTGATTGCTGGAAGCGGGATGGGATGATTGAGTAGCACTCGGTGATTGGACAGAGTGTGACGTCAGTGGTCAAACATTTGAGAACTGAAGGAAAAATACGCCGTCTCGCCATCCTTCTCTCTCTCTCTCTCTCTCTCTCTCTCTCTCTCTCTCGCTCTCTCTCTCTCTCTTCTGGTCCTGGCTGCATGGCGGACGGTCGCTCCTCTCATACGCGCTCGTGCAGAGAACCTTCGGAGCATTGTGGAGTTTTTGCAACATTGGAGGAGGGGGTGTTGTTGGACTGTGGTGTCTTTCGGGGGAGCTGTGGTCGCGTTGTACTTGGCGGTGGAAGCAAAGAAGGGCTGGATGAGTGCCTGCTCACGCCTCGGTGTTTTCTGACGCACAGGTTCGGCGCCATTATCGGGGCGTGTCTCGCACAAGCGGCTACACAGGCAGCAACGATCAACGTGCCCTCGACACACTTTGGAGCCAGAGCTGAGGGTCAGCGCTACAGTAAGGGAAGTTATTTTATTTATCTTTCCCTATTGTTTGTATATGAGTCTGAATGGAGTCGTCTCAAATTAGGAAGTAGTTTTTACCTTAACATTTTTATTGTCTTTGCATTTATTTTCATTAAATCATTATTTTTTAAATTTTACTTTTCTTGTCCTGGTTCGTTTAAAAACTTTCTTCATTTCGTTCGTTTCTTGTCCTTGTCCTCTTTGTTTTATGGGTTCTGAATAACCCTGTGTGGTCCCGTTCAGACAAGGCTTCGGGCCTTTCCCGCATGCGCCAAAGACAATGCTGCCGAGGTTCGAAATACACCTCAGAGTTAAAGCTCGTTTCGACTATTCGTCTGAAGCCGTCTTTATCGGCCACAGACAACAATATTGCACATCTTCCCTCCCTATTCCATCTCCAGGCACTGCACGACATCATCGCAAGCATCGAAAGCCTTTGGCACCCGGCAATGATGCACGCTGAAAAAGTGTACTCAGTTTTCACTCCATTTGGTTTCTTGTTGTACAATGCCCCCATTCCTATTCCATTTCAAGGCGCTGCATAACGTCATCACCAGGCACCGAAGGGGGCCCAGTGATGACGCACACTGAAAGGGAGTGCTAAGTATTCACTCCAGCTGTTTGTTTGTTTTTCTGGGCAATATCTCAGCCATCCTTTGTGCCAGGAAGCTGAAATTTGGGCATAATAGTGAGCACGTACTTTGGCAAAAACGGTATTTTTTGTTTTTTGATTAATCAATTCATTGATTAGTTCCTTAATTATTATCAATTAATTAAGTACTTATTTATTTCCTTTCTCATCTGCGCAATATCTCAAGAACCTTTTCAGCTAGTAAGCTTATATTTGGACAGTGACCAAGTGATTTGGCTGTAAATGGTATTTTTGATTTATTGATCCATCAATTAATCGATTATTTATTTAATTATTCGATGAATTACTTTTTTTTTTAATTTACAAATTCAGAAACAGTGGTGGTTTAGGTATTCTATGAGCCAATTGATTAATGATTAAATTATTTTACGATTATTATTTATTTGTTTTCATTATTATTCACTTATTTTCTTTCTTATCTGGGCAATATCTCAGGCACCTTTTGAGCTAGGAAGCTAATATTTGGACACGACAATGACCAAGTGGTTTGGCTCTAAAGGATGTTTTTGATCTATTGATTAATCAATTAATCGATTTATTATTTATTGATTAATTAATTAACTATTTAATTTTTGATTCATTCATTTAATTAATGTTCAAAAAGTTACAGCTTCGAATGAAACACTGGTGGTTGAGGTATGCTCTAAGCGAATTGATTAAGAAATTATTTTACGATCATTATTTATTGATTTTAATTAGGCAATTAATCTAACAGCTCTCATCTACGGATATTTTTCATATTCCTATATTTTCTGTAAATGTGATTTGCACTTAGGTACACAACAATTATGGTTAACATTTTGACAATGGCACGATTTCATTTAAATGCTGAAAATTATGTTTAAAAGACGATTTTAATCACTGATTTTGTGCTAGTATCGGCAGGTTAAAAGTGCCTGATGGGCCAAACCGAGTCAAAGTAAACACATGATATACAGCACATGCACAAAAAGCCTCATTTAGCATCCAAATGTCATTTTCAAAGACGCCTGTTGCAGGAGGAATGCTTTTCATTGACTCGAACAACAGGAGAACTTCATTTTGGAGTATAACAAATGACAGGTATGGAAAAGGAAATGGAGGGAGGAGCATAAAAGTGCAAAATGAGAGAACAATATGGGATAAGGAAGGGAAGGAAGACAATAAATAAAGAGGGGGTAGATGAGTTTGGGAGGGAAGAAAGGCAAAATAGGTTGGGAGAAGATAGGAAAAAAGGCAAAAAAGGATGGGAGAAGATAGGGAGGAAAGGCAAAAGAGGTTGGGAGAAGATAGGAAAGAAAGGCAAAAGAGGTTGGGAGAAGATAGGAAAGAAAGGCAAAAGAGGTTGGGAGAAGATAGGAGAGAAAGGCAAAATAGGTTGGGAGAAGATAGGAAAGAAAGGCAAAATAGGTTGGGAGAAGATAGGAAAGAAAGGCAAAAGAGGTTGGGAGAAGATAGGAAAGAAAGGCAAAAGAGGTTGGGAGAAGATAGGAAAGAAAGGCAAAATAGGATGGGAGAAGATAGGAAAGAAAGGCAAAATAGGATGGGAGAAGATAGGAGAGAAAGGTAAAAGAGGATGGGAGGAGATAGGAAATAAAGGCAAAAGAGGATGGGAGGAGATAGGAAAGAAAGGCAAACGAAGTGGGGAGAGAATATGAAAGAAAGGCAAAAGAGGTTGGGAGAAAATATGAAAGAAAGGCAAAAGAGGATGGGAGGAGATAGGAAAGAAAGGCAAAAGAGGATGGGAGGAGATAGGAAAGAAAGGCAAAAGAGGATGGGAGGAGATAGGAAATAAAGGCAAAAGAGGATGGGAGGAGATAGGAAAGAAAGGCAAACGAAGTGGGGAGAGAATATGAAAGAAAGGCAAAAGAGGTTGGGAGAAAATATGAAAGAAAGGCAAAAGAGGATGGGAGGAGATAGGAAAGAAAGGCAAAAGAGGATGGGAGGAGATAGGAAATAAAGGCAAAAGAGGATGGGAGGAGATAGGAAAGAAAGGCAAACGAAGTGGGGAGAGAATATGAAAGAAAGGCAAAAGAGGTTGGGAGAAAATATGAAAGAAAGGCAAAAGAGGATGGGAGGAGATAGGAAAGAAAGGCAAACGAAGTGGGGAGAAAATATGAAAGAAAGGCAAAAGAGGTTTGTATTGATACTCGTACAATATAAAAAAGTTTATGGCACATTTTAGCAATTTTGGCAGCCATTTTGTAAAATACATAATGTTTTGAAGAAAATGGCTGCCATGTTGAATTTTCGAATTGGCTAATCGACTGCCTTTAAAGTGTATTTAAATAAAACCATAACTGCCACATTATATGCTTGTATCACAATGTGAATTATTCACCCTAATAATGGGTGTTAGCCGCACCTACCTATATCTTACTATAATTCACCAAATGTCCGTCCGTCTGTCTGTCTGTCTGTCTGTCTGTTCGAAGATACCGTAAAAACTGCTGAAACGATCGCAAAGATATTTTGGGTGGATAATCCTGGGATCCCCAGGAGTAAAATAGGCTATTTAGTTTTCCCAATTTCAGCTTTAGTCTCCAGCATTCTCACGTTTGGACTCCCGCATAACATTCGCGTTCGCATAACGTTCATTGTTCTCATTGTGACGATGTTGCTTTCCCGGTGCCCCGCGATCGGTGCAGCCGTTTGTGCGGCACCCGGGAAAGCAAGATGTCTCCATCGATCTTTCCAAGGCCGTAACACCTATCGGCTCAAAATCCTTTTAACTGTTGGTTTGGTGCAGTTACACGTATCGGGAATTTGGTACACGTATCGGGAGTACATACGACATAGCAATTGTGAATACGATTATCGATCACGATACACGATCACGATCGTCACGATCATGGTGTATCGATCAAGATTTGAAACACGATGGAATAATATTTACCGATATGAACAGTGATGTGGCTTTTATTGAAATTCTAAAGATACTGTTTAGATTTTGATGATTTGCGTGTAATACGATTCAACGGATGTTTATATGAATCGTTTAAAATAAAATAAAAACCATCAATTTCTGATATTTTGCCTTTTAGTCAGGTTCACGATGTTTTTTCGTTCAAAATTTTGGTCGATTAGCAAAACTATACATTTTTGGAATATTCAGAGCATGAGGAATCCAAAAATTAATGTTTACATTTGCGTAGACACCTTTGCGAAAATGACACTCAGGACAGTGATGAAGATCTGTAAAAGCATATTCCTGAACGGTATAGACCTAGTAGATCCTGTGTATAGGACTTATAGTTCAATCTGATACTACCTATAACTTCCTATAACAACCTATAACTTCAAAGGACTTGCAATATCATGTATTATGTAATACAGTTATATCACAAATATAAAGACAATGGTTTTCAATTACCTTTGTTTGTTGCTTTTCTATAATCCTGAGCACTATTTTGAGGCCTTTATTGGATTCCTTGACCCAGAAAACATAGGATTAGCATATTTAATTAAGTCTCTAGGTTGACTAGAAGCCGAGATCGCGCAAAATATGTATTTTATGGCGGCCATTTTGAAAATCCAAAATGGCGGCCATGCAGGTGTCTGTGCAAATGCCAACATTGATTTTCCGATTCTCCATGCTCTGAAGATTCCAAAAATGTACAGGTTTGCTAATCCCAAAATTTTGAACGAAATTATATTTGTTAACATAGTGAACCTGACTATTTTCACTTGGGTCTCCCAATTGAAGCCCCGCCCATAGGGCGGGTACTGTTGCTAGTAAAGGTAATCTGAATTATCTACAAATTGGAAGCTTTTCTTTTCTTCTTTTTAAAACTACACCAATTCAAGACTTGGGCCACGTCGTGGAGACTATTTGTCATGCTGCACTAGGGGTAGTTGCATTTGTCATGCTGCACAAAAGGTAGTTTTTTTGTCATGCTGCACTAAGAGTAGTTGCATTTGTCATGCTGCACTAAGAGTAGTTGAAATTGTCATGCTGCACTAATAGTAGTTGCATTTGTCATGCTGCACTAAGAGTAGTTGCATTTGTCATGCTGCACTAAGAGTGGTTGAATTTGTCATGCTGTACTAAGAGTAGTTGCGTTTGTCATGCTGCACTAAGAGTCGTTGCATTTTTCGTGCTGCACTAAGAGTAGTTGCATTTGTCATGCACCCTAAGAGTAGTTGCATTGTCATGCTGCACTAAGAGTAGTTGCATTTGTCATGCTGCACTAAGAGTAGTTGCATTTGTCATGCACCCTAGGAGTAGTTGCATTGTCATGCTGCACTAAGAGTAGTTGCATTTGTCATGCTGCACTAAGAGTAGTTGCATTTGTCATGCACCCTAGGAGTAGTTGTATTTATCATGCTGTACTTAGAGTAGTTGCATTTGTCATGCTGCACTAAGAGTAGTTGCATTTGTCATACTGCACTTAGAGTAGTTGCATTTGTCATGCTGCACTAAGAGTAGTTGCATTTGTCATGCTGCACTAAGAGTCGTTGCATTTGTCATGCTGCACTTAGAGTAGTTGCATTTGTCATGCTGCACTAAGAGTAGTTGCATTTGCCATGCTGCACTTAGAGTAGTTGCATTTGTCATGCTGCACTACGAGTAGTTGCATTTGTCATGCTGCACTTAGAGTAGTTGCATTTGTCATGCTGCACTAAGAGAAGATTTGCATTTGTCATGCTGCACTAAGAGTAGTTGCACTTGTCATGCACCCTAGGAGTAGTTGTATTTATCATGCTGTACTTAGAGTAGTTGCATTTGGCATGCTGCACTTAGAGTAGTTGCATTTGCCTTGCTGCACTAAGAGTCGTTGCCTGTGTCCCGCTGCACTTAGAGTCGTTGCATTTACATCTTATGGCGCCCAAGGTCGTTTCCATCCCATTGTCAACCTGAAAGGTGTACACACACTGCATACGTCATTTTTCACAGGTGCAAATAGCTTTCTTTACCTGCATCATACACAATAGCTTTTTCATCATGACACCTTTAGGATTTGTAATATTTTCACCAGCTCGTGTGTTTTAAATAGTTAATGCTCAAACTCCCCCTCACACCACCCCCAACCTTTTCTCGACATCCAACTCTAATTATGTAAGCATTCCAATTCCATACTTTAAGGTTTCAGCACATTTATATAAATGTGCTTTAATAATTCAAGGTTTGTAAAATGAGTTTTTGTGTGAACATTAAGTCAAAACTTTAAAATCTCTGCACTGCAGTTATTTCGTAATGGCCGAGGCAGATGATTCTTGCTTTGCCTCTACCGATCTTTAAAACAACACTAACGCCATAATTGCAGAGCACAGTGTAAATCGAAAGGTCCATTTCCACAAAACCAAACAAATCGCACACAAATCGCACACTCGAACGTGAGTGCAGTTAAGTGGGACGTGGAGTGTGGTTTGGAGGCTTGTGTGGAATTATGATGCATCGCTGTGCAAATGGCGAAGAGACGACAGAGTATTTGCTATTTACACTCGTCAACAACAACAAAAAATGTAAACATCCAAACCAACGCAGCATTCATCATCATCATCATTCTCACGTGACATGCCCTACGTGGACCATTGGTTGCTAGGCTACAATCCTGGTCAGGTCGCCACTCCAACTCATGAAGTCAGGGCAAGAATTTGGAATTTGGGGCTTGGTGCTGGCCATAACTTGCCTAGTCTTTGCCAAGGACGCAATGGGATCTTTAAAGTCCACCAACTGATACCGGCAGACATGACACACAGTTTAACGTTGTCCGAGTTGTTATCACATTTTATGTCTTTTTCTTCTTGTTGTATTACTAGAACTAGCAACGGTAACCACCCTATGGGTGGGGCTTCAATGGGGAGGCCCAAATGAAAAGGCAAAATATCAGAAATTGAAGGTTTTTTAAATTTTAAACGATTCATATAAACATCCGTTGAATCATATCACACGCAAATCATCGAAATGGAAACAGTATTTGTAGAATTTCAATAAAAGCCGCATCACTGTTCTTATTGGTAAATAGTATTCCATAGTGTTTGGCAAAACTGGAAAATTGGAAAAACTGGAAATTGGAAAATTGGGAAAAAATTGGAAAAACAATATAGCCTATTTTACTCCAGGGGGTCCCAGGATTACCCACCCAAAATTTAGTTGCGATCGGTTCAGCCGTTTTTGCGATACCTGGGGACAGACAGACAGACATTTGGTGAATTACAGCAAGATGTGTCTGCCTTTGGGCGTTTCTACCAAACATACCAAGCTGTTATACAAATGTCCTCCTCTGCGTGGCATTGTCAGCAGTAATAGCAATGAAGTCCTTATTCAAGTCCACCACAGGGTAGGCCTCTTGTCCACCACAGGGTAGGCCTCTTGTCCACCACAGGGTAGGCCTCTTGTCCACCATGTATCACCAAACTGAAAACGAGCGATGCCAACATTATCGAGCCCCTGCAGGTTTGAGATCCATGAAACGGTTTCCATTTGGTTTTCCCACTACCTTCACACAAAATTTGAATGAAATGAAAATATAATACAGCTTAGTACTCGCCACCAGGTCAGCATTTAAAAACAGGTTTATCAGAGAACACCGAATGATGTGTCACGGGATGACAACATGGCAGGATGCTCCGGCAATAAATCCCTGGTACAACACCAGCCTGGGGCGTATGGAAGAGCTTGCGCACAAATCACATGCAGGAAAAAGACATTCTATTATATTCTTTAACACGAATTGCGAGGATATTTAGAAATAATCGATAAGCCTCCATGGAATATGGAATCATAGCAGGATGAATAATATGCTCAGTGTGGCTCAGCAGTCCCGGCCAATTTTACATTTCAACTCAAACAAGAAGAAAACGACATAAAATGTCATGGACCCCACCGTGGTTTCAGTATTTTTTTCTGTACGGAGGTAAAGGCTGTCAGTCGGCCATCTTTTGTCAGATTGCAAAACAAAATCCTCGGCATATGTATAACTCTCATGTATTGTCATTGTGCCAAGTTTGAAGAAAATTGGTCCATACATGTCCGAGAAATGGATGGGGACACGCTTCAGTAACAAAATGGCCAGCAGTCGGCCATCTTGGATCTAATTTTGAAAGAAAATGAGGTGCATATGTAACCTATCATTCATTATCTGTGTGCCAAATGTGAACAACATCAGTAAATGCATGTCCGAGAAATGGTTGAGTACGTGGTCAATATCGGGTTTTTTACAACTAAAATGGCCACCAGTTTACTACTCAGCTATGTATAATCAGATCGCAAAATAAAGTGAGGTGCACGTGTATGCCATCATGTACCATGCTTGTGCTAATTTTGAACAAAATCGGACCATGCATTTCCGAGAAATTGTTGGAAACACATGTAAGTAACAAAATGGCCGCCAGTCGGCCATCTTGGATCTGATCTCGAAAGAAAATGACGCGCATATGTAAGCCATCATTCATTATCCGTGCGCCAGGTTTGAACAAGATCGGCAAATGCATGTCCGTGAAATGGTTGAGGACGTGTTCAACATCGGGTTTTTTCAACTAAAATGGCCGCCAGTCAGCCATATTTGATCGCATCGTAAAACAAAATGATGGGTACATGTACGCCATGATTTATTGTCTTTGTGCAAAGTATGAACAAAATCGATCAATATTTCTCCGAGATATGGTTGCGGACGCAGTTTTGGAGAAAATGAAGTCCAATTTTTTCCTTTAATCCAGTGTGGATGCTATCCCATGGGACCTATGACGTCAGAGTCAGCAATAAAATATTCTCCATGGGGAGTCCTTCCTATGTTTAAAATTTCACATCAATCGGACGAGCGATTGCAGAGAACATTATTTTTAAAGCCAAAATATATAGACACACACGCATGCACGCACACACACACACACACACACACACACACACACACACACACACACACACACACACACACACACACACACACACACACACACACACACACACAAGGGCATTGCAATAGTCTCGCATCCCCTTCGGCGTGAGACTAATGCTTCAGTCACATTTGGCTCGGCGGCCGTAGGGTCTAAAAAATCTACGGCCACTAGCAATTATAGGGCGGCCGCAGTATTTCCACGGTCACACAATGTAGCAGTCACATATGTTTTTATTTTTCGGGTAGCCGCACGGGGTATTTAGAAATTGTGGAGACCGAAAACGTGGGGGTGCCGTACGGTCTTTGATTTGATGTCGCACGGTGACCTTAGGGCGTCCCTGCGGCGGCCATAGAATTTTCAAGGCAGATGCAAGGTAGCCTCAAGGTGCCCGCAAGGCGACCGCAGGGGGGCCCTGAGGCGAACGTGCGGCCAGACAGACGGTAATGAGTGGGTATATATACCAGTTCTTTTTCATATGTATAACAGCACTTACAGTTGTCATGGCTATGGCTTGTCGAATTGCTACGGCCGACCTAGAAATGAAAAAAGTTATAACTCCGCGCTATAATTCCATGGCGACCCCTACGGCCTGTAAAAGATAGCCATACGCCCTAGGGCCACCCTGAGGCCACCTCAGAAACTCTGCGGCCGCCGCACATTTCTGTCAATTTAGGGGGGGTACGGCCGCCGTATCCTAGCTGTAGAGAAAATGTGACTGAGGAGTAAATAAGAGTGAGAGAGATTTTTTTCGTGGTTTTGATACATTCAGAACACTCAAAGTCCCCGTCTGGATTTAAAATAAATTAATTAAAGATCAAGTGAAACACAAAAGATTTGTCAAGAACAACACACAAGCGATTGCTCTGGACCTCATCATTCACCCATTGTGGGAGAAGTGGAAAATAAATGGAATACCAATTGTACAACAAAAAAAAGGATTTGACATGCAAATAAAGGCATTTTGTAAAATTCCATTTTATTGCAAGGATTAATTAAAATGATTAACATAACGTATAATGTGAGCAATTAGAATGCTTCTAAAAGAGCACTCGCTCTACAATGAGTCTCGATGTTGTAGACAAAAAATAAATAATTAAATGCCACATTGTGTTGAGAACAACGAGGATGACATGGTTCTGTTGTACCTCGTTGCGAGGCTCACCTTACCGAAGCCACACTATTTGCACAAAATTTTTACTTCTGGCGTATTCTCGATTCGACTCCACATTGAAACACATTACATAGTGACCGATTGACGTAATGACGTGCATGACGTCATGGAGCGTCATGACGTGCATGGTTAATACACCCGCTCACCTTGGAGCCACCTCATCTGGGTTCAACACGTGACTATAAACTGCATCGTGGTGTCTTGCAGACATTGCATTGCGGAAATTAATTCCTCCCGTCCATGGTACACTGAATCTTGTGGTGAGGCAGTTGCCCTGAAACAACTTGCCTTTGCCTCTTGGAAGGCAAATCCAACTGAAGGCAATCTCAGTTCCTTCCACCAAGCTCGGAACAAGTGTGTGTCTACCCTCAGGAGTGCCAGGAAGCACTATCTCTCCACACTCAAGATTGAACTCTCAGACCTGTCTCCTTCCTCCAAATCCTGGTGGCGTCTGGTCAAATCCGTTTCTGGTGTTTGTTCCCCCTCCATCCCCTCCCTTACCTCAAATGGCTACACAGTTGACACCTCACGTGACAAAGCTGAATGCCTCAACTCTGTGTTTGCCTCAAAATATTGTTTCCCAAACCCATCTCTCTCTGTTCCCACCTCACCCAGTCGAACCCAACTGCCCCTAGACTCTGTGTCCTTCTCTCCTGACAAGGTGGAGAAATTTTTGTCAAACCTCGACTCTGATTCTGCAACTGGACCAGACGGCATCAGCCCACGGGTCCTAAAATCCTGCTCTGCCGCTCTATCTCACCCTCTCTCTGTTCTTTTCACCCTCTCTTTTGCTCAAGGTAATCTACCAACATCTTGGAATTCAGAAAACATTACCGCTTCACACAAACAAAGTGCAAAAACAGATCCTTGCAACTACAGACCAATCCGTCTGCTCCAAATTATCAGCAAAGTCATGGAATCCATCATTGCTTCAGATATCAAATCCTTCCTCTTCTCCAATGGCTTGATCTCTGATCATCAATTTGGATTCAGACCAGGTCATTCTAATCTGATCATGCTGCTTCTGCTGTATCAACAATGGATGGAGGTCCTCAATGCCAAACAGGAATTCAGAGCTGTCTCCCTTGACATATCACGTGCCTTCGATACGGTCTGGCACCCAGCTCTGCTCACCAAACTCTCCTCCTATGGTATCCATGGAAATCTCCACGCTTGGCTTGCCGACTTCCTCTCTGGTCGTAGTCAACGTGTGGCCCTGAATGGATTTCTCTCATCTCCTCTGCCTGTTCTGGCTGGAGTTCCCCAAGGTAGTGTTCTGGGCCCTGTGCTTTTTCTGGTCTTCATCAATGATATCTCTGACTCTCTGGAAAATCCTCTCTATCTCTTTGCTGATGACCCCACTATCTGCCGCTCCATTCCTCATCCCTCAGATCGGCAGTCTGCAGCCTCCTCACTCTCTGCAGACCTGGACAAAATCACAGACTGGTCAAACAAGTGGAACATGTCTTTCAATCCTGACAAATCTCACACTCTTACTATGTCTCTCCGAAAAGACCGACTGGAAAACCCTCCCATCTAATTTCTCAACAATCCTCTCGAAGAAGTTCTGTCGCTCAAGCTTTTGGGTCTCACTATCTGCCATGATCTTTCTTGGGAAAACCACATATCCAAGCTGGCCTCCAACGCCAATCGCCGACTGGGCATCCTCCGTCGTGCGAAGTCCTTCCTTGGCACACCTGAGCTCCTCACCACCTACAAGGCTTTCATCCGCAGCTCAATGGAATACTGTCCCGCCCCCCCCCCCCCCCCCTCTGGGCCGGTGCTCCTGCCTCACACCTAGCTTGGCTTCACGATGTTGAAACAAAAGCTTTCAGAATCATTGGAATCTCCTGCGATGAAGCTAAGTCCGAGGGCCTTTCACTCACTCACCGCAGGCAGGTTGGTGGTCTTTCTGTCTTCTACAGACTCCTCTCCGGCCTTGCTCCCCCAGCTCTCTCTGTGCTTTGTCCCCCAAATATTCCTACAGGTCGCACAAGATCTACCTGCAACCCTCTTATGGTTAAACTGCCAAAATCAAGACTCTCTGCTCACCTTCACTTCTTCATTTCCCTTTTCTCCCGCCTCTGGAACAAACTCCCCCACTCCCTTCAATCCCACTTCTCCCTCCAGGTCTTTAAAACAGCTGTTCACCACCATCTCTTATCTTCCCCCCTCCAAAACCTTGATGTTTTCTACCCCCGCAAATTCACCCCAGATACACTTTTTTGAAATTCCAACTTCTTTCCTGGAAGTCCTTGCAGTGTCCATATGTTTTATACATCTCCCAACTCCCCCCAAGCCCTCTCCCTCCCACAGATCTCCCGATGTCCCTGCTCTCAAATGTTGTGTTTGTGTTTTTCCTTCCCCCTCTCTCCCCATCTTGTCTACCGCTCCCCTTATTTTGTGTTTTGTGTGTCGGTTTGACTTTTTGTATGATTAATGTTAGCTCTTTCACGAGCCTCGATCTTGTATACAAAAAAATTTTATTTTATTTTATATAATACAGTCATTGGAGGTACGTTACGCCAAGTTTCTCACCTACCGGTATTTGCTGGAAGACGTTAGAGATCCTGTTGTCTTTCAAGAAGAGTAGGCCATCCTACGTCACTGCTCAAAGGTAAATTCCAAATTACACCCTCCCTTAAAGCACCTGCCCAGGTTATTTACAGAAACTGCTTCGGGAGGACAGAACCAATAGTATCCAAAGATGCACTGCGTAACCGAATCCACTTGGTACTCAAATTAAACTTGATGAGAACAACACCTTGAAAGGTGTACATTGTATTAATCAGAACCAAGAATGGGGAAGAAGTTGCAAAAACCAAAAAGGAGGTGGTCGAACACAGCGATTGATAAACTTTAGTTTTTGATGGTTTTACAGTTAAACGACAACAAAATAAAGCACAACACCTGTGACAGGGATTGGCACAGGTAAGCAAGGCCAACGTCACAATGCCCGGTCCAATTTTGGGTGAGAAAGGCAAATTCAAAACATTCCTGGCAAACTTCGTTTTAACTTTGGATGAAGAAATATCAGAACGACGAACTCACAAATTTCTTGGTTGTTGAGTGCCGAGATAATGAGGTCGGAGAACCCAGGTGAATTGCTGGTGGTGAGGTGAAGGTGAACTTTGTTGCTTGGGGTGACTTTCCGGATTAAGGAGCCGGGTTCACTTCTCCTTTCCTGGAAGTTGCATGACAATTCCATTTTGTTGTATTTTTGCAGATGGAACACATTCCCCCCAATATGAAGCAAACCATTAAATTCCAAAATGCAGTTTTACAGGTACTCGAGACTCTAGAAGAAGCCTGCGTCAACAGATGATGACAAGCCAATCAGCAAAACAGAAAACAAGCAGATAAATCGATTTATAATTAAAAAATCTCATTAAAAAGGAATAAAAAGAAGGAAATACAAAAGCACAGCAGAAAAAAAATTCAAAGGTTTCCCTTGTGCGCTGTAACTGAGTTAAACAGCCGAACTGTGACGTCGATGAAAAGGACAAGCGAGCAGGTGACAACCGCGAGCAAGGCCGAAAACAAAGAAGCCTTTCAGTGGGCCGCGCATCACATGCAATGATGCAAGCACGTGTTCAAATCAGATTTCCCAAATGTGCAACAGGGTTTCCATTTGAACAGGTGTCGAACGCCATACACAAGTCTCCGACATAGAAATACTTGCATTATTTTCCCATCGAGCTGTTGGCTGAATACAGGTAGAATGCACAGCAAACCTAACTAACCCTAACCCTAATCCTAATCCTAATCCTAACCCGAACCCGAACCCGAACCCTAACCCTAACCCTAACCCTAAACCTAACCCTAACCCTAACCCTAACCCTAACCCTAACCCGGTGTGTGCTTCCTTTCCATCGCCTCTCCCACTACAGGTGGCATCACAATAGATTCTGATTGGGAAGCTGCATCATGTCTAAACTTTGTTTACATGGACACGAGGCATCATGTATTTTCCAAAATGGAGAAAATCCGGAACCAATCACTCCGTCTCCCCACCATACCTCTCATTTCCTATTGCCACCTGGACAGTGTAAGATAGTTTGTCCTGATAAGACCGAGATTTCTTGGCTGGCATTGGCATCTCCTCAACAACTGGTCAATGCAGGGTTGGTGCCCACGTGTTCTGGAATTGTGCTCCACAGAATAAGCATCTCTTGCCTCTGTCCTTCTCAGTAGGTACTTCACCCGGGGATACCTTATATCGATCTCATATCCAGTAAAAGGTGCAAAAACGGGTCAACTTAAATGTCGACCAGTGAATTTTCTTCCAATTTTCAAATAAAGTTGTGCAATCTATAATTGCCACTGATACGAAGTATACCTCCAAGTAGGTATTACGCAACTGGTCTTGTGCCTGAGGTACTTGAATGAGCCGAGACAAGTCTCGTATTCCCTATTCCTGCGGTCAACAACTGGACGTGATCGATTCCATTCAATTATTGGGAGATACCATAGTTAATACAATCAGGCACAATACAGTCATGTGAAAAAGTAAGGACACCCCATGTAAAGTTTTGACTTTTTCAACATATTTCAACATGCAGCTATTTGATCTTCATTTCAACAATATTGATAGATAAAGGTGATATAATACAACAAATATCATGAAACATCTATATTTTGTAGTCCATTGTATAATTTAAATAAACATAAATGCAAATTTCGCATGTGGAAAAAGTAAGTACACCCCTACATTTATCACTTCTTCAAATACCTAAAATTAGAATCAGGTGCACCAGCTCAGGTGCAAATCATTAGAACATCGTTAGAGAGGATCTTGGAGGAACCTGTCTTATTTAAACCTCAGACATTTCGTTTGGTTTGCTCTTTGTTGTTGAAGTGTGTTGCGTCACCATGCTTAGATCAAAAGAGCTCTCTGAGGCCTTCAGAATGAAGGTTATAGATGCCTACGAGTCTGGGAAGGGATTTAAAAAGATCTCCAAACAATTTGAAATCAATCATTCGACTGTCCGGACGATCATCTACAAGTGGAGAAGATTCCAAACAACTGCCAACTTGTTCAGGCCAGGCCGCCCCAGCAAGTTCAGCCCGAGAGCAGACCGCAAGATGCTGAAAGAAGTCTCTAAGAACCCCAGAATGTCATCACGGGACCTACAGGTAGCTCTTGCCACTGTTGATGTCAAAGTGCACGAGTCTACCATTAGAAAGAGGCTGCACAAATTTGATCTACATGGGAGGTGTGCCAGGAGGAAACCTTTGCTGTCCAGAAAGAACATCAGGGCAAGTCTAAAGTTTGCCAATGAACACCGAGGCAAAGACCAGCACTTCTGGAACAATGTGCTCTGGACAGATGAGTCAAAGGTAGAGCTATTTGGCCACAGTACCAGAAGACGTGTTTGGCGAAAACCAAAGACAGCATTTGACCACAAGAACCTGATACCAACTGTAAAGCATGGTGGTGGAAATATTATGGTTTGGGGCAGCTTTGCTGCATCAGGGCCTGGGCAGCTCACCATCATATAATCCACTATGAATTCTTCATTCTACCAGAGGGTGCTTGAGGATAATGTGAGGCCATCTGTCGGAAAGTTGAAGCGCAACCGAAGGTGGACCTTGCAACATGACAATGGCCCTAAACATACCAGTAAATCCACTAAGGAATGGCTGAAAAGAAAGAAATGGAGGGTTCTGGAATGGACAAGTCAAAGCCCGGATCTAAATCCCATCGAGATGTTGTGGGGGGATTTGAAACGAGCTGTGCATGCAAGAAACCCCTCAAACCTCGCACAGCTGAAAGAATTCTGCATGGAGGAGTGGGCAAAAATTTCTCCCAGTCGATGTCCGAGACTGGTAGACAGTTATAAGAAACGCCTACTTGAGGTTGTTTCTGCCAAAGGGGGCAATACCACCTATTAGAGCCAAGGGTGTACTTACTTTTTCCACATGCGAAATTTGCATTTATGTTTATTTAAATTATACAATGGACTACAAAATGTAAATGTTTCATGATATTTGTTATATTATATCACCTTTATCTATCAATATTGTTGAAATGAGGATCAAATTGCTCTATGTTGAAATATGTTGAAAAAGTCAAAACTTTACATGGGGTGTACCTACTTTTTCACGTGACTGTATGTCCTGGGCAGTACAAGATTGTAATCGGTAAATAAAACATCTCCCACCGAGTGAAGTCTGCACCTCAGACCGAGTGAAGACTGTACCTCTGACCTTCTGGCAACTCAACTGGTATTTTTACTGGTGGTACTGGTATTTTTACTGGTGGTACTGGTATTTTTACTGGTGGTACTGGTATTTTTACTGGTGGTACTAGTATTTTTACTGGTGGTACTGGTATTTTTACTGGTGGTACTGGTATTTTTACTGGTGGTACTGGTATTTTTACTGGTGGTACTGGTATTTTTACTGGTGGTACTGGTATTTTTACTGGTGGTACTGGTATTTTTACTGGTGGTACTGGTATTTTTACTGGTGGTACTGGTATTTTTACTGGTGGTACTGGTATTTTTACTGGTGGTACTGGTATTTTTACTGGTGGTACTGGTATTTTTACTGGTGGTACTGGTATTTTTACTGGTGGTACTGGTATTTTTACTGGTGGTACTGGTATTTTTACTGGTGGTACTGGTATTTTTACTGGTGGTACTGGTATTTTTACTGGTGGTACTGGTATTTTTACTGGTGGTACTGGTATTTTTACTGGTGGTACTGGTATTTTTACTGGTGGTACTGGTATTTTTACAACTATATTCATTTTTAATTCTGACTTGCCGATTTTGTTTGCTTCTGTATGCTTGTTTTTGGCGACTTCCGTTAACTTGGCAGTTTCCTGGTTGTTTGGATTACTTCCGGTTCTGGATAGTGCCGATAGTATTGTAATATACTCCTTGGCTACTAACCTGTACCATCGTTGTGGAATTAACATACCAAGCCATCTTTGATTTGTCTCAGTAAGAGGGTGAAACCTTCATGCATGTTCGTGCATAAACGAGCACAAAAAGGATGTTTCATGTTTTTAAATCGGTTAATTTTTGAAAAGCAACAAATAAATAAATAATGGGGGTTGTGGCCTGGTTTGAAATGAACACACGATGACGAATCCCCTTGTTTGTTGCATTAAAAAGATGAACATCTGCGAAAGCGTTTAGTTACATCGACAGTCAGACCAGGTTTCCTCAAGCCAAGTTTTTCTTCTTCTGGAGTTTCTTGGAACGCCACACTGGAATGGTCCATCAAATTTCACTTTGAGTATTTTAACATGGGTGTGTGGATGGTGAACTGTGAGCGGCATCCAACGATGTACAAGGAACTTTGGTGCAGGAGGAGGCCATTCGGCGCACACAAACGCCAGATACCATCACCTATCCACACGCAAGCTACCTACAAGTCCTGCAAATATCCCCCCCCCCCCCCCTCCACCCCCATAGCACTCAATTTCCAAGTGCATCCAGGTATCTATCCGACTCCAATTTAAACCTATATCTACCTCCTCTGCCGTCACTAACTTTCTGGGGACACCATTCATGTTGATGCATTAACTACTCTGAGTGAAAGACACCTTCCTTAATACTGTCCTAACACCTAACATTGTCCATGCTGCTGAAAACTACTCTACATTTATTTTGTCGATATCCATCATTACCTGAAACATCTCGCCATCAAATCTCATCGTTCTCATCTCTTTTATAATGTGTAGAGTCCTGTCTCCTTTGGTCGCTCCTTGTAGCTTAGTTTAGCGAGTCCTTCTCTATAAAACATATGTTAGGTTAGGGTTGTTAGGGTTAGGGTTAGGGTTAGGGTTAAAGTTAGGGTTAGGGTTGTTAGGGTTAAAGTTCGGGTTAAAGTTAGGGTTAGGGTTGTTAGGGTTAGGGTAAGGGTTGTTAGGGTTAAAGTTAGGGTTAGGGTAAGGGTTGTTAGGGTTAAAGTTAGGGTTAGGGTTGTTAGGGTTAAAGTTAGGGTTAAAGTTAGGGTAAGGGTTGTTAGGGTTAAAGTTCGGGTTAAAGTTAGGGTTAGGGTTGTTAGGGTTATGGTTAAAGTTAGGGTTAGGGTTAGGGTTGTTAGGGTTATGGTTAAAGTTAGGGTTAGGGTAAGGGTTGTTAGGGTTAAAGTTAGGGTAAGGGTTGTTAGGGTTAAAGTTAGGGTTAAAGTTAGGGTTAGGGTTGTTAGGGTTAGGGTAAGGGTTGTTAGGGTTAAAGTTAGGGTTAGGGTTGTTAGGGTTAGGGTTAGGTAATTATGACTTGAGGTCATGCTTGTCTGAAGACAGACATACAATTGCTGTCTCCTTTGAGGGGAAACCAATCGTTCCTGGACGAATCAGGACACAATCCTGGACGAGTCGACACTCCGACGCAGGATACTCGAATGGCTCATTCTTCCCGGCACTAAATTTGCCGACCTCAGAAGGATGGACGACATGCCGAGTCGACTCACCTGGTGATATTTTAAGGGCACGACAAGGGGCTCAAACCCAGGACCCTAAGATCTTAAGCCAGCCACCTGAACCGTTAAGGTAACACCAGGCTTCAATCAAGGACACGTTGTGCGTACCTTGTCCATGAAAACAAGGACAGCTGCAGGGAAGAGATGAACCAGTATAATCGGGAATAGCTCGTCTTTATGGAAGACAAGGCAATTTCCCAAGAGGAATGTTATGGTGTAGATGATATATTAAACGCAATCCTGCAGCAAGATTGCAGCAAACGGAAACCGTGCAACTTAACCTTGGTGAAGCACGAGATTGTCACCGTTTGGCAGCTCCTGACTCGTCAACAAGACGGAAACTCACGACTACCTGCCCTGAGAATTGGAATTGGAATTGAGCAGGGGAAGATATTCCATGAAAATAGAGAACAGAATTCAACGCAAACGTGTGGATGGATCATGGATACGTGTCAACCCACCTTACGTTTGATCTCAATTAAAGGTCACATGAGGGAAATAGTGCGAGAGGGATAAGTATAAGACACAAATCATCAGGTGTGTCCAACTCGAGTTGTAAAATTATTTTCAAGGCAAAAGGCACGTGACCTTTAACCTGTAAAACCCAAAATCGAATCACTTCGTCCTTATGTGAGAGTCTACAGGTATGCCAAGTTTGGTTGAAATACCTTTAGTGGTTCACAAGTTATCGTGGTAACAAAAAACCGATAACGAACGAACACACGGACAGACTTCCAGAAAATACAACATTCCTGGCCTTCGGCTACAGAAACATACGATATTTTATATTGCTTTATTACAATTCATCTCAAAATCCATTTGATTTAACAATAATCCACCACACACAACCTTCTTTATCCATAGAATTCCCGTAACAAGCATTCCAAAGCATCACATCACATCGAGGATTTGTGGCCAATTCCAAGGATGAATTCCCGGCATGAGCAGGCAGCACAAAATCCCACGCTTTCTAAAATAACAACCAGGACATCCAAAAACATCCGATTTGGTGCCGTCGGACGAGTGGAAAATCAACTACGAGCAGATTCATCCCGACACCATGAAAGCTGCAAAAGAAATAAGGAATATTTGCCCTGAGTGACGTCAGCGATGGAGTATCGATCACTTCAGGTTGGGATTTTAATCCAACTCACCTGAAAACGTGTACTTGTTCTAAAAATACCCTGGGGAACATAACAAGTTAATTAATTAATTGATTAATAAAATGCACTTCAGTTCAGGTTTGGAAGGCACTGCAGCCATCTTTAAAATATACCTACAATGCAGGTACATGTAAAGGTGAAAACGGAAAAGCAGATTTGTGTTGGGGGGGGGGGGGGGGAAGTGGGGGAAGGGATTAAATAACAAAAAAAAATAATTATTATAAACAGACTGAAGATTATTATTATTATTATTATTATTATTATTATATTATTATTACCTCTGCCACCCTAAGGTTATGTTTTCACACCTGTCTGTCTGTCTGTCTGTCTATCACCTACAGGTCACAATTTTAAACCGACCTTCACGAAACTTTACCAGATGGTAGAGTTGGTCAAAAGGAAAAAGCCTATTGATTTTGAGGTCAAAGGTCAAAAGTCATCTTGAGGTCAGATTTCTAAAATTGACATTTTTCATCCAATTGACTTGAAAATAGAACAGCATTTGCATATTGAGTCACTAAATTGGGAAAACAACTATTCCTGAGGTCAAAGGTCAACTCAAGGTCTAACTTCCAAAATCATCATTTTAATATGAAAAATCATCAATTTTCAACTGATTGAATTGAGAAATTAACAGCATTTGCATATTGAGTCACTAAATTGGGAAAACAACTATTTCTGAGGTCAAAGGTCATCTCAAGGTCAAACTTCCAAAATCATCAATTTAATCTGAAAAGTCATAAATTTTCAACTAATTGAATTGAAAAATTAACAGCATTTGTAGATTGACTCATTAAATTGGGAAACCAACTATTTTTGAGGTAAAAAGGTCAAAGGTAACTCAATGTCAAACTTCTAAAATCATCAATTTTCATCTGAAAAATCATTTGTTTAAAATATAGGTCTCCTAGCAACCATTCAAATTGGTTTAAAATACCGGTCTGCGAGCAACCATTTAAATTGGTTTAAAATACCGGTCTCCTAGCAACCATTCAAATTGGTTTAAAATACCTGTCTGCTAGCAACCATTGCAATTCGTTTAAAATACCGGTCTCCTAGCAACCATTGCAATTGGTTTAAAATACCAGTCTGCGAGCAACCATTGAAATTGGTTTAAAATACCGGTCTGCGAGCAACCATGGAAATTGGTTTAAAATACCGGTCTCCTAGCAACCATTGAAATTGGTTTAAAATACCGGTCTGCGAGCAACCATTTAAATTGGTTTAAAATACCGGTCTCCTAGCAACCATTCAAATTGGTTTAAAATACCTGTCTGCTAGCAACCATTGCAATTCGTTTAAAATACCGGTCTCCTAGCAACCATTGCAATTGGTTTAAAATACCAGTCTGCGAGCAACCATTGAAATTGGTTTAAAATACCGGTCTGCGAGCAACCATGGAAATTGGTTTAAAATACCGGTCTGCGAGCAACCATTGAAATTGGTTTAAAATACCGGTCTGCGAGCAACCATGGAAATTGGTTTAAAATACCGGTCTGCGAGCAACCATTGAAATTGGTTTAAAATACCGGTCTGCGAGCAACCATTGAAATTGGTTTAAAATACCAGTCTGCGAGCAACCATTGAAATTGGTTTAAAATACCGGTCTGCTAGCAACCATTGCAATTCGTTTAAAATACCCATCTCCTAGCAACCATTGAAATTGGTTTAAAATACCTGTCTGCTAGCAACCATTGCAATTGGTTTAAAATACCTGTCTGCGAGCAAACATTGCAATTGGTTTAAAATACCTGTCTCCTTGCAACCATTGCAATTGGTTTAAAATACCTGTCTGCTAGCAACCATTGAAATTGGTTTAAAATACCTGTCTCCTTGCAACCATTGAAATTGGTTTAAAATACCGGTCTCCGAGCAGCCATTTAAATTGGTTTAAAATACCAGTCTGCTAGCAACCATTGCAATTGGTTTAAAATACCTGTCTATTAGCAACCATTGAAATTGGTTTAAAATACCTGTCTCCTTGCAACCATTGAAATTGGTTTAAAATACCGGTCTCCGAGCAGCCATTTAAATTGGTTTAAAATACCAGTCTGCTGGCAACCATTGAAATTGGTTTAAAATACCGGTCTCCTAACAACCATTGCAATTGGTTTAAAATACTGGTCTCCTTGCAACCACTTAAATTGGTTTAAAATACCGGTCTGCGAGCAACCATTGCAATTGGTTTAAAATACCAGTCTGCTAGCAACCATTGAAATTGGTTTAAAATACCAGTCTGCTAGCAACCATTGAAATTGGTTTAAAATACCGGTCTCCTTGCAACCATTGAAATTGGTTTAAAATACCGGTCTCCTAGCAACCATTGCAATTGTTTTAAAATACCGGTCTCCGAGCAGCCATTTAAATTGGTTTAAAATACCGGTCTGCTAGCAACCATTGCAATTGTTTTAAAATACCGGTCTCCGAGCAGCCATTTAAATTGGTTTAAAATACCGGTCTGCTAGCAACCATTGCAATTGTTTTAAAATACCGGTCTCCGAGCAGCCATTTAAATTGGTTTAAGATACCGGTCTGCTAGCAACCATTGCAATTGTTTTAAAATACCCGTCTCCTAGCAACCATTGCAATTGTTTTAAAATACCGGTCTCCTAGCAACCATTGCAATTGGTTTAAAATACCAGTGTGCTAGCAACCATTGAAATTGGTTTAAAATACCAGTCTGCTAGCAACCATTGCAATTGGTTTAAAATACCGGTCTGCGAGCAACCATTGCAATTGGTTTAAAATACCTGTCTGCTAGCAACCATTGAAATTGTTTAAAATACCGGTCTGCTAGCAACCATTGAAATTGGTTTAAAATACCGGTCTGCTAGCAACCATTGAAATTGTTTAAAATACCAGTCTGCGAGCAACCATTGAAATTGTTTAAAATACCGGTCTGCTAGCAACCATTGAAATTGGTTTAAAATACCGGTCTCCTAGCAACCATTGCAATTGGTTTAAAATACCGGTCTGCGAGCAACCATTGAAATTGTTTAAAATACTGGTCTCATAACAACCATTGCAATTGGTTTAAAATACCGGTCTCCTAGCAACCATTGCAATTGGTTTAAAATACCGGTCTGCTAGCAACCATTGCAATTGGTTTAAAATACCAGTCTGCGAGCAACCATTTAAATTGTTTAAAATACCGGTCTGCTAGCAACCATTGAAATTGGTTTAAAATACCGGTCTCCTAGCAACCATTGCAATTGGTTTAAAATACCCGTCTGCGAGCAACCATTGAAATTGTTTAAAATACTGGTCTCATAACAACCATTGCAATTGGTTTAAAATACCGGTCTCCTAGCAACCATTGCAATTGGTTTAAAATACCGGTCTGCTAGCAACCATTGCAATTGGTTTAAAATACTGGTCTCCTAGCAACCATTGCAATTGGTTTAAAATACCGGTCTGCTAGCAACCATTGCAATTGGTTTAAAATACCGGGCTCATAACAACCATTGCAATTGGTTTAAAATACCGGTCTCCTCGCAACCATTGAAATTGGTCTAAGAAAATCAAATTCTAAAGTGGTCTACAGGGGGTCAAACTGGGTCCAGGTTTGACCCCCCCAAAATAGGTATTTGCTTTCTTCATCTGTCGGTATCTGTGCAGGAGGACGAAGGTGAGAGTCTTCAAGTCCTTGTTGCTTCCAGTCTTGCTCTACGGATGCGAGACTTGGACCCTCACCAAGGGCCAGAGAATGAGACCTAACTCCTTTGGAATCAAGTCTCTTCGGAGAATCCTTGGCTATCGCTGGTCGGACTTTGTGTCAAACAAGCGTTTGTTGAGAGAGACTCAGATGAGATTTGTTTCCTGTATGGTCCGTGAGCGTCAGCTGTGGCTGTAAGGACATGTGGCTCGTTTTCCGCACGCTGATCCAGCTCACCGATACTCTCAGCAAGGGAGCCTCGTGAGTGGAGGAGGCCAACGGGCCGACCGCGTGCCTCGTGGTTGCAGCAGGTTGATCGGTGTCTCAAGGAGATAGGGATGGGCCAGACATCAACCTGGGGGGTGGCCAGAGGGAGGCCCCTGGAGTACCGTCAGAAAGTGGATGCGGTGATGCGCTGCACCCATACCTGACCTGTCCTGACCTATTGATGATATTCACAACTACTTAAAGCGCAAATCAGTCAATCTCTGCAGGGCTGGAAGAGGTGGCATGGCTTTTGTGAGAGCTTGTATACATGGAATACCTGATAACGTGGATGTAGTGAGGATCCAGTAAATATGGTAATTTGTAACAATAGGGCATTGTTACAGAAAACCAGGGCAAGGGGAAGAGCGGCACAATAAACAATGAAAAAAATAAAGGCAGAACAGTGATTATGGAAGACTTTAATATCACCAAACAGAATGGGCCTATTTAATACAAGCTTAAACAAAGGTGAGGAATATTTCATGGATTTATGTCAAGATTTTTATTTGACTCAGTTTGTTGGAACACTCCACGCATGGTAATTAAGCGCTACACCTGATACTCATCGATCGTAATCCAAACATGATAGGGCAGGTTGAGGTTCAACAGCATTTAGTAGGTAGTGATGATAATATAGTGATGACAGCAGCATGGTTGTTGAGTGTGTGAGGTCTTGCTCTCACTGACGTGTGTTTACAAAGTAGTATTGGTGTCGATCCTATCTTCTCGAAAAGAGCCGCCAACCCAGAAACTAAAGGGCCATGGTGTATGGTGATGATCATCATGATTGGTGAGAGGTCGGCCACTTAAACTAAGAGTAAGGCCAAAACAGATTCCAAAATCAGGAAGTTCATAATTTTTGACCACATGAGGGTAGATTTTGATGAAATGGGACAGGAAGTGTCTGTATATATAATGTAATTGGGATCTTGACGTTTGAGGTTCGGGGACAAAAATGGCAGACATTGAGGATATTAGAGGAAGGACAATTAATTCATACAGAGTAGAAATCTAAATACAATCATGGGTGATGGAGTAGATTAAAAAGGGACAATCACTAAGTTTTTAAATTAAGGAAACTATAGGCTAAAGTCACATGGGGTTTGCCCCAAATGTCCTCTTTGCTGAATAACAAATGTCCCAAAATATTAGTTATTGTTCTTTCATTCTTAGAGCTTGTTTATAGATCTTGCTCCTTGCACACATGAAGTTTGTACCTGTCATATAACTGCTTACCTTTTTTGTATATGCCACGACTAAGTGTCATGTTGTGTGGCCTCTCATCTTAGAGCCGCCATATTAGTACCAGCATTAGTACAATTGATCCAAGGTATGTAGATTGTCCAGTTACACTGTTAGGTGGGGCATCAGTGGTCGGTTCTGGAACAGACTTGGCTCGTTCCAGCAGTAACCTTTGTACCATACCTGTAAATGTATCATGGGCAGATATCAAGGTCCTGGCAGGTGAAATGTAGTTAGGTGGTTCCTTGTGAACATTTGTGAAATTTTCATGGATATTGAAACAGCCAGAAAAGTCTAGGAGGGGCAACAGAAAGCCAGCTATAACTTCTGGTGACGTACAACGGACATCACGAGCAGCTGCTCCATACGGAGGATGCTGACTGTGGGCAGAAGGTGATTGGAGCAGCCAAAGGAGGTTGCAGTCACAGTGCCAGGGGTTGTCAAATAGGTAAAGGGTACGTAGGGCTGTGGCACTAATTGAGTTGGGGGGTGAGAGGGAAGACAGCCGATTCCCTTGTAGATGCAATGTATGAAGAAGGGGCATGGCATCATATACAGCAGGTGGAAGTTTCTTCAGTCTATTGCGCTCCAGGTGCAAGGTGTCGAGGGATGGCAAACCAAAGAGACAGGCTTGGGGCACTTCCAGCAACTGGTTTCCACCCAAGTTGAGTACCTGCAACTGGTTCAGGCCATTGAAGGCATTTGGTGGCAATGAGGAAAGGTGATTATTTGCGAGGTTGAGGGAGGTGAGCTTGTTGCAGGAGATGAAAGCTTCCTTGTGGATGACAGATATATAGTTGTCCTGTGGGGATATGGTTTGGAATGGAAATGTTTGCAACTCGTGTCATAAGGTAGGTTTTTACTGCCTGATAACAATAGCAGAGTTTGTCCAAAACAGTTACCTTGTTTGTTTGATACGGAAGTCTCGGCTCATGGAGAAGCTAAGCGACAGAGAGCAACAGCTTTACAGACTGGCAGGGGGTAAGAGTGGAAGAGGCAGACAAAAATACATGGATAGACTGCAATGAGTAGTGAGTGGCATGAATGTAAGCGGAGAATGAATATGTGAATGAATGGAAGGTCAGCATGATTGCAACAAATCCGTAGTGTGTAAAGGAATAGAATGACATGAATATGGATGGGACAAGGAAACAGGGGAATGGAGAGGTGGAGGAATGGATGTGGGCATCCCGCTTAGACTCAGGTGTGGGTTTCTGGAAGAACGTGCATGCCATCAAGAGAGGGGTGAGGTGCAGGGGCTGCAGATGAACAAAGGAAAAGAGGGAAGAATTAAAACATAAGTGAAGAAATAGTAACGTGAGAGTGCACCAATTATCTGCGATGGGTGAAAAACCGGCCCTTAGTTCATGGCCTCCTTTCAGAAGATGCCAATAACATGCAAAGCCTGGGACTCAATGACCTCCAGAGAAGATGGTGCACCAGCCTAGTGTGGGCAACCATACTCTGGAGATAGTACTTCAAATTAAGGTGTTCTATACTGTGCTGAGCTTTGCATGCCTCAGGATGGGAATCTGGAGATATAGTCTGCCCATCACAGGTTGCAATAGGTAGTGAGGCCTGAAAGATCCAGGGAATGGAACTCTTCCAGGGGTTTGCAAGAAAAGTTAACTGGGGATCTAACAGCTGACCTTTATTGAGGAACATTTTGAGAGGGTGTACAAGACTGGGATCTAACAGCTGACCTTTATTGAGGAACATTTTGAGAGGGTGTACAAGACTAGGATCTAACAGCTGACCTTTATTGAGGAACATTTTGAGAGGGTGTACAAGACTGGGATCTAACAGCTGACCTTTATTGAGGAACATTTTGAGAGTGTGTACAAGACTGGGATCTAACAGCTGACCTTTATTGAGGAACATTTTGAGAGGGTGTACAAGACTGGGATCTAACAGCTGACCTTTATTGAGGAACATTTTGAGAGGGTGTACAAGACTGGGATCTAATAGCTGACCTTTATTGAGGAACATTTTGAGAGGGTGTACAAGACTGGGATCTAACAGCTGACCTTTATTGAGGAACATTTTGAGAGGGTGTACAAGACTGGGATCTAACAGCTGACCTTTATTGAGGAACATTTTGAGAGGCTGTACAAGACTGGGATCTAACAGCTGACCTTTATTGAGGAACATGTTGAGAGGGTGTACAAGACTGGGATCTAACAGCTGACCTTTTTTGAGGAACATTTTGAGAGGGTGCACAAGACTGGGATCTAACAGCTGACCTTTATTGAGGAACATTTTGAGAGGGTGCACAAGACTGGGATCTAACAGCTGACCTTTATTGAGGAACATTTTCAGAGGGTGTACAAGACTGGGATCTAACAGCTGATCTTTATTGAGGAACATTTTGAGAGGGTGTACAAGACTGGGATCTAACAGCTGACCTTTATTGAGGAACATTTTGAGAGGGTGTACAAGACTGGGATCTAACAGCTGACCTTTATTGAGGAACATTTTGAGAGGGTGTACAAGACTGGGATCTAACAGCTGACCTTTATTGAGGAACATTTTGAGAGGGTGTACAACACTGGGATCTAACAGCTGACCTTTATTGAGGAACATTTTGAGAGGGTGCACAAGACTGGGATCTAACAGCTGACCTTTATTGAGGAACATTTTGAGAGGGTGTACAAGACTGGGATATAACAGCTGACCTTTATTGAGGAACATTTTGAGAGGGTGTACAAGACCGGTATTCAAAGACACATTCTATATATGAATTGACCAATGACCAAAATGGTGGAGCATGCGCATTGGATTGCGCATGCGCAAGATTGGAGGTCACGTTTTTCGAAGCTGTTCCATGCGCTCACGCTTTCGAAGCGAAGTAATTTTTTCACAATTGTGTTTTTGTCGAGACTGTATCTATCTTTCGGTGTGTGTACCTACCTATAACGTGTCTTTAGGGAAATTTTCGGTGTTAATTTTTCGTACATGTATACACAATCATCGGTTAATTTGTGTCGCGTATTCTGAGGCCTAGTACTAGTACTAGTAGGCTTAGGCTACCGTCTCCGACCTTGTGGTTTTGTTTTCTCTCAGCGGTTCATCGAATGTGCTGCAATTACTTTCGTTCTCTGTTTCGTCCCAGTCGTTCACCCCATACTTCCTTGTTTAATATCAACTCAAAAAAATAACCCCAAAAAAATATTTCCTTCTCAGTTCTTATTCGTTTATTTGTTGTTCTTATTTGTTCGTTCGTTCTTAGTTCACGTTGTTCGTGATCACGCGATCACGTGGTTAGAAATGTTTAATCTCTCCCCTGATGAACTGTATTCTGTCATATATAATTATAACACCTTTTTCTTCTTCTCCTATAAAAGGATGCTTTCGTCTTGCTCACCAAATCTATTCATTACAAAAAAAAATCCCATCTCTTACAGTTCCTCTTTTCTACATTCCCGAAACTCTCCAGCCCTCCACCCCTCCTTCAGCGTTCTCAAACGTATTTTTGACTCGAAGGTCTCAAACTCATTTTGCAAAAAATGTTCGTTTCCCATGAATCGTACACTTTTCAAAATCCAATCTCACCCCTCCCCTCCAAATCTTCCCCATCCCCCCTTCCCTCCAAAACTTCCCCATCACCCCTCCCCTCCAAATCTTCCCCATCCCCCCTTCCCTCCAAAACTTCCCCATCCCCCCTCCCCTCCAAAACTTCCCCATCACCCCTCCCCTCCAAAACTACCCCCTTACCCCTCCCCTCCAAACCTTCCCCATCACCCATCTCTTTCAAATATTCCCCCTTGCCCCTCCCCTCTAAATCTTCCCCATCACCCATCCCTTTCAAATCTTCCCCCTTGCCCTCCCCTCCAAATCTTCCCCATCACCGCTTCCCTCCAAAACTTCCCCATCACCCCTCCCTTCCAAAACTTCCCCATCTCCCCTCCCCTCCAAATCTACCCCCTTGCCCCTCCCCTCCAAATCTTCCCCATCACCCATCTCTTTCAATTCTTCCCCCTTGCCCCTCCCCTCCAAATCTTCCCCATCACCCATCCCTTTCAAATCTACACCCTTGCCCCTCCCCTCCAAATCTTCCCCATCACCCCTTCCCTCCAAAACTTCCCCATCACCCCTCCCCTCCAAAACTTCCCCATCAACCCTCCCCTCCAAATCTACCCCCTTTCCCCTCCCCTCCAAATCTTCCCCATCACCCATCCCTTTCAAATCTCCCCCCTTGCCCCTTCCCCCCCCTCCCTCCTAAACTCCACCCACACCCCTCCCCTCCAAGACTCTCCCTCGCTCCTCCCCTCCTAGACTCCCCTCTCACCCCTCCTCCTCAAAGCGTCCTCCCTGCTTCTTTCCCCTTCCAACTTTCACCTTCATCTCCCCCAACCTTCTGCCTCGCTCTTCCCCCTCCTCAAATAACACCTCACTGTGCCTCACCCAATCTCCATCAAACCTTTTGTCCGCCCCATTCTTCCCTTTCTGCAAGCTATTCTGAAATCTCTGAAATCTCTGAAATCTCTGACACACCTTCAACAGCTCTCCCTACCTCTTCCTCCTCTTCCACATCTTACCCTACCCCTCACCCCCCTGTTCTGTATCCGATGCTCCCTCTTCCTCTTCATTAACGGTATGGACGTCAAACATCCGGGGACTTCGCTCAAACTTGACTGATCTCTCCATACAGGTTGCTTCTGACAAACCAGATGTGATCTGCTTAACAGAAACTTTCCTCCTTCATGATGTCTCTGATTCCTTGGTATCTCTCCCAGGTTACTCCCTCCTCCGGTATGATAGACCTGAGCCTCGTCCTGGAGGTGGGGTTGCTATCTTTATAAAAAAAACTCTCTTCCTCACTCGCCCTACACTGCCCTCTCTCCACCTCACCCCCAGGAATACCTTTGGCTACGGCTTCCCCTTCGCTCCCACCTTTTGTTCATATGTGTGTTGTACCGTCCACCAAACAGTGATGACTCCATCTACATCTCACTGTCTGATAATATGGACCAACTTCTATCTACCCATCCCAACTCTCTCTTCCTCATATGTGGTGATTTCAATTGTCACCATGCCAGTTGGATGGGTGTGGGTACCTCTCTCACCAGCCATAGCTCTTCAGCAAAGGACTTCTGCGACTCACTGGGACTGACACAATCTGTCAATTTCCCGACCCGGATCTCAGTCAACGGAGCATCTTCTCTTCTGGATTTGGTTATGACTAACTTCCCTGAAAATGTCTGCTGCTCTTCTTCTGCTCCAATCGGCTTATCTGATCATGTGCTTGTTAAAGTGGACATCTCTCTGACCATTCTCAGAGAGCCTCCTCAGCGTCGACGAGTCTGGCATTTCACTCAGGCCAACTGGCACGGTCTTCAAGCAGCCATCAATCATCTGGACTGGTCTCCCATCTCTACCGCCTCTGGCATCAACTCATCCTGGGAATTCTTCCAAAGTAAATTGCTCTCTCTCTCATGCACAGATTTATCCCATCTCGTCTTCAGTTGTCATCCCCTTCCTCCCGTCCATGGTACACGGAATCTTGTGGTGAGGCTGTTGCCGAGAAACAACTTGCTTTCGTCTCCTGGAAAACAAATCCAACGGAAGGAAATCTCATTTCCTTTCACAAAGCCCGAAACAAGTGTGTGTCCACCCTCAGGAGAGCCAGGAAACTATATCTCTCCGTTCTCAAGACCGAACTCTCTTATCTGTCTCCCTCTTCCAAATCCTGGTGGCGTCTGGTCAAATCTGTTTCTGGTGTTTGTTCCCCCTCCATCCCCCCCCCCCCCTCACCTTAAATGGCTACACGGCTGACTCCGCACGTGAAAAAGCTGAATGCCTCAACTGTGTGTTTGCCTCTAAATCTTGTGTCCCAAACCCATCCCTCTCTGTACCCACCATACTGAGTCGTACCCAGCTGCTCCTGGACTCTGTGTCCTTTCCTCCTGACAAGGTGGAAAAGTTTCTGTCAACCCTCGACTCTGATTCTGCAACTGGTCCTGACGGCATCAGCCCACGGGTCCTAAAATCATGTTCTTCCGCTCTTACACTCCCTCTCTCTGTTCTCTTCACCCTCTCTTTTGCTCAAGGTCATCTGCCATCTGCTTGGAAATCAGCCAACATCACCGCTTTGCACAAAAAGGTGCAAAAACAGATCCTAGCAACTACAGACCAATCAGCCTTCTCCCAATTATCAGCAAAGTCATGGAATCCATCATTGCTTCAGATATGAAATCTTTCCTCTTCTCCAATGGCTTGATCTCTGACCATCAATTTGGTTTCAGACCTGGTCACTCTACTCTGGACATGCTGCTTCTGCTTTCTCAACAATGGATGGAGGTCCTCAACACCAAACAGACATTTCACGTGCCTTCGATACGGTCTGGCACCCCGCTCTGCTCACCAAACTCTCCTCCTTTGGTATCCATGGAAATCTCCACGCATGGCTGGCGGACTTCCTCTCTAGTCATAGTCAACATGTGGCCCTGAATGGGTTTCTCTCATCTCCTCTTCCTGTTCAAGCTGGAGTTCCCCAAGGCAGTGTTCTGGGCCCTGTGCTTTTTCTGGTCTTCATCAATGATCTCTCTGACTCTCTTGAAAATCCTCTCTATCTCTTTGCTGACGACTCTACTCTCCTTCGCTCCATTCCTCATCCCTCAGATCGGCAGTCTGCAGCCTCCTCACTCTCTGCAGACCTGGACAAAATCACAGACTGGGCAAACAAGTGGAACATGTCTTTCAATCCTGACAAATCTCACACTCTTACGATGTCTCTCCGAAAAGACCGACTGGACAACCCTCCCATCCACTTTCTGAATAATCCTCTCCAAGAAGTTCTGTCACTCAAGCTTTTGGGTCTCACTATCTGCCATGATCTTTCCTGGGAAAACCACATTTCAAATCTGGCCTCCAAAGCCAGTCGCCGACTGGGCATCCTCCGTCGTGCGAAGTCCTTCCTTGGCACACCTGAGCTCCTCATCACTTACAAGGCTTTCATCTGCAGCTCTATGGAATACTGCTCTCCCCTCTGGTCTGGTGCTCCTGCCTCACACCTAGCTCGTCTTCACGCGGTTGAAACCAAAGCATTCAGAATCATTGGAATCTCCCGCGATGAAGTTAACTCCAAGGGCCTTTCACTCACTCACCGCAGGCAGGTTGGTGGTCTTTCCGTCTTCTACCGACTCCTCTCTGGCCTTGCCCCCCCCCCCCCAGCTCTCTCTGGGCTCTGTCCCACAAATATTCCTACAGGTCGCACAAGATCTGCCTGCAACCCTCTTATGGGTAAACTGCCAAAATCAAGACTTTCTGCTCACCTTCTCTCCATCATTCCTCTTTTCTCCCGCCTCTGGAACAAACTCCCTCACTCTCTTCAATCCCACTCCACCCTCCAGGTCTTTAAAACAGCTGTTGACAACCATCTCTTATCTTCCCCCATCCAAAACCTTGATCTTTTCTACCCCCGCTAATTTCACCCCAAATCCTACACTTCTTTGAAATACCAACTTCTGTCCTGGAAGTCCATGGTCTCCTTGTGTTTTATACCTCTCCCCCCCCCCCCCCCCCCTCCCCTTCCCACGCCTCCTCCCCACAAGCCCTCTCCCTCCCACACTTCTCCCTGCTCTCAAATGTTATGTTTGTGTGCTTCCCCTTCTCTCCCCATCTTGTCTTCCACTCCCTCTTTTTATATATTTTGTTTGTCTGGTTGATTTGTTTGTGAAATAAATGTTAGCTTTCACGAGCCTCGATTCAGTATACAAAAAAAAAAAAAGATGTCATTCATTTAAAGCAAGAAAAAGTTTGGTCCTAAATTTCTGAGTTGTGGCACATCAGCCTCGCAAGGAGGACAATACCATCTCAAGAATGACCCATTGTTTCTACTCGTCAAGAAAATCGGATAAACATTCAAGGAGGACCCCCTGAATACCATTGGTAGACAGTTCGGAAACTATTGCCAGAAAGTATTCAAGACTCCATGATATGCAAAGATTCTGTGATCTCTCGTTTGGAATTTAGAACACCCATCCATTGTTGAGTTGAAAGCTGCAACACGTGCAGAGGGACAACAGGCAGAGGGGAGCTCCAACCAGCCAGACTCGGTATAGTGTAAAGGTTACAGTGTCCGATCTAGGTCTGGGAGTTTAGCGGTTCGATCTCCAGCCAAGTCGTACCAATGACATTAAAAATACGTGCTGCTTTCTTGAAGCTCACCATTTAAGAAGGACAGAGCATGGAGAAACAACCACAAGTTGGCAACCATTGTGCAGGCTTCATATTCGTAAAGGCCTCATCCTGCACTGAAGTTCCTTGCAAGATATAACTCGAATTATTCTCACTGTGCATGTGATGGAGAGAAGACTGCCATGTCGGTAATTGAGTGGATCAACCTTGGAATGCTTCATGTGAATGGGGGTGATGTTGACAGCTTTTCAGGTTAAAAAATTGCAACCCTGTGAGAAAGATCTGGAGAATAATGAGGAAAGAAGAGAATAGAGGGCTAAACCATTCTCTGGGGATTAAAGCCTCAACACCGTCAGGTCCAACTGAAGTGGAGGTGTCAATATCGCCGAGAAACTTTTGAACTTTAGCAAAAGAAAAATCCACATGCTGTGTTAAGCAATCGGTGATTGGAGCAAGGGTTGGGAACTGGAAAGCAGAGATTATGAACCTTGGCCTTCTCAGGAAAGACAAAATCATGACGTTTAGATTTTTCAAAAGCAGGTCAAAAATGAGCTCCATCCTTGAGGGTTAAAAGGTTCTCTTCCATCCTTGAGGGTTAAAAGGTTCTCTTCCATCCTTGAGGGTTAAAAGGTTCTCTTCCATCCTTGAGGGTTAAAAGGTTCTCTTCCATCCTTGAGGGTTAAAAGGTTCTCTTCCATCCTTGAGGGGTAAAGGTTCTCTTCCATCCTTGAGGGGTAAAGGTTCTCTTCCATCCTTGAGGGTTAAAAGGTTCTCTTCCATCCTTGAGGGTTAAAAGGTTCTCTTCCATCCTTGAGGGGTAAAGGTTCTCTTCCATCCTTGAGGGGTAAAGGTTCTCTTCCATCCTTGAGGGGTAAAGGTTCTCTTCCATCCTTGAGGGTTAAAAGGTTCTCTTCCATCCTTGAGGGTTAAAAGGTTCTCTTCCATCCTTGAGGGTTAAAAGGTTCTCTTCCATCCTTGAGGGTTAAAAGGTTCTCTTCCATCCTTGAGGGGTAAAGGTTCTCTTCCATCCTTGAGGGGTAAAGGTTCTCTTCCATCCTTGAGGGTTAAAAGGTTCTCTTCCATCCTTGAGGGGTAAAGGTTCTCTTCCATCCTTGAGGGTTAAAAGGTTCTCTTCCATCCTTGAGGGGTAAAGGTTCTCTTCCATCCTTGAGGGGTAAAAGGTTCTCTTCCATCCTTGAGGGTTAAAAGGTTCTCTTCCATCCTTGAGGGTTAAAGGTTATCTTCCATCCTTGAGGGGTAAAGGTTCTCTTCCATCCTTGAGGGGTAAAGGTTCTCTTCCATTTTGCAAATTAAGTGTACATTCTGTCTACATGTCCCCGTCCCATTAACAGGGAGAGAGAACCTGCATCACCCTCCTCTGATCTGGGATTGGTTACATACTGGTCTGATGAATGGAACAGCTCATCAATCCATGGCAAGAACTCAGTCTCTCCCTGTCGCTCTGGAAGGATTGCAAACGAACCCACCTATCAATTTCCATGGTCAACCACTGGAAGAGGTTCAGTCTCTTGAACTACTCGGCCCAAACATGAGGCATGACCTTCCCTGGGCTGACCACAAAGGAAAGCTTGCCTCAAAAGCTAACTTTCCAAAATCGGTCCTTTAAAAAAAGTCTAAACGACTCACAGCCGACAAAACCTTTGGCATCGCTCAATGGAGTACTTCTTTGGCCAGGGATTTCCTCCAGTTGAAATTTACTGGAATCCATGGAATCTGAATGTCAGCATTGTTGGTACCTCCTGCAATGAGGCCCAAGTCCCAGACCTGTTACTGGCACATCACAGACAGGTCAGTAACCTATCTGTGTTTTCGACTTCTCCACCAGTCTACAGCTCATTTTGTTTTCTCCGCCATCCGACCTTCCCCTTCCCCAACAACTCCAGAATACACACATTCTTCCATTAGTCCCCTTCTGCTTAAACTTCTAAACCCAAGCTGAGTTTGTGGTTTGATTTATACCCCTATATTATTTTGTTTGGGTGCCATGGTGAGTCAAGCAACACATGTGGGTGGGGTCCGGCAGCTGTCCGACCAATGGGTGTACATTTCAAAAATCGACCCTCAACAAGAACCACAAGAACAACCATTCAGAGTTCTTGTACACCTGCGACAGAATGGCCGCGCTGTGGTCACACACAACCTGTGACAAAATCCGGTAACAGGCCGATTGCGAAACGCACATTTAAAGCACTCTTAAAATATTAACTTAGCACCTTTCATCCATGTCAGCCTCCCCCAGGGTTATATCTGAAAGAGCAGATTCGTCACACAGTCACGGATTGCTTAACTCCAACATGGAGCCATTCAAAAATTATGTAACGCTATCTTTTTAGAAACTTGCGTAACATAAAGCTTGATTATGTAATGTAACGCTTGATGACAGTGCGGATGCGGGTGCAGGTGCGGGTGCGGGTGCGGGTGCGGGTGCGGGGGCGGGGTTCAAATAAATAAAACAGAGAAGCAATTTTAAAACAAGCTGGACGGGCTAGTAATACTTACTTGTACTTACGGTGAAATAACATTTTGATGTTAGTCTTCTCCATATTGTCAATTATTAATTAGTCTTCACCATATTCTCAGTAAGTCTTTTCCATAATCTCATTATAAAGGTTTGTTGAAAATTTAATGACAAAAGCTCAAATGTCAAAAAAAAAAGATGACAGACACAGACACACAGACACAGACACACACACACACACACACACACACACACACACACACACACACACAAACACAGACATACACGCACACACAAACACACACAGATACACACAAAGACACACACAGACACACACACACACACACACACACACACACACAGAAACACACAGACAGACACACACACATACACGCACAAACACACACGCACACACAAATACACGCACAAACACACACGCACACACAAACACACACGCACAGAGACATACACGCACACACAAACACACACAGATACACACAAAGACACACACAGACACAGACACAGACACACACACACACAGAAGGACAGAGACACACAGGCACACACAGACGCAAACACACACACACAGACACACACACACATGCACACACATGCACACACACACACACACGCACAGACATATAAACACACACAAACACACACAGACATATAAACACACACACATACACACACACACACACACAAAGACACACACACACAAAGACACACAGACACACACAACGACACACAGACACATAGCTGCACACACACACACACACACACAAAGACACACAGAAGTAATTTTAAAACACCGTCTCCTGCTGCGTGGGTGGTCGGTCTTATAAGGGCGATAAAACACCTTGTCACCTGCAGGTCAAGCAGAGTCAGGTTTTCGAGGCCAATCAATGAACTCGAAGCCACCACTTCAATGGCATTGTCCTCCAGGTAGAGGTGTGTCAGCCTGGAAAGGATGCGTAGTGCACCAGGTATGTGCCGGAGTCTGTTATGCCAGAGATGCAAGCGAGTGAGACCATGTGTCGGAGCAAAGAGACGTTCAGGTAGATCGTAGAGACGGCATGCAGCAAGGATGAGCGTGTGCAGCACCTGGAGTCCAGACAGGGCCCTTGCGTGTAGAGTCCCGAGGTCGTTATTGTGTGACAGTGACAGCCATAAGAGTGTTGGCACACCTGCACAGCTCACACCACACACACCTCTTTGATCAAAATCAGTACTACCTGTACAAAAGGTGAGACTGAAAACGGGGAAAAAAACTTCATAACACAAGTAAGAACGAAATTCAAACTCAATGAAAACTCTTCTCGCATATATAAGGTTCTCATATATCTCGCTCAATATAAGGTTCTTCATTCACAAGGGAAACAACTTTAACATGAAGAAGAGCAGAGTTACCTAGTAAGGTAACAAAGCAAGGGTATTTCATTCAGAGAGTAGTTCATGCATTGAATGGTCTCCCTGGTAAGATCAGGGCAGCAGAAACTGTAGATACTTTTAAATTGGAATTAGATAGGTACCCACAGGTATTTGGAATAAAGGGGTACATGGAGTGGTAGGTATAGCTTAGTGATTGTATACATTTGTGAGGTATGATCTATGAGAGGGTCTTTGCAGAAGGTGAATGTGTTGTGGACAGTTGTTCTTTAATTTTTTTGGAGGGATATAGGGTTTTTGATCACAAACACACACAGACATATAAACACACACAGACATATAAACACACACACACACACACATATATATAAACACACACACATATATATAAACACACACACACACACACACACACACATATATATAAACACACACACACACACACACACACATATATATATAAACACACACACACATATATATAAACACACACACACACACACACATATAAACACACACACACACACACATATATATATATAAACACACAGACATATATATTGTTACTGATCGCGGTTTAGATGTTATGATGGGCCGAGCGGATGGTCCAACCGCGACCGTTACAGGATCCCCGACTCACCCGATTCACCCAGAACTTTGGCCGTATCGCACCGCAGCTGCCCAATCTGGGAAAAGACTAAAACGACGAAATGCAAAGAGGAAAAGGAATAAGACGAGAAGACAGACAGAAGAGTAATTGGATTTATTGTACACACACAAGCAAAAAGGAGCAATCAAGTTTATTTACAACACATAAGACGCAGGTGACACAGTGCAAATACTAGCTTATACAGACTTAATTAACCCAGGGACAGAACAAACAAAACAAACTCACGTACACAAGAAGGGTGGAAAGGCAGGAGGTGGATGGCTGGAGGGAGAGGAAGGTCCAAGGGGGTCCTGCCGCACGATCGGCGTGTTTAGCAGCCGCCGTTCCTTTGCGGCCCTGCTCAAAACCGCCGTTCAGGCCCCAAGCTGCTGTTGTGGCTGCTGTGGACGTCGCGTGCTTTCCCAGGACTTGTCCGACTCGTCTGGTCCAAACCCTCAACTCTTTCTTGGTCCACTCACTCTTTACCACCGACTCCTCACCGCAACCAACGCAACCAACTGACCACCACCACCGACTCCTCACCGCAACCAACGCAACCAACTGACCACCGACTCCACTGACTCACCCTTCTCCACCGACCCCCTCTGACTGACTCTCACTCTTCTTGCGCGCGCGCCTTTATAGCGCCTCCAGCGATCAAGCCGCCGGCCTTCAGGACACGCCCATCGGTGTGCTCACCTCGGCCCTGGTTGGTCATGCGACCCTCTGGCTCCCCCCTTGATGACGACGGGCGGGCACTTGTTCAATGGTGGTTTTGGAGGGGAGGTAATTGGCAATCGAGGCTCGGCAATGACGAAAGGGAATGGAGATTTTGGGGATGGGAATGAAAGGGGATCTATTCTCTTTCACTGGTGCAATGGAGTACTTCAATTAATGGGAGACACAGCCTTACCCTAAAACACAGAATAAGATATAACTATCGAACAGGGGTATTCTATTATTGGCTGACGTGTATGCTTGTGGACTAATTATGGGATGCCCTTTCACCTTTACACAGCTCCGGAGGCAGGGGGGCGCAGAATAAACAATAATAATAATACAGTTTTTTACGATTGCTTAAACACGATTTTGAAAACAGGGCCCATTTTGTCAAAACACTACACACAATTCACACAACCACACACACAAGTAGCAGAACACCTCAGATCCTTTGCAAAATGAAACACTCTTGTAAAAACTATACACTAATTTATAAAAACCATATTCTGTTACCATATGAAACACACACGTTTCATATGACTTAATTCTGTTTGAACCAGTTACACACTGCTGTTGCGAACCTAAAACACTTTTAGCAATTCTACTTCTCAGTGATTAGAGTACTGCAAGGGAAGCACACAGAGAAAGTGCAAATATACAATAAATTCACCAAACACCACACAAGACCAATGCTGCAGACTGATGAAAATATAATTTATTTCTCTCCATATACCCAAATCAGTCAACATGTCAACATGGAGAATCACAACAAAACATGTCCCAGTTTTCATGCTACTACAGTAGTGTGCATAACACTGTAAGCTCAACAAATATCAGACAAACGTAAAATACTGTATCCAGTACAGGTTACAATTACAGTAAAAAGAAAAAAAAATCTGAAACCAACTGAAAATACAGTACAGAAAATACTAGACATTATCTCTTCGCCTAGCTGGATCTGGCCAGAGAATTTCATCAACATCACAGGCGATATCCTCATTGGCAAGACAACGTGGGAAGAACCGTCTCGAATGTCGGATCCATCCTTGCACAGCTGCGGCGTCGATTTGGTCACAGGCCTCCTCCATGGCCTGAATGAGGGGTACCTGAGCCTGGGGCCGGAGATCGTCAGCCCTCCACCGCCATGCCGAGAAAAACTCTTCGATTGGGTTTAGAAACGGAGAGTATGGTGGAAGGTATAGTACTGTAAACTGTGGATGGTGTTGAAACCAGTTCTGGACCAGAGCAGAGCGGTGGAACGACACATTGTCCCAGACGACAATGTATTGCATCTGGTGCACTTGGTTTACTGCTGTGACGATGTTGTGCAATCGGTCCAAAAATGTGAGAATGTGAGGTGTGTTGTAAGGGCCCATATCGGCATGACGGAGGAGGACCGCAGTCTGTGCAATGGCAGCGCAAAGGGTGATGTTACCCCCACGTTGCCCTGGGACATTGATTATAGCCCTGTGGCCAATGATATTTCTGCCTCTCCTTCTTGCTTTTGTGAGGTTGAACCCTGCCTCATCTATGTATATGAAGTCATGCGGGATTTCCTCAGCATCCATCTGTAAAACTCTCTGAAATACAGTGAAAGACAAGATTGTGTAGTTCAGCATAGATCTAGTATACAGTAAATTTACATGTAAAAAGGTTACGTGTGCAGTATGCAACATCGCAGTGCTAAAGTGAACAATACATACCTCCACATACTCATGCCGCAGCTGTTTGACCCTCTCTGAATTCCGCTCAAAAGGCACTCGATAAACTTGTTTCATTTGAACCTGATGTCCTTTCAGGATGCGTGCCAGTGTTGACCGAGAGACCTGATGGACAGTATTGAAAATGGCATGGTCACCGATAATGTTGGCTTGAATTTCTCTGAGCCTGATAGCATTATTGGCCAAAACCATGTTTATGATCTCTCTCTCTTGCTCTTGCGTGAACATGGGCCCCCTTCCTCCTTGTCGTTCTCGACCCTCAATCCTATGTAGAAAAAAATACATGTAACCTACTGTAAATGTCACAGGAAGGGGTATCAAAAGTGCTGATATGGTGCATGCAATAAGCAGCTGATTACTGTAAACTGTCGACAGATTTTATTTTACCTGTTTTCTTGTCGAAATGTCCTAATGACAGATGCCACTGTATATCTGCTAAGATTTGGCTGAACTCTTAGTCCAGCCTCCCTCAGCGCCAATCCGTGGTTCACGACATGGTCAACTAGTGTTGCGCGAATTTCATTTGATAAATTTGGTCCTCTTCTTCTTTGAGCACGTTCTCCTCCTGCTTCAGGTCTTCCTCTTCCTCTACCTCCTTCTCCTCCTCCGTGGATTCCCCCTGTCACCCTCACTCTTCTTCTTCTGACTCCTTCCATTTTGGTTGAAGACAGGTGAACTCACCTGCTGCATTTTTATAGTGCTTAAACCTGATTGGTGTGTCTACAATTAAGCAATCGTGTGTTTGCGCACCTGCTGGCTGTGTTTAACCGATTGGCTCATAGGTGTGGTAATTTGACAGTCCGTGCTTTGGAATTGCAAGGAAGTGACATCATGATATACTTCTGTGTCTAATGTATACAAGTGTGTTTAGTGTTTTGCAAATCACTGTGTGTATTGTTTTGTAAAAGGTGTGAGGCTGACATTGTGCTTATATTGGTGCAAATCTGGGCCGATGTTTTGCTCCTTGAGTGTAAGGTTTTGATAATTGTGTAATACTTTTGATTTTAGTGTTTATGCAATCGGAAAAAACTGTAATAAAGCACACAATCAAAAAAATACAGTCCTCATATCCGCAACACTGCACCCTCCTCCTCTTAGGCACGTCCCGGGCCTACAACTTTTATTTAGTGTGACACGTAGGTGTAGTTCCCTCTACTTTTAACCTGACCCTGAGTGCGACAGTTTTAAAACATAAATAAATGTGTCCCGCTGCTCCATTGCACCCTGCCTAACAGACTTACGCCCACAGTTAACCGAATTGCGGAATGGTCTTCAAACTATACACTGACGGTGGGAAGCATTATTTACAATGACGCTATTTTTATTTACAAAACTAACCCAGGACCTGTGATTGTTCTTTCTGGGGGGGAGACAGTCTGCTCTGCATCAATGCACCATTAAAGCACCTAAAAACGCACCAATACACACCCAAGCACCAATCGGTGCAGTCACCATAGTTCATCAGTGTTCAATGCATGTTCAATAAAAATAAAATCAACAACCCCTAACCCTGCAGGTGATCTCTTGCTCTTCGGCTCCCTCTGCTGGTTATTACCTTCGCAAAAGCGGAAGGTTATGTTTTGATCGCTGTGTATTTATTTGTATGTCTGTGTGTGTGTATGTTAATCGCATAACTCAAAAAGTATTCAACCGAATTGCATGAAATTTGGTGGGATGATTGGTTATTATACGGGACACATTTGATTAGATTTTGGGAAACAGATTTGCTCAAATTCTGACTATTTTTAACTCGATCGTATTTCACTCAAAGTTATGAGCGACTGAAGAAGAAGATGTCCATCCAGGACGTCATCACTATAACGCGATCTCCCGCGATCATTTCAACCTCAAAAAAAATTATAATTGCAGATTTGTCAAGAGATGAGGCATATTAACAAACGAATGAAACAGATTTGCTCAAATTCTGACTATTTTTAACTCGATCGTATTTCACTCAAAGTTATGAGCGACTGAAGAAGAGGATGTCCATCCAAGACGTCATCACTATAACGCGATCTCCCGCAATCATTTCAACCTCAAATGAAATTCAAATTGCAGATTTGTCAATCGGGGAGGCATATTAACAGACGAATGAAACAGATTTGCTCAAATTCTGATTTTTAAAAATCGATCGCATTTCACATAAAGTTTCACATCGTATACACACTCCCATGCCAAGTACAGAACAGTAGCTGCGGCGAAGGTATGCGCTCTACCGAGTGCCCGGATTCTAGTTATTATTTGGTCTTCCAGATGTTGTCATTCTTTCATTTTCTTACTGGCGGCCTATTTGAACTGAAAAATGCACCCAATGTGTCCTTTTTATTTGATTTTATTTATGGCCCACAGGGCCGACTAGTGTGGTTCACCTGTGGGGCATCGGTGCCCTGTGGCCAAGGTCCGCCAGCAAGATTTCAGGCCCTCATGGCCGGTTCCAGCAGAGGGGCCATGCCCCAACCCATGGGGTCCATAAGTGGTGCTCGGCCACAGACCTGTGGTCCATAATGTGGTGCATCGATGCAGACAGCTGGTTCTGGGAATTCCGGGCGCACAATGGAGGACTCACGCACGCTCCCCTCGGCACCCAATGGCGCACAGGTCATGTGGGAGACAAAAGAGACAATTGAGCGAGGGGTAAGGTCACAAGGGTACACATCAATAAGGCAATGCAAGGCGAAATGCGTACGGAGAGCGAAGTGAGAAAGCTCGTCCCTACCGTACGTCACCCCCCTGTCACCTACACTACCCTTGCCCTTACCCCATATTTACAAAATCTACCCATTTACAAATTCGTCACTACTGTCACGTCTTCCCCATATTTCTCCTATACCAAATTCGTCTCCACAATCCCTCTACTTCAAAATTTGCCATCACCAAATTCATCATCAATCCTCATAAGGAGGAAGAGATGGAACAACGCACAATGTCACACCCACGTCATGATGCGTCTCACAATCCAAACATTTGCACAGTAAAAAATAATCAAAACATGGCATGGTGTGGAGTACCTGTCACCTCAGGTGAGTGGATGCAGATGGTGTGAGGAGACTCCAATCCTAACTATCCTCTAAATGACCTTAACACTCTTTACACTACCCGGGGTCTTTCCCTGCCAATCCATTGGCCGCTTACACTATGGGTTCTAAAAACCAAATTCCCATTGACCAAACTGTGGTGCTTATCAATTTGGGGTCTCACTCCCCCGATTCATCTCCCGGTGCCCTCGCACAATTTCTGGGCTGTGGCGTGTAGCTCTCCCAGCAGATCTACCCACCTGCACACCTCCACCACTGTAGTTGCCACCCGAGCTTACCTAGCTCCTCACCCTAACCTAACTAACTGGGGAAGACCCCTCCTGGTTCTGTCACCCCTTGGTGCCCTCTGGCACTGGGCTACCCGGGTCCGTCCTCCGGATCCTCGGGCCCCATCCACAACAACTACCGGCTCCCAGAGCCCACCTGCGGCCTCACCTGGCCGACATCCTCACAGTGGTGGAGTGCCCAAACCAACTACACACACTAACAGGCTACACGCCCAGCCATTTCCACAACACTAATGCACCCATCCAAAGACCATTCTTTCACCCGCACCACAGATGCCAATATCTAACCACAATTTACCTGTACCCTCTACCTAACACTTACACTACCCGCCCCGGGTATCCGTGATGGGGGTCCACTCTTCCCCCATTCACACCTTCGCACCATCCACTCCACTCCACAATTTCCACCATACTCACTCCACGACCATCCATTCCAATACTCCATACCATTTATTCCATACACCTGTCCTCCATTCACCTGTCGTTGCACACCTGTGCAATCATACCTGGTGCCACCTGCACCCTCCTCCTCTTCCTGGACCAGTTGGTCAACACAACACACATCACCATCACTCACTCATACACTGCTCCACACACCTGTTCAGTTGCACACCTGTGCAATCACACCTGTTCAATCACACCTGTTCAATCTTCAAACACACGGCATCATCTCAGCTAACTACTCCCCTCTGAAACTTGCGCTTCCCAGTCGTCCCTTTAAACTATTGCGCTCCCACGTCATTATAATCCACACTAATCTACCTGCGTCCCCACTACAGGTATCCTTGTCACGAACTAACCTTAACGTCACCTAATGTCATCTTCTAGCGCCCTACATAACACACAATATCCTAACCCACCCGGGCTAGTTTTCACTGCCATCAACCCCATAATCTAGTGCTCCTTTGCCCCCCATCTGTGAGGGATGGTGGATTTGCCATCCCACCACATCGGGGAGGTCCTACTATCAATTTCGCTCGTCCAAATTCCAACCAATTCAAAAATTTTCCATTTACTGCCAATTCTACCCACTATTATAAATTTCGTATCAAATCACGATCACTATCACTATCACCATCATCGCAGTCCACTATATCCTAGCCTCGGTGCGTCGTGACATCATTAAACTCGGTTCGTAAAGCCGAGCAATGAATTCGGGTGGTTTGGTCGCCTGCAGGTTGAATCCGTCCGGCTTTCGGTTCAAGGGAGGTGGTTTGGTTGGACCGAGGTTCCACGCACCATCTCGGCGCGGCACCTTGCGGTCCCGGGCCCGATGGCTCAATCTCCCCTGGTCGGAACCCCGTCCCCACGAGGGGGCACCGTTCCGCTTCCTCCCACTTGCCCTTGAACCGGACCGGTCGCCTCGCCCGCCAAGGCCCGGACTCCACCGTGCGGGGCGGGGCCAAGCCCGAATCGGCAACGACGCTTCGAAGAGAAGCGACGCAGCTTCGATCCGCGCCGGGCCCCGCACCCAACAAAGCACCCCGCGCCCCGAGTGCTCGCATCGGCTATCCGTCGCCCTAACCGCTAACCCGGTTACCGTCGATGCTTCACTTGCATGCTCACATGCATACGCTACCCCTTTCACCCTCACAAAACCCGGCGTTCCAACGCCGTCCGTACATTCCACCAACGCACTCCCTGTTACAAACCACACCTCTCGCGCACACTCTTGCGCACACCTCGGTCCACACCTCTCCTCCGTTACGTCTTCCGTAACACTCACCATGGGCGTGCACTCTGGCATCCACCCACGAACGCGCTCACATGGGCTCTCCCACACTCGCGCTACCACCAACCCAGGTGTGCTTCCTCGCACACCCTCTACCATTCCAAGCGTGCATTCTCGCACCCACTCCACCACCAACTCACTCCTCGTGTCACTCTCACCCTCGCACGTACACTCCGTACACCCCGACGTGCATTCTCGCTCGCACTCGGTTTCACTCCCACACTTTATAACACACCCACTCGCCGACGCACACTTTTTCCTCCCACGCGTGCCATTTCCACTCACACGGGACCCTTCACCAACGCCCGGATGCCTCCTCGATCCCAAGCGTGCGAAAATTCTTTTGTCGCCAAACATCCTCTTACAAAATCTCCCCGCACAATACACAACAGCACGTCTCACCTTTGGGGTTCTTCTTCCTCCCTGCACCAAAACCTGCAAACTTCCATTTGGATTAGCGAGTACACCATTATGATTTGAGCAGGGACTTTGTACATATTCCATTTCTCCCTGCAATTCCCGGGCTACCTCCGTCATCTCTTCAATTTTAATTCCCAGCACTGCTTTTTCTTTATTCACCTCGACGACCGCTGGCTTTAATAAAACACCCTCCTCTACCTCAGCGGTCGCCGGCTTTTCCAAACCCCGGGTCGCGATTTCTACCCCTGTCATTGTACCCGCGCTTTCCTCAACTTCGTCCAACCGGCGTTTCTCGACCCGCGTTACCTCGTCGTGCACCCCTGGGACCCTTTCGCCCACCATGCGGTCTCTGTCCCTCTGCTCCATATCGGCCCTCATTCCGTTCGTTTTTGCATCAATTTTGTTTCCCAAGTCATTTTTGAATTGCTCCCTCATCTCGGCCATAAGGGCCGCCATTTCAGCCATAAATGCTTGCACGTCTTCCACCGTTGGTACAAAGGGCGCGGCTCTATTTGGTGCCGCTGTAACCACGTGCGCGAGGCCGCCATTTTGTGCACCTGATACACCCTCAACCACCTCATTGCTCTCCTCCATTTGATCCTGGGTTACCCCTAACCCGTCCTCTAGCTCACCCACCGGCATTCGATCGCCTTGACCAGCCATGGCGCGATTTCAAAATTCGGGTTTTATTTCTTTAAAACACAATTTTTCAGCAGCTCGTAATTTTGAGCGCGTTAAGCGCGCTTCGGGTCCGATCCCACTTCCCGACACCAATTGTTACTGATCGCGGTTTAGATGTTATGATGGGCCGAGCGGATGGTCCAACCGCGACCGTTACAGGATCCCCGACTCACCCGATTCACCCAGAACTTTGGCCGTATCGCACCGCAGCTGCCCAATCTGGGAAAAGACTAAAACGATGAAATGCAAAGAGGAAAAGGAATAAGACGAGAAGACGGACAGAAGAGTAATTGGATTTATTGTACACACACAAGCAAAAAGGAGCAATCAAGTTTATTTACAACACATAAGACGCAGGTGACACAGTGCAAATACTAGCTTATACAGACTTAATTAACCCAGGGACAGAACAAACAAAACAAACTCACGTACACAAGAAGGGTGGAAAGGCAGGAGGTGGATGGCTGGAGGGAGAGGAAGGTCCAAGGGGGTCCTGCCGCACGATCGGCGTGTTTAGCAGCCGCCGTTCCTTTGCGGCCCTGCTCAAAACCGCCGTTCAGGCCCCAAGCTGCTGTTGTGGCTGCTGTGGACGTCGCGTGCTTTCCCAGGACTTGTCCGACTCGTCTGGTCCAAACCCTCAACTCTTTCTTGGTCCACTCACTCTTTACCACCGACTCCTCACCGCAACCAACGCAACCAACTGACCACCACCACCGACTCCTCACCGCAACCAACACAACCAACTGACCACCGACTCCAATGACTCACCCTTCTCCACCGACCCCCTCTGACTGACTCTCACTCTTCTTGCGCGCGCGCCTTTATAGCGCCTCCAGCGATCAAGCCGACGGCCTTCAGGACACGCCCATCGGTGTGCTCACCTCGGCCCTGGTTGGTCATGCGACCCTCTGGCTCCCCCCTTGATGACGACGGGCGGGCACTTGTTCAATGGTGGTTTTGGAGGGGAGGTAATTGGCAATCGAGGCTCGGCAATGACGAAAGGGAATGGAGATTTTGGGGATGGGAATGAAAGGGGATCTATTCTCTTTCACTGGTGCAATGGAGTACTTCAATTAATGGGAGACACAGCCTTACTCTAAAACACAGAATAAGATATAACTATCGAACAGGGGTATTCTATTATTGGCTGACGTGTATGCTTGTGGACTAATTATGGGATGCCCTTTCACCTTTACACAGCTCCGGAGGCAGGGGGGCGCAGAATAAACAATAATAATAATACAGTTTTTTACGATTGCTTAAACACGATTTTGAAAACAGGGCCCATTTTGTCAAAACACTACACACAATTCACACAACCACACACACAAGTAGCAGAACACCTCAGATCCTTTGCAAAATGAAACACTCTTGTAAAAACTATACACTAATTTATAAAAACCATATTCTGTTACCATATGAAACACACACGTTTCATATGACTTAATTCTGTTTGAACCAGTTACACACTGCTGTTGCGAACCTAAAACACTTTTAGCAATTCTACTTCTCAGCGATTAGAGTACTGCAAGGGAAGCACACAGAGAAAGTGCAAATATACAATAAATTCACCAAACACCACACAAGACCAATGCTGCAGACTGATGAAAATATAATTTATTTCTCTCCATATACCCAAATCAGTCAACATGTCAACATGGAGAATCACAACAAAACATGTCCCAGTTTTCATGCTACTACAGTAGTGTGCATAACACTGTAAGCTCAACAAATATCAGACAAACGTAAAATACTGTATCCAGTACAGGTTACAATTACAGTAAAAAGAAAAAAAAATCTGAAACCAACTGAAAATACAGTACAGAAAATACTAGACATTATCTCTTCGCCTAGCTGGATCTGGCCAGAGAATTTCATCAACATCACAGGCGATATCCTCATTGGCAAGACAACGTGGGAAGAACCGTCTCGAATGTCGGATCCATCCTTGCACAGCTGCGGCGTCGATTTGGTCACAGGCCTCCTCCATGGCCTGAATGAGGGGTACCTGAGCCTGGGGCCGGAGATCGTCAGCCCTCCACCGCCATGCCGAGAAAAACTCTTCGATTGGGTTTAGAAACGGAGAGTATGGTGGAAGGTATAGTACTGTAAACTGTGGATGGTGTTGAAACCAGTTCTGGACCAGAGCAGAGCGGTGGAACGACACATTGTCCCAGACGACAATGTATTGCATCTGGTGCACTTGGTTTACTGCTGTGACGATGTTGTGCAATCGGTCCAAAAATGTGAGAATGTGAGGTGTGTTGTAAGGGCCCATATCGGCATGACGGAGGAGGACCGCAGTCTGTGCAATGGCAGCGCAAAGGGTGATGTTACCCCCACGTTGCCCTGGGACATTGATTATAGCCCTGTGGCCAATGATATTTCTGCCTCTCCTTCTTGCTTTTGTGAGGTTGAACCCTGCCTCATCTATGTATATGAAGTCATGCGGGATTTCCTCAGCATCCATCTGTAAAACTCTCTGAAATACAGTGAAAGACAAGATTGTGTAGTTCAGCATAGATCTAGTATACAGTAAATTTACATGTAAAAAGGTTACGTGTGCAGTATGCAACATCGCAGTGCTAAAGTGAACAATACATACCTCCACATACTCATGCCGCAGCTGTTTGACCCTCTCTGAATTCCGCTCAAAAGGCACTCGATAAAGTTGTTTCATTTGAACCTGATGTCCTTTCAGGATGCGTGCCAGTGTTGACCGAGAGACCTGATGGACAGTATTGAAAATGGCATGGTCACCGATAATGTTGGCTTGAATTTCTCTGAGCCTGATAGCATTATTGGCCAAAACCATGTTTATGATCTCTCTCTCTTGCTCTTGCGTGAACATGGGCCCCCTTCCTCCTTGTCGTTCTCGACCCTCAATCCTATGTAGAAAAAAATACATGTAACCTACTGTAAATGTCACAGGAAGGGGTATCAAAAGTGCTGATATGGTGCATGCAATAAGCAGCTGATTACTGTAAACTGTCGACAGATTTTATTTTACCTGTTTTCTTGTCGAAATGTCCTAATGACAGATGCCACTGTATATCTGCTAAGATTTGGCTGAACTCTTAGTCCAGCCTCCCTCAGCGCCAATCCGTGGTTCACGACATGGTCAACTAGTGTTGCGCGAATTTCATTTGATAAATTTGGTCCTCTTCTTCTTTGAGCACGTTCTCCTCCTGCTTCAGGTCTTCCTCTTCCTCTACCTCCTTCTCCTCCTCCGTGGATTCCCCCTGTCACCCTCACTCTTCTTCTTCTGACTCCTTCCATTTTGGTTGAAGACAGGTGAACTCACCTGCTGCATTTTTATAGTGCTTAAACCTGATTGGTGTGTCTACAATTAAGCAATCGTGTGTTTGCGCACCTGCTGGCTGTGTTTAACCGATTGGCTCATAGGTGTGGTAATTTGACAGTCCGTGCTTTGGAATTGCAAGGAAGTGACATCATGATATACTTCTGTGTCTAATGTATACAAGTGTGTTTAGTGTTTTGCAAATCACTGTGTGTATTGTTTTGTAAAAGGTGTGAGGCTGACATTGTGCTTATATTGGTGCAAATCTGGGCCGATGTTTTGCTCCTTGAGTGTAAGGTTTTGATAATTGTGTAATACTTTTGATTTTAGTGTTTATGCAATCGGAAAAAACTGTAATAAAGCACACAATCAAAAAAATACAGTCCTCATATCCGCAACACTGCACCCTCCTCCTCTTAGGCACGTCCCGGGCCTACAACTTTTATTTAGTGTGACACGTAGGTGTAGTTCCCTCTACTTTTAACCTGACCCTGAGTGCGACAGTTTTAAAACATAAATAAATGTGTCCCGCTGCTCCATTGCACCCTGCCTAACAGACTTACGCCCACAGTTAACCGAATTGCGGAATGGTCTTCAAACTATACACTGACGGTGGGAAGCATTATTTACAATGACGCTATTTTTATTTACAAAACTAACCCAGGACCTGTGATTGTTCTTTCTGGGGGGGAGACAGTCTGCTCTGCATCAATGCACCATTAAAGCACCTAAAAACGCACCAATACACACCCAAGCACCAATCGGTGCAGTCACCATAGTTCATCAGTGTTCAATGCATGTTCAATAAAAATAAAATCAACAACCCCTAACCCTGCAGGTGATCTCTTGCTCTTCGGCTCCCTCTGCTGGTTATTATTATTTGGTCTTCCAGATGTTGTCATTCTTTCATTTTCTTACTGGCGGCCTATTTGAACTGAAAAATGCACCCAATGTGTCCTTTTTATTTGATTTTATTTATGGCCCACAGGGCCGACTAGTGTGGTTCACCTGTGGGGCATCGGTGCCCTGTGGCCAAGGTCCGCCAGCAAGATTTCAGGCCCTCATGGCCGGTTCCAGCAGAGGGGCCATGCCCCAACCCATGGGGTCCATAAGTGGTGCTCGGCCACAGACCTGTGGTCCATAATGTGGTGCATCGATGCAGACAGCTGGTTCTGGGAATTCCGGGCGCACAATGGAGGACTCACGCACGCTCCCCTCGGCACCCAATGGCGCACAGGTCATGTGGGAGACAAAAGAGACAATTGAGCGAGGGGTAAGGTCACAAGGGTACACATCAATAAGGCAATGCAAGGCGAAATGCGTACGGAGAGCGAAGTGAGAAAGCTCGTCCCTACCGTACGTCACCCCCCTGTCACCTACACTACCCTTGCCCTTACCCCATATTTACAAAATCTACCCATTTACAAATTCGTCACTACTGTCACGTCTTCCCCATATTTCTCCTATACCAAATTCGTCTCCACAATCCCTCTACTTCAAAATTTGCCATCACCAAATTCATCATCAATCCTCATAAGGAGGAAGAGATGGAACAACGCACAATGTCACACCCACGTCATGATGCGTCTCACAATCCAAACATTTGCACAGTAAAAAATAATCAAAACATGGCATGGTGTGGAGTACCTGTCACCTCAGGTGAGTGGATGCAGATGGTGTGAGGAGACTCCAATCCTAACTATCCTCTAAATGACCTTAACACTCTTTACACTACCCGGGGTCTTTCCCTGCTAATCCATTGGCCGCTTACACTATGGGTTCTAAAAACCAAATTCCCATTGACCAAACTGTGGTGCTTATCAATTTGGGGTCTCACTCCCCCGATTCATCTCCCGGTGCCCTCGCACAATTTCTGGGCTGTGGCGTGTAGCTCTCCCAGCAGATCTACCCACCTGCACACCTCCACCACTGTAGTTGCCACCCGAGCTTACCTAGCTCCTCACCCTAACCTAACTAACTGGGGAAGACCCCTCCTGGTTCTGTCACCCCTTGGTGCCCTCTGGCACTGGGCTACCCGGGTCCGTCCTCCGGATCCTCGGGCCCCATCCACAACAACTACCGGCTCCCAGAGCCCACCTGCGGCCTCACCTGGCCGACATCCTCACAGTGGTGGAGTGCCCAAACCAACTACACACACTAACAGGCTACACGCCCAGCCATTTCCACAACACTAATGCACCCATCCAAAGACCATTCTTTCACCCGCACCACAGATGCCAATATCTAACCACAATTTACCTGTACCCTCTACCTAACACTTACACTACCCGCCCCGGGTATCCGTGATGGGGGTCCACTCTTCCCCCATTCACACCTTCGCACCATCCACTCCACTCCACAATTTCCACCATACTCACTCCACGACCATCCATTCCAATACTCCATACCATTTATTCCATACACCTGTCCTCCATTCACCTGTCGTTGCACACCTGTGCAATCATACCTGGTGCCACCTGCACCCTCCTCCTCTTCCTGGACCAGTTGGTCAACACAACACACATCACCATCACTCACTCATACACTGCTCCACACACCTGTTCAGTTGCACACCTGTGCAATCACACCTGTTCAATCACACCTGTTCAATCTTCAAACACACGGCATCATCTCAGCTAACTACTCCCCTCTGAAACTTGCGCTTCCCAGTCGTCCCTTTAAACTATTGCGCTCCCACGTCATTATAATCCACACTAATCTACCTGCGTCCCCACTACAGGTATCCTTGTCACGAACTAACCTTAACGTCACCTAATGTCATCTTCTAGCGCCCTACATAACACACAATATCCTAACCCACCCGGGCTAGTTTTCACTGCCATCAACCCCATAATCTAGTGCTCCTTTGCCCCCCATCTGTGAGGGATGGTGGATTTGCCATCCCACCACATCGGGGAGGTCCTACTATCAATTTCGCTCGTCCAAATTCCAACCAATTCAAAAATTTTCCATTTACTGCCAATTCTACCCACTATTATAAATTTCGTATCAAATCACGATCACTATCACTATCACCATCATCGCAGTCCACTATATCCTAGCCTCGGTGCGTCGTGACATCATTAAACTCGGTTCGTAAAGCCGAGCAATGAATTCGGGTGGTTTGGTCGCCTGCAGGTTGAATCCGTCCGGCTTTCGGTTCAAGGGAGGTGGTTTGGTTGGACCGAGGTTCCACGCACCATCTCGGCGCGGCACCTTGCGGTCCCGGGCCCGATGGCTCAATCTCCCCTGGTCGGAACCCCGTCCCCACGAGGGGGCACCGTTCCGCTTCCTCCCACTTGCCCTTGAACCGGACCGGTCGCCTCGCCCGCCAAGGCCCGGACTCCACCGTGCGGGGCGGGGCCAAGCCCGAATCGGCAACGACGCTTCGAAGAGAAGCGACGCAGCTTCGATCCGCGCCGGGCCCCGCACCCAACAAAGCACCCCGCGCCCCGAGTGCTCGCATCGGCTATCCGTCGCCCTAACCGCTAACCCGGTTACCGTCGATGCTTCACTTGCATGCTCACATGCATACGCTACCCCTTTCACCCTCACAAAACCCGGCGTTCCAACGCCGTCCGTACATTCCACCAACGCACTCCCTGTTACAAACCACACCTCTCGCGCACACTCTTGCGCACACCTCGGTCCACACCTCTCCTCCGTTACGTCCTCCGTAACACTCACCATGGGCGTGCACTCTGGCATCCACCCACGAACGCGCTCACATGGGCTCTCCCACACTCGCGCTACCACCAACCCAGGTGTGCTTCCTCGCACACCCTCTACCATTCCAAGCGTGCATTCTCGCACCCACTCCACCACCAACTCACTCCTCGTGTCACTCTCACCCTCGCACGTACACTCCGTACACCCCGACGTGCATTCTCGCTCGCACTCGGTTTCACTCCCACACTTTATAACACACCCACTCGCCGACGCACACTTTTTCCTCCCACGCGTGCCATTTCCACTCACACGGGACCCTTCACCAACGCCCGGATGCCTCCTCGATCCCAAGCGTGCGAAAATTCTTTTGTCGCCAAACATCCTCTTACAAAATCTCCCCGCACAATACACAACAGCACGTCTCACCTTTGGGGTTCTTCTTCCTCCCTGCACCAAAACCTGCAAACTTCCATTTGGATTAGCGAGTACACCATTATGATTTGAGCAGGGACTTTGTACATATTCCATTTCTCCCTGCAATTCCCGGGCTACCTCCGTCATCTCTTCAATTTTAATTCCCAGCACTGCTTTTTCTTTATTCACCTCGACGACCGCTGGCTTTAATAAAACACCCTCCTCTACCTCAGCGGTCGCCGGCTTTTCCAAACCCCGGGTCGCGATTTCTACCCCTGTCATTGTACCCGCGCTTTCCTCAACTTCGTCCAACCGGCGTTTCTCGACCCGCGTTACCTCGTCGTGCACCCCTGGGACCCTTTCGCCCACCATGCGGTCTCTGTCCCTCTGCTCCATATCGGCCCTCATTCCGTTCGTTTTTGCATCAATTTTGTTTCCCAAGTCATTTTTGAATTGCTCCCTCATCTCGGCCATAAGGGCCGCCATTTCAGCCATAAATGCTTGCACGTCTTCCACCGTTGGTACAAAGGGCGCGGCTCTATTTGGTGCCGCTGTAACCACGTGCGCGAGGCCGCCATTTTGTGCACCTGATACACCCTCAACCACCTCATTGCTCTCCTCCATTTGATCCTGGGTTACCCCTAACCCGTCCTCTAGCTCACCCACCGGCATTCGATCGCCTTGACCAGCCATGGCGCGATTTCAAAATTCGGGTTTTATTTCTTTAAAACACAATTTTTCAGCAGCTCGTAATTTTGAGCGCGTTAAGCGCGCTTCGGGTCCGATCCCACTTCCCGACACCAATTGTTACTGATCGCGGTTTAGATGTTATGATGGGCCGAGCGGATGGTCCAACCGCGACCGTTACAGGATCCCCGACTCACCCGATTCACCCAGAACTTTGGCCGTATCGCACCGCAGCTGCCCAATCTGGGAAAAGACTAAAACGATGAAATGCAAAGAGGAAAAGGAATAAGACGAGAAGACGGACAGAAGAGTAATTGGATTTATTGTACACACACAAGCAAAAAGGAGCAATCAAGTTTATTTACAACACATAAGACGCAGGTGACACAGTGCAAATACTAGCTTATACAGACTTAATTAACCCAGGGACAGAACAAACAAAACAAACTCACGTACACAAGAAGGGTGGAAAGGCAGGAGGTGGATGGCTGGAGGGAGAGGAAGGTCCAAGGGGGTCCTGCAGCACGATCGGCGTGTTTAGCAGCCGCCGTTCCTTTGCGGCCCTGCTCAAAACCGCCGTTCAGGCCCCAAGCTGCTGTTGTGGCTGCTGTGGACGTCGCGTGCTTTCCCAGGACTTGTCCGACTCGTCTGGTCCAAACCCTCAACTCTTTCTTGGTCCACTCACTCTTTACCACCGACTCCTCACCGCAACCAACGCAACCAACTGACCACCACCACCGACTCCTCACCGCAACCAACGCAACCAACTGACCACCGACTCCACTGACTCACCCTTCTCCACCGACCCCCTCTGACTGACTCTCACTCTTCTTGCGCGCGCGCCTTTATAGCGCCTCCAGCGATCAAGCCGACGGCCTTCAGGACACGCCCATCGGTGTGCTCACCTCGGCCCTGGTTGGTCATGCGACCCTCTGGCTCCCCCCTTGATGACGACGGGCGGGCACTTGTTCAATGGTGGTTTTGGAGGGGTGGTAATTGGCAATCGAGGCTCGGCAATGACGAAAGGGAATGGAGATTTTGGGGATGGGAATGAAAGGGGATCTATTCTCTTTCACTGGTTCAATGGAGTACTTCAATTAATGGGAGACACAGCCTTACTCTAAAACACAGAATAAGATATAACTATCAAACAGGGGTATTCTATTATTGGCTGACGTGTATGCTTGTGGACTAATTATGGGATGCCCTTTCACCTTTACACAGCTCCGGAGGCAGGGGGGCGCAGAATAAACAATAATAATCTTTCTATAATTCCAGTAATCTCTGTGTGTGTGTCTGTGTGTGTGTGTGTGTGTGTGTGTGTGTGTGTGTGTGTGTGTGTGTGTGTTGTCTGTGACCGCTGTTTCTCGACAACCACGGGTCCGATATACTTGAAACTTGCCAGGTATATTGCTGGGGACCTGAGGATGCGCCTTTTCAAGGTTTCATATTAATCGGAGAAGTAGTTACCGAGCTATGGCGATTTATTTACCAAACTCCGCAAGCCGTTCGCTTTGGCTTTGCGAATGGACCAAACCATTTCATGGACCAAACCATTTCATGTAAATAGAGGGGTGGGATTGTCACCGTACTCGCAAGCCGTTCGCTTTGGC
>NC_136273.1:97227020-97460080 GCF_964187855.1 Myxine glutinosa
CCTGTATGGAATTTTTGAACTGCCTTTCGAGGCCATTTTTCCCCGCAGAGCAGGGGTTGGCCTTTTTCGGGCACCGTGGTCCCCTTTTTGAAGCGATGTTTTATGGCCGGATGCGCTTCCTGCCACAAACCCTGTTAGTCGCCTCATGCGACACGCGGGGAATTACCAGTGAAGTGCTACTCAATTTGCTGACCTCAGAAGGATAACAGGCTGAGTCAACCCCCTTGGCGTTAATTCAGCAATCAACCGGGATTTGAACCTAGGATCCCAAGCTGGCACCCTAACCGCTAAGTCCAACACCAAACACCAGGCTTGTGTATGGAATATATGGATGGGAAAATTCTGCATTTTTATGTGTAGAATATGTGGATGCGAAAGTTTTGCATTTTTATGTATAGAATATGTGGATGGGAAAATTCTGCATTTTTATGTATAGAATATGTGGATGGGAAAGTTTTGCATTTTTATGTATAGAATATGTGGATGGGAAAATTCTGCATTTTTATGTGTAGAATATGTGGATGGGAAAGTTTTGCATTTTTATGTATAGAATATGTGGATGGGAAAATTCTGCATTTTTATGTATAGAATATGTGGATGGGAAAGTTTTGCATTTTTATGTATAGAATATGTGGATGGGAAAATTCTGCATTTTTATGTATAGAATATGTGGATGGGAAAGTTTTGCATTTTTATGTATAGAATATGTGGATGGGAAAATTCTGCATTTTTATGTATAGAATATGTGGATGGGAAAGTTTTGCATTTTAATGTATAGAATATGTGGATGGGAAAGTTTTGCATTTTTATGTATAGAATATGTGGATGGGAAAGTTTTGCATTTTTATGTATAGAATATGTGGATGGGAAAGTTTTGCATTTTTATGTATAGAATATGTGGATAGGAAAATTCTGCATTTTTATGTATAGAATATGTGGATGGGAAAATTCTGCATTTTTATGTATAGAATATGTGGATGGAAAAGTTTTGCATTTTTATGTGTAGAATATGTGGATGGGAAAGTTTTGCATTTTTATGTATAGAATATGTGGATGGGAAAATTCTGCATTTTTATGTATAGAATATGTGGATGGGAAAGTTTTGCATTTTTGTGTCTGGAATATGTGGATGGGAAAATTCTGCATTTTTATGTATAGAATATGTGGATGGGAAAGTTTTGCATTTTTATGTGTAGAATATGTGGATGGGAAAGTTTTGCATTTTTATGTATAAAATATGTGGATGGGAAAATTCTGCATTTTTGTGTATGGTATATGTGGATGAGAAAATTCCACATTTTTGTGTCTGGAATATGTGGATGGGAAAATTCCACATTTTCTTGTATGGAATATGTGGATGGGATCTTACAGTGGACGTTTTGTGGCATTTTCCTCCTACTTAATAATATGTTCCTTTGCAAAGAACCTCAATGCAGGAGGAGGCCATTCAGGCCATCAAAGTCTGCGCTCGTGTTGCCAAGTTATGGTTGTTACCCCGCGCACGCGAAGCAAAAAGCGGTGTTACCGTGTTAAGCACATGGTTCACGTCTGTCCATCACTCAGACTTTGCCCAGAAACGTCAGTTTATGATCGAGGAACAACTTGATTAAATTTATTGTTAGATTTTGAACATGAGTCCATAAACGAACTTGCAGTTTAGCAAAACTTTGGCTCTGAATTTGTCCCGTTCGCGCATGCGCAGAGCAGAGTGAGATAACTGTTTTACTTTGTCTACCTGACTGGCAGTGAAACAAAATAGAAAATCATTCCAAACAGGAAACTTGCTGTTTTTAAGGATGTCGAAAAGGACACAAACAACAGGCATGAAGAACGAATGTCACGTGGTAGATAAAGTGATGTAATGGCCACTGCATCAACGGCGGTAAATTTTCGGATTTTCTTTCAAACTAGATTTTAAATCCTTATTTTATTAAACCCCGTTGGATTTAGTCTGAAACGGGCGCTTATGGATTGGGTCTCGTCCACCAATCCGTCTGTCTGTCTGTATCACTCGGACGGGATTCGAACCATCAGCCTCACAGACTCAGCGGACACTTCAACCATTGGAGCACCGATTGTCGTTATTTCAATGGTTCCAATGAATCCCACCGCCTTGAGGTCAGCTCAGGAGGATGTTTGTTCAAAGTCTTCCACAAACACCCCTGGCGAGACCTGATGTTCGACTGGAGATAATTTGGGCAGGAATTTGTAATTTGTTCGGAGTGCCGGCGATAACTCGCCCACTCTACGCGATAGACACCTTAGGATGTTTACCCTGCACCACCTAATGCTATAAGACGGGCCAGCCAGATTATAACGTCCATCCGAGGGTTGTGATTCCTGGGAAAAGGTAAGATTATAAACTGGGAAAAGGGAAGATAATAAACTGGGGAAAGTTCAGATTATAAACTGGGAAAAGGTAAAATTATAAACTGGGAAAATGTAAGACAATAAAACTGGGAAAAGGTAAGATTATAAACTGGGAAAAGGTATGATAATAAAATGGGAAAAGGTAAGATTATAAACTGCGAAAAGGTAAGATTATAAACTGGGAAAAGGTAAGATTATAAACTCGGAAAAGGGAAGATTATAAACTGGGAATAGGTACGATTATAAACTGGGAAAAGGTAAGATTATAAACTGGGAAAAGGTAAGATTGTAAACTGGGAATAGGTAAGATTATAAACTTGGAAAAGTTAAGATTATAAACTGGGAAAAGGTAAGATTATAAACTGGGAAAAGGTAAGATTATAAACTGGGAATAGGTAAGATTATAAACTGGGAAAAGGTAAGAATATAAACTCGTAAAAGGGAAGATTATAAACTGGGAAAAGGTAAGATTATAAACTGGGAAAAGGTAAGATTATAAACTGGGAAGAGGGAAGATAATAAACTGGGAAAAGTTAAGATTATAAACTGGGAAAAGGTAAGAATATAAACTGGGAAAAGGTAAGATTATAAACTGGGAAAAGGTACGATTATAAAATGGGAAAAGGTAAGATTATAAACTGCGAAAAGGTAAGATTATAAACTGGGAAAAGGTAAGATTATAAACTGGGAATAGGTAAAATTATAAACTGGAAAAAGGTTAAATTATAAACTGGGAAAAGGTACGATTATAAACTGGGAAAAGGTAAGATTAAAAACTGGGAAAAGGTAAGATTATAAACTGGGAATAGGTAATATTATAAACTGGGACAAGGTGAGATTATAAACTGGAAAAAGGTTAAATTATAAACTGGGAAAAGGTACGATTATAAACTGGGAAAAGGTAAGATAAAAAACTGGGAAAAGGTAAGATTATAAACTGGGAATAGGTAAGATTATAAACTTGGAAAAGTTAAGATTATAAACTGGGAAAAGGTAAGATTATAAACTGAGAATAGGTAAGATTATAAACTTGGAAAAGTTAAGATTATAAACTGGGAAAAGGTAAGATTATAAACTGGGAATAGGTAAGATTATAAACTTGGAAAAGTTAAGATTATAAACTGGGAATAAGTAAGATTATAAACTGGGAATAGGTAAGATTATAAAGTGGGAATAGGTAAGATTATAAACTGTGAAAAGGTAAGATTATAAACTGGGAATAGGTAAGATTACAAACTGGGAATAGGTAAGATAATAAATTGGGAAAAGGTAAGATTATAAACTGGGAAAAGGTACGATTATAAACTGGGAAAAGGTAAGATTATAAATTTGGAGAAGTTAAGATTAAAGACTGGGAAAAGGTAAGATTATAAACTGGGAAAAGGTAAGATTATAAACTGGGAAAAGGGAAGATTATAAACTGGGAAAAGGTAAGATTATAAATTTGGATCAGTTAAGATTATAAACTGGGAAAAGGTAAGATTATAAACTGGGAAAAGGTACGATTATAAACTGGGAAAAGGTAAGATTATAAACTGGGAAAAGTTAAGATTATAAATTTGGAGAAGTTAGGGATTATAAACTGGGAAAAGTTAAGATTATAAACTGGGAAAAGGTAAGATTATAAACTGGGAAAAGGTAAGATTATAAACTGGGAAAAGGGAAGATTATAAACTGGGAAAAGGTTAAATTATAAACTGGGAAAAGGTACGATTATAAACTGGGAATAGGTAAGATTATAAACTGGGAAAAGGTAAGATTATAAACTGGGAAAAGGGAAGATTATAAACTGGGAATAGGTACGATTATAAACTGGGAGAAGGTAAGATTGTAAACTGGGAATAGGTAAGATTATAAACTTGGAAAAGTTAAGATTATAAACTGGGAAAAGTTAAGATTATAAACTGGGAAAAGGTAAGATTATAAACTGGGAATAGGTAAGATTATAAACTTGGAAAAGTTAAGATTATAAACTGGGAAAAGGTAAGATTATAAACTGGGAAAAGGTAAGATTATAAACTGGGAATAGGTAAGATTATAAACTGTGAAAAGGTAAGATTATAAACTGGGAATAGGTTAGATTACAAACTGGGAATAGGTAAGATTATAAATTGGGAAAAGGTAAGATTATAAACTGGGAAAAGGTATGATTATAAACTGGGAAAAGGTAAGATTATAAACTGGGAAAAGGTAAGATTATAAATTTGGAGAAGTTAAGATTATAAACTGGGAAAAGGTAAGATTATAAACTGGGAAAAGGTAAGATTATAAACTGGGAAAAGGGAAGATTATAAACTGGGAAAAGGTAAGATTATAAATTTGGAGAAGTTAAGATTATAAACTGGGAAAAGGTAAGATTATAAACTGGGAAAAGTTAAGATTATAAACTGGGAAAAGGTAAGATTATAAACTGGGAGAAGTTAAGATTATAAACTGGGAAAAGGTAAGATTATAAACTGGGAAAAGGGAAGATTATAAACTGGGAAAAGGTTAAATTATAAACTGGGAAAAGGTACGTATATATACTTGGAATAGGTAAGATTATAAACTGGGAAAAGGTAAGATTATAAACTGGGAAAAGGGAAGATTATAAACTGGGAATAGGTACGATTATAAACTGGGAAAAGGTTAAATTATAAACTGGGAAAAGGTACGATTATAAACTGGGAATAGGTAAGATTATAAACTGGGAAAAGGGAAGATTATAAACTGGGAAAAGGTAAGATTATAAACTGGGAAAAGGTAAGATTGTAAACTGGGAATAGGTAAGATTATAAATTTGGAAAAGTTAAGATTATAAACTGGGAAAAGGTAAGATTATAAACTGGAAAAAGGTAAGATTATAAACTCGGAAAAGGGAAGATTATAAACTGGGAATAGGTAAGATAATAAATTGGGAAAAGTTAAGATTATAAACTGGGAAAAGGTAAGATTATAAACTGGGAAAAGGTAAGATTATAAACTCGGAAAATGTAAGACAATAAAACTGGGAAAAGGTAAGATTATAAACTGGGAAAAGGTACGATTATAAAATGGGAAAAGGTAAGATTATAAACTGCGAAAAGGTAAGATTATAAACTGGGAATAGGTAAGATTATAAACTTGGAAAAGTTAATATTATAAACTGGGAAAAGGTAAGATTATAAACTCGGAAAAGGGAAGATTATAAACTGGGAATAGGTAAGATTATAAACTGGGAAAAGGTAAGATGATAAACTGGGAAAAGGTTAAATTATAAACTGGGAAAAGGTACGATTATAAACTGGGAAAAGGTAAGATTAAAAACTGGGAAAAGGTAAGATTATAAACTGGGAATAGGTAAGATTATAAACTTGGAAAAGTTAAGATTATAAACTGGGAAAAGGTAAGATTATAAACTGGGAATAGGTAAGATAATAAACTTGGAAAAGTTAAGATTATAAACTGGGAAAGGTAAGATTATAAACTGGGAATAGGTAAGATTATAAACTTGGAAAAGTTAAGATTATAAACTGGGAAAAGGGAAGATTGTAAACTGGGAATAGGTAAGATTATAAACTGGGAAAAGGTAAGATTATAAACTCGGAAAAGGGAAGATTATAAACTGGGAATAGGTAAGATTATAAACTGGGAATAGGTAGGATTATAAACTTGGAAAGTTAAGATTATAAACTGGGAAAAGGTAAAGATTTTAAACTGGGAATAAGTAAGATTATAAACTCGGAAAAAGGAAGATTATAAACTGGCAATACGTAAAATTATAAACTGGGAAAAGGTAAGATTATAAACTCGGAAAAAGGAAGATTATAAACTGGCAATAGGTAAGATTATAAACTGGGAAAAGGTACGATTATAAACTGGGAATAAGTAAGATTATAAACTGAGAATAGGTAAGATTATAACCTGGGAATAGGTAAGATTATAAAGTGGGAATAGGTAAGATTATAAACTGTGAAAAGGTAAGATTATAAACTGGGAATAGGTAAGATTATAAACTGGGAATAGGTAAGATTATAAACTGCGAAAAGGTAAGATTATAAATTGGGAAAAGGTATGATTATAAACTGGGAAATGGTAAGATTATGAACTGGGAAAAGGTGAGATTATAAACTGGGAAAAGGGAAGATTATAAACTGTGAAAAGGTAAGATTATAAACTCGGAAAAGGGAAGATTATAAACTGGGAATAGGTAAGATTATAAACTGGGAAAAGGTAAGATTATAAACTGGGAAAAGGTTAAATTATAAACTGGGAAAAGATACGATTATGAACTGGGAAAAGGTAAGATTATAAACTTGGAAAAGTTAAGATTATAAACTTGGAAAAGGTAAGATTATAAACTCGGAAAAGGGAAGATTATAAACTGGGAATAGGAACGATTATAAACTGGGAAAGGTAAGATTATAAACTGGGAAAAGGTACGATAATAAAATGGGAAAAGGTAAGATTATAAACTGCGAAAAGGTAAGATTATAAACTGGGAAAAGGTAAGATTATAAACTCGGAAAAGGGAAGATTATAAACTGGGAATAGGTACGATTATAAACTGGGAAAAGGTAAGATTATAAACTGGGAAAAGGTAAGATTGTAAACTGGGAATAGGGAAGATTATAAACTTGGAAAAGTTAAGATTATAAACTGGGAAAAGGTAAGATTATAAACTGGGAAAAGGTAAGATTATAAACTGGGAATAGGTAAGATTATAAACTGGGAAAAGGTAAGAATATAAACTCGGAAAAGGGAAGATTATAAACTGGGAAAAGGTAAGATTATAAACTGGGAAAAGGTAAGATTATAAACTGGGAAGAGGGAAGATAATAAACTGGGAAAAGTTAAGATTATAAACTGGGAAAAGGTAAGAATATAAACTGGGAAAAGGTAAGATTATAAACTGGGAAAAGGTACGATTATAAAATGGGAAAAGGTAAGATTATAAACTGCGAAAAGGTAAGATTATAAACTGGGAAAAGGTAAGATTATAAACTGGGAATAGGTAAGATTATAAACTTGAAAAAGGTTAAATTATAAACTGGGAAAAGGTACGATTATAAACTGGGAAAAGGTAAGATTAAAAACTGGGAAAAGGTAAGATTATAAACTGGGAATAGGTAATATTATAAACTGGGACAAGGTGAGATTATAAACTGGAAAAAGGTTAAATTATAAACTGGGAAAAGGTACGATTATAAACTGGGAAAAGGTAAGATAAAAAACTGGGAAAAGGTAAGATTATAAACTGGGAATAGGTAAGATTATAAACTTGGAAAAGTTAAGATTATAAACTGGGAAAAGGTAAGATTATAAACTGAGAATAGGTAAGATTATAAACTTGGAAAAGTTAAGATTATAAACTGGGAAAAGGTAAGATTATAAACTGGGAATAGGTAAGATTATAAACTTGGAAAAGTTAAGATTATAAACTGGGAATAAGTAAGATTATAAACTGGGAATAGGTAAGATTATAAAGTGGGAATAGGTAAGATTATAAACTGTGAAAAGGGAAGATTATAAACTGGGAATAGGTAAGATTACAAACTGGGAATAGGTAAGATAATAAATTGGGAAAAGGTAAGATTATAAACTGGGAAAAGGTACGATTATAAACTGGGAAAAGGTAAGATTATAAACTGGGAAAAGGTAAGATTATAAATTTGGAGAAGTTAAGATTAAAGACTGGGAAAAGGTAAGATTATAAACTGGGAAAAGGTAAGATTATAAACTGGGAAAAGGGAAGATTATAAACTGTCAAAAGGTAAGATTATAAATTTGGAGAAGTTAAGATTATAAACTGGGAAAAGGTAAGATTATAAACTGGGAAAAGGTATGATTATAAACTGGGAAAAGGTAAGATTATAAACTGGGAAAAGTTAAGATTATAAATTTGGAGAAGTTAAGATTATAAACTGGGAAAAGTTAAGATTATAAACTGGGAAAAGGTAAGATTATAAACTGGGAAAAGGTAAGATTATAAACTGGGAAAAGGGAAGATTATAAACTGGGAAAAGGTTAAATTATAAACTGGGAAAAGGTACGATTATAAACTGGGAATAGGTAAGATTATAAACTGGGAAAAGGTAAGATTATAAACTGGGAAAAGGGAACATTATAAAATGGGAATAGGTACGATTATAAACTGGGAGAAGGTAAGATTGTCAACTGGGAATAGGTAAGATTATAAACTTGGAAAAGTTAAGATTATAAACTGGGAAAATGTAAGATTATAAACTGGGTAAAGGTAAGATTATAAACTGGGAAAAGGTAAGATTATAAACTGGGAATAGGTAAGATTATAAACTTGGAAAAGTTAAGATTATAAACTGGGAAATGGTAAGATTATGAACTTGGAAAAGGTGAGATTATAAACTGGGAAAAGGGAAGATTATAAACTGGGAAAAGGGAAGATTATAAACTGGGAATAGGTAGGATTATAAACTTGGAAAGTTAAGATTATAAACTGGGAAAAGGTAAAGATTTTAAACTGGGAATAAGTAAGATTATAAACTCGGAAAAAGGAAGATTATAAACTGGCAATAGGTAAGATTATAAACTGGGAAAAGGTACGATTATAAACTGGGAATAAGTAAGATTATAAACTGGGAATAGGTAAGATTATAAACTGGGAATAGGTAAGATTATAAAGTGGGAATAGGTAAGATTATAAACTGCGAAAAGGTAAGATTATAAACTGGGAATAGGTAAGATTATAAACTGGGAATAGGTAAGATTATAAACTGCGAAAAGGTAAGATTATAAATTGGGAAAAGGTACGATTATAAACTGGGAAATGGTAAGATTATGAACTGGGAAAAGGTGAGATTATAAACTGGGAAAAGGGAAGATTATAAACTGTGAAAAGGTAAGATTATAAACTCGGAAAAGGGAAGATTATAAACTGGGAATAGGTTAAATTATAAACTGGGAAAAGGTACGATTATATACTGGGAATAGGTAAGATTATAAACTGGGAAAAGGTAAGATTATAAACTGGGAAAAGGGAAGATTATAAACTGGGAATAGGTACGATTATAAACTGGGAAAAGGTTAAATTATAAACTGGGAAAAGGTACGATTATAAACTGGGAATAGGTAAGATTATAAACTGGGAAAAGGGAAGATTTTAAACTGGGAAAAGGTAAGATTATAAACTGGGAAAAGGTAAGATTGTAAACTGGGAATAGGTAAGATTATAAACTTGGAAAAGTTAAGATTATAAACTGGGAAAAGGTAAGATTATAAACTGGAAAAAGGTAAGATTATAAACTCGGAAAAGGGAAGATTATAAACTGGGAATAGGTAAGATAATAAACTGGGAAAAGTTAAGATTATAAACTGGGAAAAGGTAAGATTATAAACTGGGAAAAGGTGAGATTATAAACTGGGAAAAGGGAAGATTATAAACTGGGAAAAGGTAAGATTATAAACTCGGAAAAGGGAAGATTATAAACTGGGAATAGGTAAGATTATAAACTGGGAAAAGGTAAGATTATAAACTGGGAAAAGGTTAAATTATAAACTGGGAAAAGATACCATTATAAACTGGGAAAAGGTAAGATTATAAACTTGGAAAAGTTAAGATTATAAACTTGGAAAAGGTAAGATTATAAACTCGGAAAAGGGAAGATTATAAACTGGGAATAGGAACGATTATAAACTGGGAAAGGTAAGATTATAAACTGGGAAAAGGTACGATAATAAAATGGGAAAAGGTAAGATTATAAACTGCGAAAGGGTAACATTATAAACTGGGAAAAGGTAAGATTATAAACTCGGAAAGGGGAAGATTATAAACTGGGAATAGGTACGATTATAAACTGGGAAAAGGTAAGATTATAAACTGGGAAAAGGTAAGATTGTAAACTGGGAATAGGTAAGATTATAAACTTGGAAAAGTTAAGATTATAAACTGGGAAAAGGTAAGATTATAAACTGGGAAAAGGTAAGATTATAAACTGGGAATAGGTAAGATTATAGACTGGGAAAAGGTAAGAATATAAACTCGGAAAAGGGAAGATTATAAACTGGGAAAAGGTAAGATTATAAACTGGGAAAAGGTAAGATTATAAACTGGGAAGAGGGAAGATAATAAACTGGGAAAAGTTAAGATTATAAACTGGGAAAAGGTAAGAATATAAACTGGGAAAAGGTAAGATTATAAACTGGGAAAAGGTACGATTATAAAATGGGAAAAGGTAAGATTATAAACTGCGAAAAGGTAAGATTATAAACTGGGAAAAGGTAAGATTATAAACTGGGAATAGGTAAGATTATAAACTTGAAAAAGGTTAAATTATAAACTGGGAAAAGGTACGATTATAAACTGGGAAAAGGTAAGATTAAAAACTGGGAAAAGGTAAGATTATAAACTGGGAATAGGTAATATTATAAACTGGGACAAGGTGAGATTATAAACTGGAAAAAGGTTAAATTATAAACTGGGAAAAGGTACGATTATAAACTGGGAAAAGGTAAGATAAAAAACTGGGAAAAGGTAAGATTATAAACTGGGAATAGGTAAGATTATAAACTTGGAAAAGTTAAGATTATAAACTGGGAAAAGGTAAGATTATAAACTGAGAATAGGTAAGATTATAAACTTGGAAAAGTTAAGATTATAAACTGGGAAAAGGTAAGATTATAAACTGGGAATAGGTAAGATTATAAACTTGGAAAAGTTAAGATTATAAACTGGGAATAAGTAAGATTATAAACTGGGAATAGGTAAGATTATAAAGTGGGAATAGGTAAGATTATAAACTGTGAAAAGGTAAGATTATAAACTGGGAATAGGTAAGATTACAAACTGGGAATAGGTAAGATAATAAATTGGGAAAAGGTAAGATTATAAACTGGGAAAAGGTACGATTATAAACTGGGAAAAGGTAAGATTATAAACTGGGAAAAGGTAAGATTATAAATTTGGAGAAGTTAAGATTAAAGACTGGGAAAAGGTAAGATTATAAACTGGGAAAAGGTAAGATTATAAACTGGGAAAAGGGAAGATTATAAACTGGGAAAAGGTAAGATTATAAATTTGGAGAAGTTAAGATTATAAACTGGGAAAAGGTAAGATTATAAACTGGGAAAAGGTACGATTATAAACTGGGAAAAGGTAAGATTATAAACTGGGAAAAGTTAAGATTATAAATTTGGAGAAGTTAAGATTATAAACTGGGAAAGTTAAGATTATAAACTGGGAAAAGGTAAGATTATAAACTGGGAAAAGGTAAGATTATAAACTGGGAAAAGGGAAGATTATAAACTGGGAAAAGGTTAAATTATAAACTGGGAAAAGGTACGATTATAAACTGGGAATAGGTAAGATTATAAACTGGGAAAAGGTAAGATTATAAACTGGGAAAAGGGAAGATTATAAACTGGGAATAGGTACGATTATAAACTGGGAGAAGGTAAGATTGTAAACTGGGAATAGGTAAGATTATAAACTTGGAAAACTTAAGATTATAAACTGGGAAAATGTAAGATTATAAACTGGGAAAAGGTAAGATTATAAACTGGGAAAAGGTAAGATTATAAACTGGGAATAGGTAAGATTATAAACTTGGAAAAGTTAAGATTATAAACTGGGAAATGGTAAGATTATGAACTGGGAAAAGGTGAGATTATAAACTGGGAAAAGGGAAGATTATAAACTGGGAAAAGGGAAGATTATAAACTGGGAATAGGTAGGATTATAAACTTGGAAAGTTAAGATTATAAACTGGGAAAAGGTAAAGATTTTAAACTGGGAATAAGTAAGATTATAAACTCGGAAAAAGGAAGATTATAAACTGGCAATACGTAAGATTATAAACTGGGAAAAGGTAAGATTATAAACTCGGAAAAAGGAAGATTATAAACTGGCAATAGGTAAGATTATAAACTGGGAAAAGGTACGATTATAAACTGGGAATAAGTAAGATTATAAACTGGGAATAGGTAAGATTATAAACTGGGAATAGGTAAGATTATAAATTGGGAATAGGTAAGATTATAAACTGTGAAAAGGTAAGATTATAAACTGGGAATAGGTAAGATTATAAACTGGGAATAGGTAAGATTATAAACTGCGAAAAGGTAAGATTATAAATTGGGAAAAGGTACGATTATAAACTGGGAAATGGTAAGATTATGAACTGGGAAAAGGTGAGATTATAAACTGGGAAAAGGGAAGATTATAAACTGTGAAAAGGTAAGATTATAAACTCGGAAAAGGGAAGATTATAAACTGGGAATAGGTAAGATTATAAACTGGGAAAAGGTAAGATTATAAACTGGGAAAAGGTTAAATTATAAACTGGGAAAAGATACGATTATAAACTGGGAAAAGGTAAGATTATAAACTTGGAAAAGTTAAGATTATAAACTTGGAAAAGGTAAGATTATAAACTCGGAAAAGGGAAGATTATAAACTGGGAATAGGAACGATTATAAACTGGGAAAGGTAAGATTATAAACTGGGAAAAGGTACGATAATAAAATGGGAAAAGGTAAGATTATAAACTGCGAAAAGGTAAGATTATAAACTGGGAAAAGGTAAGATTATAAACTCGGAAAAGGGAAGATTATAAACTGGGAATAGGTACGATTATAAACTGGGAAAAGGTAAGATTATAAACTGGGAAAAGGTAAGATTGTAAACTGGGAATAGGTAAGATTATAAACTTGGAAAAGTTAAGATTATAAACTGGGAAAAGGTAAGATTATAAACTGGGAAAAGGTAAGATTATAAACTGGGAATAGGTAAGATTATAAACTGGGAAAAGGTAAGAATATAAACTCGGAAAAGGGAAGATTATAAACGGGGAAAAGGTAAGATTATAAACTGGGAAAAGGTAAGATTATAAACTGGGAAGACGGAAGATAATAAACTGGGAAAAGTTAAGATTATAAACTGGGAAAAGGTAAGAATATAAACTGGGAAAAGGTAAGATTATAAACTGGGAAAAGGTACGATTATAAAATGGGAAAAGGTAAGATTATAAACTGCGAAAAGGTAAGATTATAAACTGGGAAAAGGTAAGATTATAAACTGGGAATAGGTAAGATTATAAACTTGAAAAAGGTTAAATTATAAACTGGGAAAAGGTACGATTATAAACTGGGAAAAGGTAAGATTAAAAACTGGGAAAAGGTAAGATTATAAACTGGGAATAGGTAATATTATAAACTGGGACAAGGTGAGATTATAAACTGGAAAAAGGTTAAATTATAAACTGGGAAAAGGTACGATTATAAACTGGGAAAAGGTAAGATAAAAAACTGGGAAAAGGTAAGATTATAAACTGGGAATAGGTAAGATTATAAACTTGGAAACGTTAAGATTATAAACTGGGAAAAGGTAAGATTATAAACTGAGAATAGGTAAGATTATAAACTTGGAAAAGTTAAGATTATAAACTGGGAAAAGGTAAGATTATAAACTGGGAATAGGTAAGATTATAAACTTGGAAAAGTTAAGATTATAAACTGGGAATAAGTAAGATTATAAACTGGGAATAGGTTAGATTATAAAGTGGGAATAGGTAAGATTATAAACTGTGAAAAGGTAAGATTATAAACTGGGAATAGGTAAGATTACAAACTGGGAATAGGTAAGATAATAAATTGGGAAAAGGTAAGATTATAAACTGGGAAAAGGTACGATTATAAACTGGGAAAAGGTAAGATTATAAACTGGGAAAAGGTAAGATTATAAATTTGGAGAAGTTAAGATTAAAGACTGGGAAAAGGTAAGATTATAAACTGGGAAAAGGTAAGATTATAAACTGGGAAAAGGGAAGATTATAAACTGGGAAAAGGTAAGATTATAAATTTGGAGAAGTTAAGATTATAAACTGGGAAAAGGTAAGATTATAAACTGGGAAAAGGTACGATTATAAACTGGGAAAAGGTAAGATTATAAACTGGGAAAAGTTAAGATTATAAATTTGGAGAAGTTAAGATTATAAACTGGGAAAAGTTAAGATTATAAACTGGGAAAAGGTAAGATTATAAACTGGGAAAAGGTAAGATTATAAACTGGGAAAAGGGAAGATTATAAACTGGGAAAAGGTTAAATTATAAACTGGGAAAAGGTACGATTATAAACTGGGAATAGGTAAGATTATAAACTGGGAAAAGGTAAGATTATAAACTGGGAAAAGGGAAGATTATAAACTGGGAATAGGTACGATTATAAACTGGGAGAAGGTAAGATTGTAAACTGGGAATAGGTAAGATTATAAACTTGGAAAAGTTAAGATTATAAACTGGGAAAATGTAAGATTATAAACTGGGAAAAGGTAAGATTATAAACTGGGAAAAGGTAAGATGATAAACTGGGAATAGGTAAGATTATAAACTGGGAATAGGTAAGATTATAAACTTGGAAAAGTTAAGATTATAAACTGGGAAAAGGTAAGATTATAAACTCGGAAAAGGGGAAGATTATAAACTGGGAAAAGGGAAGATTATAAACTGGGAATAGGTAAGATAATAAACTGGGAAAAGTTAAGATTATAAACTCAGAAAAGGTAAGATTATAAACTGGGAAAAGGTAAGATTATAAACTGGGAAAAGGTAAGATTATAAACTCGGAAAATGTAAGACAATAAAACTGGGAAAAGGTAAGATTATAAACTGGGAAAAGGTACGATTATAAAATGGGAAAAGGTAAGATTATAAACTGCGAAAAGGTAAGATTATAAACTGGGAATAGGTAAGATTATAAACTTGGAAAAGTTAATATTATAAACTGGGAAAAGGTAAGATTATAAACTCGGAAAAGGGAAGATTATAAACTGGGAATAGGTAAGATTATAAACTGGGAAAAGGTAAGATGATAAACTGGGAAAAGGTTAAATTATAAACTGGGAAAAGGTACGATTATAAACTGGGAAAAGGTAAGATTAAAAACTGGGAAAAGGTAAGATTATAAACTGGGAATAGGTAAGATTATAAACTTGGAAAAGTTAAGATTATAAACTGGGAAAAGGTAAGATTATAAACTGGGAATAGGTAAGATAATAAACTTGGAAAAGTTAAGATTATAAACTGGGAAAAGGTAAGATTATAAACTGGGAATAGGTAAGATTATAAACTTGGAAAAGTTAAGATTATAAACTGGGAAAAGGGAAGATTGTAAACTGGGAATAGGTAAGATTATAAACTGGGAAAAGGTAAGATTATAAACTCGGAAAAGGGAAGATTATAAACTGGGAATAGGTAAGATTATAAACTGGGAATAGGTAGGATTATAAACTTGGAAAGTTAAGATTATAAACTTGGAAAAGGGAAGATTTTAAACTGGGAATAAGTAAGATTATAAACTCGGAGAAAGGAAGATTATAAACTGGCAATACATAAGATTATAAACTGGGAAAAGGTAAGATTATAAACTCGGAAAAAGGAAGATTATAAACTGGCAATAGGTAAGATTATAAACTGGGAAAAGGTACGATTATAAACAGGGAATAAGTAAGATTATAAACTGGGAATAGGTAAGATTATAAACTGGGAATAGGTAAGATTATAAAGTGGGAATAGGTAAGATTATAAACTGTGAAAAGGTAAGATTATAAACTGGGAATAGGTAAGATTATAAACTGGGAATAGGTAAGATTATAAACTAGGAAAAGGTAAGATTATAAATTGGGAAAAGGTACGATTATAAACTGGGAAATGGTAAGATTATGAACTGGGAAAAGGTGAGATTATAAACTGGGAAAAGGGAAGATTATAAACTGTGAAAAGGTAAGATTATAAACTCGGAAAAGGGAAGATTATAAACTGGGAATAGGTAAGATTATAAACTGGGAAAAGGTAAGATTATAAACTGGGAAAAGGTTAAATTATAAACTGGGAAAAGATACGATTATAAACTGGGAAAAGGTAAGATTATAAACTTGGAAAAGTTAAGATTATAAACTTGGAAAAGGTAAGATTATAAACTCGGAAAAGGGAAGATTATAAACTGGGAATTGGAACGATTATAAACTGGGAATGGTAAGATTATAAACTGGGAATAGCTAAGATTATAAACTGGGAAAAGGTAAGATTATAAACTGGGAAAAGTTAAGGTTATAAACTGGGAATAGGTAAGATTATAAACTTGGAAAAGTTAAGATTATAAACTGGGAAAAGGTAAGATTATAAACTGGGAAAAGGTACGATTATAAACTCGGAAAAGGGAAGATTATAAACTTGGAAAAGTTAAGGTTATAAACTGGGAATAGGTACGATTATAAACTTGGAAAAGTAAAGATTATAAACTCGGAAAAGGGAAGATTATAAACTGGGAATAGGTACGATTATAAACTGGGAAAAGGTAAGATTATCAACTCGGAAAAGGGAAGATTATAAACTTGGAAAAGTTAAGATTATAAACTTGGAAAAGGGAAGATTATAAACTGGGAATAGGTACGATTATAAACTGGGAAAAGGGAAGATTATAAACTGGGAAAAGGTACGATTATAAACTCGGAAAAGGGAAGATTATAAACTTGGAAAAGGGAAGATTATAAACTGGGAATAGGTACGATTATAAACTTGGAAAAGGGAAGATTATAAACTGGGAATAGGTACGATTATAAACTGGGAAAAGGTAAGATTATAAACTGGGAATAGGTACGATTATAAACTTGGAAAAGGGAAGATTATAAACTGGGAATAGGTACGATTATAAACTGGGAATAGGTAAGATTATAAACTTGGAAAAGGGAAGATTATAAACTTGGAAAAGTTAAGATTAAAAACTGGGAAAAAGTAAGATTATAAACTTGGAAAAGTTAAGATTATAAACTGGGAAAAGGTAAGATTATAAACTGGGAAAAGGTAAGATTATAAACTGGGAAAAGGGAAGATTATAAACTGGGAATAGGTACGATTATAAACTGGGAAAAGGTAAGATTATAAACTCGGAAAAGGGAAGATTATAAACTGGGAAAAGTTAAGATTATAAACTGGGAAAAGGTAAGATTATAAACTGGGAATAGGTAAGAATATAAACTTGGAAAAGTTAAGATTATAAACTGGGAAAAGGTAAGATTATAAACTCGGAAAAGGGGAAGATTATAAACTGGGAAAAGGTAAGATTATAAACTGGGAATAGGTAAGATTATAAACTTGGAAAAGTTAAGATTATAAACTGGGAAAAGGTAAGATTATAAACTCGGAAAAGGGGAAGATTATAAACTGGGAAAAGGTAAGATTATAAACTGGGAAAAGGTAAGATTATAAACTGGGAAAAGTTAAGGTTATAAACTGGGAATAGGTACGATTATAAACTTGGAAAAGTTAAGATTATAAACTCGGAAAAGGGAAGATTATAAACTGGGAATAGGTACGATTATAAACTGGGAAAAGGTAAGATTATAAACTCGGAAAAGGGAAGATTATAAACTTGGAAAAGTTAAGATTATAAACTGGGAAAAGGTTAGATTATAAACTCGGAAAAGGGAAGATTATAAACTGGGAATAGGTACGATTATAAACTGGGAAAAGGTAAGATTATAAACTCGGAAAAGGTAAGATTATAAACTTGGAAAAGTTAAGATTATAAACTGGGAAAAGGTTAGATTATAAACTCGGAAAAGGGGAAGATTATAAACTCGGAAAAGGGTAAGATTATAAACTGGGAATAGTTAAGATTATAAACTCGGAAAAGGGAAGCATTTTGTTCTCATTATATGACGGACTAATATATATACTCCGAGGAACCATGATGCATGTGACGTGGGTATTGTATTCCAACCTTGGAAGGCGTCGGGTGCAATGAAGGAGAGGTTGTTGTGTGCGAGCGACAGACGGTGCAGCATGCGGAGCGGAGGAAGAGCACCGAACGGGAGGATGCGCAGCGCGTTCCCCTGGAGGAACATGGAGCGCACGTCGCACGGCACGTCGTGCGGCACGGACACCAAGCCCGCACGCTCGCACCAAACGGTCGCCTCTTCCCCGTGCTGCCCTTCCGTGCCGCACTGGCAGCGTGACGGACACGTGCCCTTCGGAGGGCACGCCGCCGGGCCGCCTCGGTCCACGTGCTCGTCTGTCGTCACCGCAGCGACGAGCGCGCAACGCCATACTGCACTCAAAGGGCGAAAATGTTTCAATCGTCACGTCCATGTCCACGATACATCTTCTGGGACATGGGAATTCTGGGACATGGGAATTCTGGGACATGGGAATGCTGGGGCGTGGCAATTCTAGGGCGGAATTCTGGGACATGGGAATTCTGGGACATAGGAATTCTGGGACATGGGAATTCTGGGACATGGGAATTCTGGGACATGGGAATTCTGGGACATGGGAATGCCGGGGCGTGGCAATTCTGGGGCGGAATTCTGGGACATGGGAATTCTGGGACATGGGAATTCTGGGACATGGGAATTCTGGGACATAGGAATTCTGGGACATGGAGCTTGACGGAAGAGAAATCGAGTACGTGACAAACCTTTGGCTTTCTGAAGTTTGTCCGTGAGTACTCCGCCGTACGGACACAATAATCTCAATAATCACCAAATGCAGTTCATTTTATAACTATTGTTACATAATTCTTACATATCTGACAGATACATTCGATTCCCAATTTATTGTGCTGGTTGTATCCATTACTGCTTGATACTTACATAGTACCTGCAGGAGAAGGTGGATCAGCATCCTCTGTTCGTTGGAGAAGAAGGACCACCTGTAATCATTGGTAAATGAATGTATCACCGTCGTCATGGGAACACTGGAAACACACACAAAATCAATATGATGGCTCTCGATGACCAATTGAAGTATACCTTCAGGAGAGACCCAACCACGGCTGATGCACCTCGATCTCACAAACTATACCTGGCTCGAGAGTCCATGAAGTAAGCCGGTAATCCGGGAGCAGGTGTTCGTCACGAAATTATAATCCTCCTTTCCTCTCATCTTCCTCTTCACTCAATGGATTCCTTCTTCCTCTACACTTCTTCAAACGGAACCTCTTAAGTCTTAACTGCAGACCAATTATTATCTTACTCCCAATCATCATCAAGGTTATGGAATCAATCATCACAGGTGATCCGATATGAAATTCTTCCTTTTCTCCAACAACCTCATCTCAGATCATCAATTCAGATTCAGACAAAGTCATTCCATCTTGCACATGCTGCACCTCCTCTCCCAGTAATGGATGAAGGTCCTCAATGTCAGACATGAGATCAGGGCCTTCTTTCTCAAGTCCAAACATATCTCGAGAATCTGATACAGCATGGCATCCTCCCTTTCTCTCCAAACTGTGTCCCTAAGGAATCCAAGGCCAACTCCACACATGGATTACTGACTTCCTCGACTCTCCTAACCAACGTGTGGCTCCCAACAGAATCCTTTAATCTCCTCTCCTTGTTAAGGCTGGAGTTCCCCAAAGCAGTGCTCTGGGCGTAGTCTTATTCCTGATCTTCATCAATGATCTCACTGACTCTCTGGAAAATCCCCTTTCTATCTTTGCTGATGACGTCAACCTCTTCCGTGACATCCATCATCCTTCAGACAGGTATGCTGCAGCCTCCTGCCAAAATCATAAGACGGTCAAAGACTTGGAATGTTTTTCAATCCAAACAAGTCTCACGCTCACACTACCTCGCTCTGAAATGACCGTGGGGGCAATGGCAACCCCCCCCCATCTACTTTATCAGCAATCCTGTTGAGGAAGTTCAGTCATTCAAACTCCTGGGTCTCCCTATCAGCCATGATCTTTCCTGGGAAACCAAATTTCAAGGTTGGCCACCTGCTGACTGGGCATCCTCCTTCGTACAAAGTCGTTCCTTGGCACACCTGAACTCCTGTCCACCCACAAGGTCTTCATCCACAGCTTGATGGGGACCACGTGTCCCTGCAGGGTCATATCTATGGTTGTGAATGCAGAGCTTTAATGAGACACCTGTAATGATGCAGAAACCTCAACCCAACCTGAACAATGTTCCACCAACCAACATCCTCCAAGACTAACGGATGTCCATGTGCACTGATTAGCACGTGATCCAAAAACTCCATCGTCACGTTGTTAAATCGTGTAACAAGAAACAGTGAATTAAAAATACATTTATATATTTTGTTTGTAAATACTGTATAATTATGTAGTTTATTAAAAACAAAATGTCGGTGATTCTTTTGTATGTCGTTGGTAGAACATTTGGAATCGATCTGGTTTGTGTATTTTTGGAAGTTGGTCAAACTGCGTCTCCTGCAATTCCCGATAAATAGACACACCAGGAATATTTTCATTTATCAACATTTATTTACACAATTTCATGTACATAATGAGCTTTCCGTGAGTGTTTCACTAAAATCCTCGCTTTACCCAAACGTAATGCACCTGCAGAGCAAATGGGGGATTAAAGGATAAATCCACTTCAATCTGGAGGCATAAACATGATAATGTAAAGTACATCAGATCAGATCAGATCATCATCCATGTTCTGTACACAGTGTCAGTGGTGCTGAAGCAGTTTCCACGTCGACAGTCTGCGTGGAAATGCAAATACCTGTGCAAATGGTGTACCACTCTTGTACTTCTTGAAAGTTTGAGATCTAACATCGAAATAAACATAGGGGCAATACCCCTGGTGCTCACCTGGTAGAGTAAACAGTATACTACACTGACTAAAGGTATTTTAAACCAATTTCAATGGTTGCTCGGAGACCGGTATTTTAAACCAATTTCAATGGTTGCTCGAAGACCGGTATTTTAAACCAATTTCAATGGTTGCTCGGAGACCAGTATTTTAAACCAATTTCAATGGTTGCTCGGAGACCAGTATTTTAAACCAATTTCAATGGTTGCTCGAAGACCGGTATTTTAAACCAATTTCAATGGTTGCTCGGAGACCAGTATTTTAAACCAATTTCAATGGTTGCTCGGAGACCAGTATTTTAAACCAATTTCAATGGTTGCTCGGAGACCGGTATTTTAAACCAATTTCAATGGTTGCTCGGAGACCGGTATTTTAAACCAATTTCAATGGTTGCTCGGAGACCGGTATTTTAAACCAATTTCAATGGTTGCTCGGAGACCAGTATTTTAAACCAATTTCAATGGTTGCTCGGAGACCGGTATTTTAAACCAATTTCAATGGTTGCTCGGAGACCGGTATTTTAAACCAATTTCAATGGTTGCTCAAAGACCGGTATTTTAAACCAATTTCAATGGTTGCTCAAAGACCGGTATTTTAAACCAATTTCAATGGTTGCTCGGAGACCGGTATTTTAAACCCATTTCAATGGTTGCTCGGAGACCGGTATTTTAAACCAATTTCAATGGTTGCTCGAAGACCGGTATTTTAAACCAATTTCAATGGTTGCTCGGAGACCGGTATTTTAAACCAATTTCAATGGTTGCTCGGAGACCGGTATTTTAAACCAATTTCAATGGTTGCTCGAAGACCGGTATTTTAAACCAATTTCAATGGTTGCTCGGAGACCGGTATTTTAAACCAATTTCAATGGTTGCTCGGAGACCGGTATTTTAAACCAATTTCAATGGTTGCTCGGAGACTGGTATTTTAAACCAATTTCAATGGTTGCTCGGAGACTGGTATTTTAAACCAATTTCAATGGTTGCTCGAAGACCGGTATTTTAAACCAATTTCAATGGTTGCTCGGAGACCGGTATTTCAAACCAATTTCAATGGTTGCTCGGAGACCGGTATTTTAAACCAATTTCAATGGTTTCTCGGAGACAAGGCAGCATGTAGAATCATACTAACATAATCATAACACTATAATCAATGAAAATACCTATTTTGGGGGGAAACCTCCCCTGCAGACCCCCTTAACTGCCGTGAACAAACTTTGGCACATCATGGGTGATGAAGGTTGTGGTCAGGTTACATCAAAATCGTGTGTGTAGTTTGAGAGGTGCATGTGACGTCCAGGGGGTTCTCTTTTCTGGGGGATGTCCAGGGATGTTAAGATGTCCAGGGGGTTCTCTTTTCTAGGGGATGTCCAGGGATGTTAAGATGTCCAGGGGGTTCTCTTTCTAGGGGATGTCCAGGGATGTCCAGGGATGTTAAGATGTCCAGGGGGTTCTCTTTTCTAGGGGATGTCCAGGGATGTTAAAATGTCCAGGGGGTTCTCTTTCTAGGGGATGACCAGGAATGTTAAGATGTCCAGAGGGTTCTCTTTCTAGGGGATGTCCGGGGATGTTAAGATGTCCAGGGGGTTCTCTTTCTAGGGGATGTCCAGGGATGTCCAGGGATGTTCAGATGTCCAGGGGGTTCTCTTTTCTAGGGGATGTCCAGGAATGTTAAGATGTCCAGGGGGTTCTCTTTTCTAGGGGATGACCAGGAATGTTAAGATGTCCAGGGGGTTCTCTTTTCTAGGGGATGACCAGGAATGTTAAGATGTCCAGGGGGTTCTCTTTCTAGGGGATGTCCAGGGATGTCCAGGGATGTTAAGATGTCCAGGGGGTTCTCTTTTCTAGGGGATGTCCGGGGATGTTAAGATGTCCAGGGGGTTCTCTTTCTAGGGGATGTCCAGGGATGTTAAGATGTCCAGGGGGTTCTCTTTTCTAGGGGATGTCCAGGGATGTTAAGATGTCCAGGGGGTTCTCTTTCTAGGGGATGTCCAGGGATGTCCAGGGATGTTAAGATGTCCAGGGGGTTCTCTTTCTAGGGGATGTCCAGGGATGTCCAGGGATGTTAAGATGTCCAGGGGGTTCTCTTTTCTAGGGGATGTCCAGGGATGTTAAGATGTCCAGGGGGTTCTCTTTTCTAGGGGATGTCCAGGGATGTTAAGATGTCCAGGGGGTTCTCTTTTCTAGGGGATGTCCAGGAATGTTAAGATGTCCAGGGGGTTGTCTTTTCTAGGGGATGACCAGGAATGTTAAGATGTCCAGGGGGTTCTCTTTTCTTTCATCGACAGGTCTTGTGACATGTGTAATGCCTAATAGTTTGTGAAAGGGTTGTGGAGCGAGCATTGCGTACCTTCTATTGGGGCAAAGCACTCATACTTTCACTTTCATTCTTGCTCACCTTCACTCTTTCATTCCTCTTTTGTCCCGCCTCTGGAACAAACTCCCACACTCCCTTCAATCCCTCTCCTCCCTCCAGGTCTTTAAAACAGCTGTTCACCACCATCTCTTATCTTCCCCCATCTAAAACCTTGATCTTTTCTACCCCCACTAATTCACCCCAGATCCACCTTGTTTGAAATTCCAACTTCTTTCCTGGAAATCCTGGCAGTGTCCATATGTTTATACCTCTCCCACCCCCCCCGCCCCCCTTCACATGCCTCCCCCCCAAAGCCCTCTCCCTCCCACAGATCTCTCGATGTCTCCATGTCTCTCGGTCCCTGCTCTCAAATGTTGTGTTTGTGTCTTTCCCCCTCTCTCCCCATCTTGTCTACCGCTCCCGATGTTATTTGTTTTATGTGTCTGTTTGTCTTTCTGTGTGATTAATGTTCGCTCTTTCACGAGCCTCGATCTTGTATACAAAAAAAAAAAAAAAAAAAAAATACAATCATCTTGCCTGGGCATTGAAAATGGATGCAGTCAGTCAGTCCTTGAAAGTCTTGGATTCAGTTCATTCGGGTGTGGTGATATATCTGACATCTGCTGTGTGAGCCGGGCCGTGCTTTGCAGACTTTGAAAGAGAGAGAAAGAAAGAGGGCGGAAGAATGGTCTGGGAAGAACACCACCCTAGGCCTCAAATTGAAGTTAAAACAAATGTGCCAAATGCTTGATCTGTGAAATTCATGTGACCTCCAGTGGAACACTAGAGTGGGCATGATTGATTCTCATCTAATCACATAGGATGAAGAAAATAATGGAATGCTCGGGATGAGATTTTATGAAATTACTTCTCTTCTCTTTTGTACAAGATCTAAGGCTCGTAGTTGAACTGGCAGACACAAACACAAACACACCCGGACAAACAGACAAATACACGAGACAAGACGCAGGACTGTTGGACGAGACAAACACCTCCACTGAGTTTGTGGGAAGTGTCGTCACTTCCTGGGGGCACTCTGGGTACGGGCGACGTCACAACAACGGCGCCATTTTTCTAACCGCACTCAGCTGGGAATTTCTGAAAAAGGAATTTTCTCCTGCTCACGGATACCAATGCATAGGGATTTTCTGTGATCTTCTTTTAAATGCCAAACCTCTTCTCCAGACCAAAATGGCTGAAAGGTCCAGGCCTAAATGCACAAACACCTCTGGAATTTTTCCCTCTTTTTCAGGCCAAAAATATTAGATATATTCGTGACGAATCCAAAAAGTGCACATCAGTGATGAAAGAATGAAATATCCGAAGCATGCCAGGGCAAAAGACACCGATATTGTTGAAATGAAAGATTTCCTGGGGCTGGTGTTGTCACGTATTTTTCACAACAAGATAATGAATCTTGAGGATCTTTGGAAGACAGGTGGGACAGGTGTGGGAGCTTGCAGAGCAACAATGCCGTTGCGTCGTTTCAGGTTTCTCTTTGTTTGCCTCGCATTTGATGACAAAACAACTCGCCCTGAACACAGATTCCTTGATAAACTGGACCCTAGATCGATGGAGAGAAAAATGTATTCTTTAGGTTAAATAAAGGAAAATCAATTTTTTGACCTTTTTTGAAAACTTATCAATTTTGGATATTTTTCTTTAACACTTTCTTAACACGAACAAAATATGAAAATAGCACAAATATACTATGTATTGAAAGTTTCATGTATACATAGATAAATTAACAATTAAATGTAAAAATATCATTAAAATGTGTTTATATTTAATTTGGGGTTCAGCCGGACCCCAGTGCACCAATGGTGTTCAAAAGGTTGTCTGCACTAACACGGGATTAACACGTTTTCCAATTTTTCTCAAACTAATCGTTAAGTTTCGTAATAAAACTATTGATAGAATACTTACCCTGCGCAGTCAACTCGGTGCGAGCCAATTCTTCTGTTTTTGAACGTTTATTTTTTTTAAATCCAATATGGCTGCCAGACCACGTGAGCGATGCCATCATAAATTTATATTCTCTAATATAATTGTTGTGTAAATCACGCTCAATAAATTTCAAACTGATCAGACTTAGCGTTGTCCCTGTCGAATTATTACGTCATAATTACGCCACCAATGACGTCATTGTTAATAACATCTATTCCCTTTGCGGACTAATTCACAATTAACCTTGTTTAAATTTTTTCCATTGAATAGTTTGGGGGATATAGAGTTGTAACGTTTTCCAAGAAGGCGTCCCTACCACGTGATCTATGACGTCATAATTATGAATAAAAAATTATACAGGCAGACGCGCTCCTGTGGTAAAATTTCGTGTCAATCGGACCAATCGGAAAATGAATTTTAAAAATTCAGACACACACGTACACCACACGCACGCACGCCACACGTATGCATGCCACGTACGCACACACGCCACATGTATGTACACCACACATATGTATGCCATGTACGCACACACGCCACACGTATGTACGTCACACGTATGCATGCCACATGCCATGTACGCACGCACGCCACACGTATGCATGCCACGTACACACGCACGCCACACGTGCGCAACCGAATGCCTAACCCTGCTTTTCGCTTCTCGAGCGTAGGCCGCAGGGTAAGCAGAAAATGGAATTTGACGCAAATGCTTTCTATAAAGCGTCAAAAATCCCATCATATTTGCACATGTCATACACAGCTTATCCCAAATGAGCATGGCGGAAAGAATCAACAAAAGGAGATTAAACAACCATGGAAATTTTGGGGAATGAAAACAATGGATATTTAGCGGTGATACCTGAAAATAATTTTTTTTTTTACACTTTACACACTCGACGTCTCTCAGTAGTAATATTTCCATGAAGTAGCATAGAGTTAACTCGAGTTATTTTAATCAGAAACAAAAACACTGCAGGTACAAGTTTATGCCTAAATCGACCACAGAATTATTGCGGGTTCGATTAAATCCAATAGAGAACATAGAAAACAAAATGGCGCTGAAACTGCAGTTCCAGTAGAATGAGGCTTTCCGAGAATGGTTGTAGATTTAGGAGTCGTGCTGCTGGGATTGGCACATTCCTCTGTGTCCACCACACAGAGGGGTGCAGTGCCGGTGGCTCTGGCGACACGGACAACAGCGCAGACAGTTACCCCGACAAAGGCAGGGCGACACCGCAAAATGTCCTGGGATATTAGGAGCAGGGATGAGGGGAAGAGATGCGCAAAACTCTGCTATCCTTTCCTGTTTAGCCCTTACATGAGACTCGACCATCTTTGGTTCAAAAAAAATTACAGTTTAACATGCTTTGACCGGACTTGGTTGTGTAATGGTTGGAGGCTTTATGGGCCCAATGGCCTACTCCCTGCATTTAACTTCCTCGTTATAAAATAACTACTCCCAATGCCAAATCATGTCCTATTGTCCGTCACCTGCAATAGACACGTGCAGCCATTCCGACTTTAACGGATCACCTGTTCTGCACTGAAATGTACAGGGTGTTCCAAAAAGACCGGGACAATTTTGGTTGTTAATATATTTTGTACCACAAATGATACAATGTTAACCTTTGGTATATATGATACAGAAACTCACATAGTTTTCTTTTTTTTCAGGCCTGGTGGCTTAATATAAAATAAAATGGCGACTCCACAGGAGAAAGCTCAGTGCTTCGAATGGTTCATCGAGACAAGATCCAACACTCCAACTTTAGCGTAATTTCCGTACAAGATATGGAAGGAATCCGCCCTCGCAGACTACAAGCAGAGAGTCGTACAAGGGGTTTAAGGAGACTAAGTTGTCAGAAACAGAAAGTACTGGTTGACCAAGAGCAAGTGCAGCAGATGTCGAACGAGTGCGTGAATCATTTCAACAAAGTCCCAGAAAATCAATCCAACGACGTGCATCCAGCGAACTGGGACTACCGACCACCACTGTACACAGGATTTGCAACGAGAGAACTGGAACTACCAACCACCACTGTACACAGGATTTGCATCCAGAGAACTGGGACTCCCAAACACCACTGTACACAGGATTCTCATCCAGAGAACTGGGACTACCAACCACCACTGTACACAGGATTTGCATCCAGAGAACTGGGACTACCAACCACCACTGTACACAGGATTTGCATCCAGAGAACTGGGACTCCCAACCACCACTGTACACAGTATTTTCATCCAGGGAATTGGGACTACCAACCACCACTGTACACAGGATTTTACATAAAGACTGAAGCTTTATGGGTATAATATGCATATTCTGCAGGAACTCAAACCAAACGATGGACCCAAACACCAGGCGTTTACCTTGGAAATGCTCAGTCGCATAGACGATGATGAAGATTACCTGAAAAAGGTCATGCTCACAAATGAAGATCGTTTTCATTTATCGGAAAGTCAACCTGCATAATGTGAGGATCTGTGGCTCTGAAAACCCCCACGTGGTCATTGAACACATACGCGAGAGTCCAAAGATGAATGTCTGGTGTGGCTTTCTCCATGATCACTTGTTGGGTCCGTTTTTCTTTGCGAAGGAGACCTCAACAATTTACATAGACATGGTGGAATGATTCACCTTCCCACAGATTGAAGATCTGCAACCCGATATCATTTTTCAACAGGATGGCGCTCCCCCTCATTGGGCCTTAGTCATTCGAGGCGTCCTGAATGAAAATTTTCCAGGTCACTGGATTTGCAGAGACGGACCCAAGCACCTGGTCCCCATGCTCACCAGACATAACCCCCCTTGATTTTTTTTCTGTGGGAGTTTGTTAAATATGTCGTCCACAACACCAAGGTGGGAAACCTGCAGGATCTTCGTTCTCGGATCACTGCTGCATGTGCACAGGTGGACGCAAACATGGTGAGGCAAACATGACAGACAATAACTTGTAGTACTACGATTGATATCCTACGTGCGACAAACAGAGCTCACATTGAAGTGTATTGATGGTGTGCTCAAAACTGAGTTTCTGTATCATATAAAACAAACAGTAGTATTTTTGTGGTTCTAAATATACAAACAACCAAAGTTGTCCAGGTCTTTTTGGAACACCCTGTATACCTGAATAATTTTTTTTTTTAATGAGCAGCTTCACTATACGTTATACCAGCTTCAATAAATCCTCAAGGCTGAACCAGAATTTATTTTTTCATCACCATAAAAGTTGCAAAAGGAATTTCCTGAAACCCTTCCCTTTCCTTTATGTTTGGGCCGCTGTATTTCCCGCCAAGCGTTCTCCCGGAAATTTGAGTTTGTGTTTCTGTTTGTGTGCACATTTAATTAATTATTTTATATGTACTGCTTTTTATTTTCAATTCCCATATCTGATGTCGAGAAACAAACCTTGAAATCCGTGTTTCTCCATTACTCCAGACAGATCAGTCGCCAGCGAGGTTTGTCCCTCGATTCGCGACACTGAAAGAGAGGATGAGACGTAAGCAACAATCGATTCGGCCAATCAAAAATTGGTCACAAGATACTGTAGAGTGAGTGAATACTGCAATAATTTGATTGTTGTGGTTTTTAAGTCCATCATAGTGTTACGATGGGATCAGCAGGAGTTGCGATGGAGTCCCATCCTCCCCGTGATCATCAAACTCATACCGGCGGGCAGCACAACAAGGCCTTATCAACTACACCACCAGGCCGCTGTCAGTAGGAGCGACTAACCCAAGTAGCATTTATCCTTCAGTTTCATTTCCCTGTACATATCATACTAAAATACGCCATTTCGTGTCTGTCTGTCTGTCTGTCTGATGAAATTTTGACGCCAATACATTCCGTCATTACTTATCCAATCTCAACCAAACTTGACAGGATGACCAAGGGCTACATAATGAAGGTTGTAGCGCATTCATTTCCCCCCCTCCCCAAGGGGGTTTTCTCCCCCCGAGCAGGTTTTTCCTGCCATTGCCGTCAATGGCATTGCGTGTTGAGGTGTATATCCATGTTAAATTAGCTTTATCATGGCGTTTGTCCAAATAAGAAAATTTATCGTGGCGTTTTTCCAAAGACGCTTTTAATAACAAAATTGATGATAATCGCATATTATTAATGTTATTACAAAACAATAGTAATACTAATAATGTCCCACTTCCCCAAGGCGTTTTTCCTGCAGTGATAACGTGTATAAATAGATTATAGTTATAATGGCGTTTCCGTGGGAGCAGCGCCTTCTACAGGAAGTAAAAATATTACAAACCACAAACACGTATGCTTAGCTTTTTAAACAGTCGCTAATGCTGTTTATAACACTGAATGAAGAAATTTGGAGGAATCCCGACATCCGTGAAGTAAGGTTTACTTATAGAACTGAGCGAAGATCTACTGTACTCTATATAACCCACAAATGTTGGGTTAATAACATGGCCCTTTCTGCCGCGACCGTGGCATTTTTCGTAGCGAACTTTTGAAACTCGCTCCTGCTGTTTGATATGAAACTTAAAGGGAGGAAGACTGGGTTGTGCTCATTTACCAAGCAGCTAGCTAGCGCTTGCCAAGCCAGCCGTTCCTTAACGGTTTTAAATGGAGTGCTTGCTCGAATGCTTAAACCACTTGGCGATCCCTCCACAAGAAACTTGGGAAATGAACACACACCCAATGTTCTTGAGACCCGACAATAGATCGACTAATCGATATACCCCAAAGAGGAATGACCCTTCTTGCCGCTCCCGTAGTGAGCGGGTGTACTAGTCTTAGAAATTCCAAATGCTAAATGCTGCACAAGGACATTTTGTAACGAAACAGGTACTAAAAAGGAGTCGAGTATTCATTACTCACCCACAAGCGGGTGTAGGTACAACCCAAAACCTGCCAGTTTCTTCTCCACCATGCTCATACTGCCAGATCTGCTGCCATGACGATCCTGACCTGTTCCCATGGCCTTATCGTCTCTCTGTGGTTTTCCTATCCCAGGTTCCAGCCACAGTTGAGAGATCGGCTCGAGGAAAGAATATTTTTCCTAGACACACAAAAAGGCATAGCATAGTAGGCCTAAGAATGATGTTGTTTAAAATCTGACCTCATCTTCCATCGGAGGCTTGTGCTCCATGAAGTGAGGTCTCATTTAGCTGCGATGGCAGTTACAGAACAGGAAGTGTCAGCTGAGGGAAAGTAGTCAATTGTATGTTCGGCCAATACGGAAGTTTATAACTTGACCACGGGGTACTGTAAAATACCATGGGATGTCTTTCATCCAGCATGAAAAAAGGATAGCGAACCGAACATTCATTTTGACGGATGTCGAGCTCTAAAATATACAAAAATCCCCTCAAAACCAGGTCTTACACGCTGTAACAATAGAGACGACATAACAATGTCTCATTGTCCATTTCTGTCGACATTTCCCTCACAACTCAGGTAGTTCATGGTGATGTTGAAGGATGAAACAGCCATTGATGGAATTGGAGTGAAGTTTGATCTTTCCCAAGAGGCCAGAGTGGAAGTAACCAGTTATATTTTTATATATTTTTAACGATATGCACAAATAAAAACTAGATGGTATTCATAGAATACTTACCCCACGCAGTCAACTTGGTGCGAACAAACTCAGCTCAACATGGTCAACATCATCTACTTACATTCTCCGATATAATTGTTGTGCAGATCACACAATAAATTTCAAACTGATCGGAATAAGTGTTGTACTTGTCGAATTATGACGTCATAACGAAGGCACCGATGACATCATCATCAACATATCTTATTCCCCACGGGGAGTACTTGACAATGAGCATTGTTTCAATTTTTTTATATTGAGCGGTTTCATAAATATATAGGTGTAACCTTTTTCCAAGATGGCGTCCGTACCGACTTATGACGTCATAATTATGAATGAAAACAAATGGGTACAGAAACAAATTCTCACCAAGGAAAAACTGGTAAATTGGAAAGTCGTGTGCTGGGTGAAGGTTAACAAAGGTAGAAACTAGAACATCACTCGGTAGAGCGCGCACCTCCACCAGGCTGACCGTTTACGTTTTGCAGCCCACTGATAGGCCGGATCTGGATTCGGACCTGAACTAAAATCGAATGAGCTTGTTCCCTGTCACCAAACCAACTCATCCACCAAGATTATTCATAACTAGTCCATAACGTTTTGATATATCATGTTACATATCACTTTTCACCGGACCCCTCAATGGTGAAGAATCACTTAAAAATTAAATAATTCTCGTATCCCGAATACATAATCATATGTTCACCGAAATCGAATCGATTCGTCCTTGTCACACACACAACGTGTCCAACAAGTTTCGTCTAAATCCGTCCGTAACTTTTTGAGATATCTTGTTCACAAACAAACATGCAAATGAAAAATCACTCACAGAGCGACACTTGGCAAAGGAGAACAAAGTAGAACGGCACTCAGTAGGGCATCCCTTTGACCTCACAAATAGTTGGTGGTTCAATTCTGTGACCTGATATGCAAATCGTCTTCAAATTTAAAGTTAATCGGATGAAAATTAACAATTTTAGAAATTCGGCCTATGTTAACCTTTTGGCCTATGCTGACCTCAAAAATAGTTGGTGGTTGATTTCAGTAAATTGATATGTTAATCCAATTCAAATAACAAGTCAATCGGATGAAAATTGAGAATTTTAGAAATTTGAAGAAGATTCGTTGACCTTTTGACCTAAAAATAAATAGGATTCTGTCGGACGACAAAGTCTACAATTTCGTGAAGTTTTGTGAAGATCGGTTCAAAATTGTGACCTGTAGGCAAGTATAAGTGAGCGGACAGACACACACACACACACACACACACACACACACACACACACACACACAGACAACCAACCACACACGCAAACACAAAAACCCACAAACACACACAAAGACACACACAAAAACGCAACCACACACAAAAACACACACACACACAATCACACACAAACACACACAAACACACACAAAGACACATAAACACACACACACACACAATCACACACAAACACACACACAGACAAATGCATACAAACACACAAACACAACCACACAAACACACACACACACACACAGAGACAAACACATACAGACACAAACCCATAAAAACACACAAACACACACAGAGACAAACACATACAAACACACAAAAACACAAACTAGTAAAAAAAAAATGCAAACACACAAACACATATACACACACACAAACACACACACACACACACACAAACACACACACAGACAAACACGTACAAACTCACACATATACACACACACAAAGACACACAAACACACACACACAGACAAACACATACAAACTCTCTCTCACACACACACACACACACACACACACACACACACACACACACACACACACACACAAACTCAAACATACAACCACACACACAGAACCACACAAACACATACAAACACACACACACACACATACAAACACACACACACAAACACACACACACAAACACACACATACAAACACACACACACACAAACACACACACACACAAACAAACACACACACAAACACACACATACAAACACACACAAACATGCACACACAAACACACACAAACACACACACATACAAACACACACACACACATACAAACACACAAACACACACAAACACACACAAACACATGCAAACACATGCAAACACACACACAACCACCCAAACACAAAACATACAAACACACAAACACAAACGCACAAACTGGAGTGATCAACATACTTGTCCCAAAAAAATTTGCCAAGTAACAAACAGGGATGGAGACATAACCTCCATGCACCTTAGTTGGCGGAGGTAAACATCGTGGTTTCGGATTGGGGACGATTTGAGATGGTGGTGAACAGTTATCTTGAAGACCTGGAGGGAAGAATGAGATTGAAGAGAGTGTGAAAGTTTGTTCCATTGGTCGGAAAAAAGAGGAACAAATGAGTGGAGGTGAGTCATGATCCGAGATTTAGGGAGCTGTTTATTTTTAGAAAAACAAAAAACAAACCACTCGTTGCTACGGGAGACAATGGAACAATTGATGAGAATGTCATTGTCTGCGAGAGATTTCCTCAGTCGAGAGGAGACGCAGTGAGAGCAGGACGAACGTTCGAGCAGCATTCCACAACCCAACACAACACAGCGGAAGAAATCTTTTCATTTGTCAAGTATGACGAGCTCAGTTATTCTAATTCCGGTGTAGATCCCTGTAGATGAATAGCACAAGGTGTGTTGAGAGTGAGAGAGCATGAAGGAAGCAGGAGAAACATCCTAACTCCAGGAAACCGCAAGAGCAACCGTTTTGTCCAAAACCTCAAGAAGAACTCCAATCCTTCCCATGTCCGTTCACGTGATGATGTCATGCCGTCATCTGCACAGCACGTGATCCCATATTTATCCAGTGTAATGAAGGAAATCATCATGGTTTTGGATAGGGGATGATCTGAGATGGTGGTGAACACCTGACTTGAAGACCTGGAGGAAAGAATGAGATTGAAGATAATGTGGAAGTCGGTTCCACAAATGGGGAAAAGTGGAACGAATGAGTGGAGGTGAGCAGTGATTCTGGATTTAGGTCGTTCCAGCTGCGGATGATGGTGTCGTAGGTGGACAAGAGTTCAGGTGTGCCAAGGAAGGACTTTGTACAACCAAGGACGACTAGTCCGTGGCTGGCTTTGGAAGCCAACTTTGGAATGCGATTTGTCCAAGAAAGATCACGGCTGATAACGAGACCCAGGAGTTTGAGTGACTGAACTTCTTGAAGAGGATTGTAAGAAAGTAGATATGAGGGTTTTCCATCACTAAGTTCTCCATTTTCCTGATATTTGAATAGAAATTCGGAATTTTTGGCCTCCAGAGCAAACCCCATCGTTAGTGGAATCTCCAACGCTGCCGAATTCCTAAACAATTCTGACTTCAAGGTCATTCATTCATTTTGTGTTCGGTCTGTGGCTGCTAGTTGCATCTTTGCTGGGAATACGGCGGTGCCGCCGATGCAGTGCCCCCTGTGGGCAAGGGCAACAATTTGTAAGTTGCCCAGGATGCCGGCGATAACTCACCTACTTTTCGCAAAAGACCGTGGCATCTTGAACGTCTAATGCCGGCAGGCGGGACACCCAGGTGAACGTCCATCCGAGGGAAGAGACGCACAATGAAGCCTCGGTCTGTCTGCGAGAATCCAAGATGGCAGTTTATAGCTGGGGCGGCATTCCAAACCAGGCGAGACAGTTCGGGGGACGAGTGTGAGATCAGGGTAATCAATCCATGAATATGTACGAGACATTTTTCACCTACACGATGTACAGAACACTTTTGCAGAAGTCATACCCAACATCCTTCCGTCATTCAACCAAACATTACAATGAGTCGGATCAGATTTTTTCTGAAATCGAACCTCGGAGGTTTTTTCTGCAAACAACTTTTTTTTTTTTTTTGCAAAAACAAACAAAAAGGTCGATTTTCATACTCCCATAAATAGTTTGTCCCTTTTCCCTTTTCCATTTTTTGATGGGATCGAAAGCTTTGTTGTAGGATTTCCAGCACAGACCTCGAAGACAAGGAGCAGACGCACCAACCACATGACACCACAGACTCCTTGATTAGATTTATTGTTGTGGACATCATCATATTTGTGATGTTTAACCTAATCTACCGTGTTTATCCTGACCTACCGTGTTTATCCTGACCTACCGTGTTTATCCTGACATACCGTGTTTAACCTGACGTACCGTGTTTAACCTGACCTACCGTGTTTAACCTGACGTACCGTGTTTAACCTGACGTACCGTGTTTATCCTGACCTACCGTGTTTAACCTGACCTACCGTGTTTATCCTGACCTACCGTGTTTAACCTGACGTACCGTGTTCAACCTGACGTACCGTGTTTATCCTGACCTACCGTGTTTAACCTGACCTACCGTGTTTATCCTGACATACCGTGTTTAACCTGACATACCGTGTTTAGCCTGACGTACCGTGTTTAACCTGACCTACCGTGTTTATCCTGACCTACCGTGTTTAACCTGACCTACCGTGTTTATCCTGACATACCGTGTTTAACCTGACCTACCGTGTTTAACCTGACCTACCGTGTTTATCCTGACCTACCGTGTTTAACCTGACCTACCGTGTTTATCCTGACATACCGTGTTTAACCTAACCTACCGTGTTTATCCTGACCTACCGTGTTTATCCTGACCTACCGTGTTTATCCTGACATACCGTGTTTAACCTGACGTACCGTGTTTAACCTGACGTACCGTGTTTATCCTGACCTACCGTGTTTAACCTGACCTACCGTGTTTATCCTGACATACCGTGTTTAACCTGACCTACCGTGTTTAACCGGACCTACCGTGTTTATCCTGACATACCATGTTTAGCCTGAAGTACCGTGTTTAACCTGACCTACCGTGTTTATCCTGACCTACCGTGTTTAACCTGACCTACCGTGTTTATCCTGACATACCGTGTTTAACCTGACCTACCGTGTTTAACCTGACCTACCGTGTTTATCCTGACCTACCGTGTTTAACCTGACCTACCGTGTTTAACCTGACGTACCGTGTTTAACCTGACATACCGTGTTTATCCTGACCGACCGTGTTTATCCTGACGTACCGTGTTTAACCTGACATCCCCGTGTTTATCCTGACGTACCGTGTTTAACCTGACATACCGTGTTTAACCTGACCTACCATGTTTATCCTGACCTACCTTATTTATCCTGACCTACTGTGTTTATCCTGACATACCGTGTTTAACCTGACCGACCGTGTTTATCCTGACCTACCGTGTTTATCCTGACATACCGTGTTTAACCTGACATACCGTGTTTAACCTGACCTACCGTGTTTAACCTGACCTACCGTGTTTATCCTGACCGACCGTGTTTATCCTGACGTACCGTGTTTAACCTGACATCCCGTGTTTATCCTGACCTACCGTGTTTAACCTGACCTACCGTGTTTATCCTGACCGACCGTGTTTATCCTGACCGACCGTGTTTATCCTGACGTACCGTGTTTAACCTGACATACCGTGGTTAACCTGACATACCGTGTTTAACCTGACATACCGTGTTTAACCTGACCTACTGTGTTTATCCTGACCTACCATGTTTAACTTGACATACCGTGGTTAACTTGACATACCGTGTTTAACCTGACCTACCGTGTTTAACATGACATACCGTGTTTAACCTGACCTACCGTGTTTATCCTGACCTACCGTGTTTAACCTGACATACTGTGTTTAACCTGACATACCGTGTTTAACCTGACCTACCGTGTTTATCCTGACCTACCATGTTTAACCTGACATACTGTGTTTCACCTGACCTAACGTGTTTAACCTGACATACTGTGTTTAACCTGACCTACCATTTTTATCCTCACCGACCGTGTTTATCCTCACCTCCTGTGTTTAACCTGACATACCGTGTTTGACGTGACCTTCCTTGTTTATCCTGACTTACCGTGTTTAACCTGACATACCGTGTTTAACCTGACACACCGTGTTTAACCTGACATACCGTGTTTAACCTGACATACCGTGTTTAACCTGACACACCGTGTTTAACCTGACATACCGTGTTTGACGTGACCTTCCGTGTTTAACCTGACATACCGTGTTTAACCTGACCTACCGTGTTTATCCTCACCTACCGTGTTTAACCTGACTTCCCTTGTCTAACCTGACCTCCCGTGTTTAACCTGACATACCGTGTTTAGCCTGACCTACCGTGTTTATCCTGACATACCGTGTTTAACGTGACATACCGTGTTTAACGTGACATACCGTGTTTAACCTGACATACCGTGTTTAACCTGACCTACCGTGTTTATCCTCACCTACCGTGTTTAACCTGACCTCCCTTGTCTAACCTTACCTCCCGTGTTTAACGTGACCTACCATGTTTATCCTCACCGACCGTATTTATCCTCACCGACCGTGTTTAGCCTGACCTACTGTGTTTATCCTGACATACCGTGTTTAACGTGATATACTGTGTTTATCCTGACATACCGTGTTTAACGTGACATACCGTGTTTAACGTGACATACCGTGTTTAACGTGACATACCATGTTTAACCTGACATACCGTGTTTAACCTGACATACCGTGTTGAATGTGACATACCGTGTTGAACGTGACATACCGTGTTGAACGTGACATACCGTGTTGAACGTGACACACCGTGTTTAACCTGACATACCGTGTTTAACCTGACATACCGTGTTTAACCTGACCGACCGTGTTTAACCTGACATACCGTGTTTAACCTGACATACCGTGTTTAACCTGACCTACCGTGCTTAACCTGATCTCCCTTGTTTATCCTGACCTACCGTGTTTAACCTGACATACCGTGTTTAACCTGACCTACCGTGTTTATCCTGACCTACCGTGTTTAACCTGACATACCGTGTTTAACCTGACCTACCGTGTTTAACCTGACCTACCGTGTTTAACCTGACCTACCGTGTTTATCCTGACCGACCGTGTTTAACCTGACCTACCGTGTTTAACCTGACCTACCGTGTTTAACCTGACCTACCATGTTTAACCTGACCTACCGAGTTTAACCTGACCTACCATGTTTAACTTGACCTACCCTGTTTAACCTGACCTACCGTGTTGATCCTGACCTACCGTGTTTAACCTGACCTACCGTGTTTAACCTGACATACCGTGTTTAACCTGACCTACCGTGTTTATCCTGACCTACCCTGTTTAACCTGACATACCGTGTTTAACCTGACCTACCGTGTTTAACCTGACATACCGTGTTTAACCTGACCGACCGTGTTTAACCTGACCTACCGTGTTTAACCTGACCTACCGTGTTTATCCTGACCTACCCTGTTTAACCTGACCTACCGTGTTTATCCTGACCTACCGTGTTTAACCTGACATACCGTGTTTAACCTGACCGACCGTGTTTAACCTGACCTACCGTGTTTAACCTGACCTACCGTGTTTAACCTGACATACCGTGTTTAACCTGACCGACCGTGTTTAACCTGACCTACCGTGTTTATCCTGACCTACCGTGTTTAACCTGACCTACCGTGTTTAACCTGACCTACCGTGTTTAACCTGACCTACCGTGTTTAAGCTGACCTACCGTGTTTATCCGCATCCGTTTGAGCATTTTCCCTAAACCCAGGGCGTAGGCAGTGTAGCCTCGTAGCATTGACGAAGGAACTTGGTCCAGGTGGCGTCCCGCTGCAAATGGCCGCCGTTTCTGCAAATGACCCAAGTTCTCCGGAGAGAGGAGAGAAAAGTCCCGTCCAAGCTGAGCCAGTTTATCGAGCACGGACACGGCGTGTCTGCGGGAAGCCTGGCTGCCAATGGGAAGATCCGCAGAAACGTTGGAAGGATGGCGAGGGTTTAGCTCGTACAGGCGGCAGCATCTCAAAATTACCCGGACACCTGTTTTGGACCTGAATTCCTGAGGAGAGGAAGAACGGAAGACATTTTGCTTTTGGAGATGTTGGGAAAACAAAGTTAAAAGGAGGAAAAGCACGATGTACCCTGGAAGATGTAAATCTGTACAAGTTGTAAAACCATGGAATACCTTGATGCATTCAACACATTGTTCGCAGGGACTGTATGTTGCTACGCACTCCATTATGAAGGAATGGCGATCAGGGGACATTTTTCCAGCCACCCCGCCGTAGTTGATGGAATGTCTCCGCTCCTCCAACCAGGTAGCCATCCTCGTGAGCAGGAGAGCTTCGGCATGTAAAGCTGTCCCACGTTGCATGAAATTCACAACTTCCCCTGTCAGCAGCAACTGTCCCCAACGTCTTGTCCAAACATCCTCGGTATGACAATGTGCAGGCAGGAGACATCTTGCGTCCTCGTTGCGTTTTCCTGGCTCTTTGCACAATTTCCTTTTCTTCCTCTTCTGACTCCTCTTCTCTCCTTCATTTACCTTTCTCTTCTCTTTTCTTCCTACGTAGCACCGTCCAGCACCTCTGTCCTCCATTTTCTGACTCACACTCTGCGTTCCGAGTTCTCTCTCCCGATCACTCACAGTCCTCACTTTTTCCTTCTTTCTCCTCCTCCACAATTCCTTCTCATCTTCACGATCAGGCATTTCCAGCAATGATCTCTCGTCTCCTCCTAATTCCTCTGCTGGACATTCGTTTGCTCGACCCCACAAGCGGAATGAGATGCAGACCCCTCGGGTCTTTCTCTCCGAGTTGAAGGATTTACAAAGTGCATTCCCACCAAACGACTCTCCAACCTCTTTACCTCGATCTTCACCATCCCAAGCTCCCTGGTCCTTTCCTTCAGGACTCAGCACCTCTCTTAGGCGGACACAGCTCACCAGAGCACCGTCCACCAGTTTCCTGACATCCATTGCTTCTTCATCTCCTTGACCAATTCATGTGGTCCTCAACCGCCCTTCACCACCACCTGGGGTCGACCAATCACGGCACAGCGTGCATTCCCCACCCCACCCCCCAGCCTATGATTGACAGCTGTTTTGACTTGAAGTCTCTATTTATATTTTCTCTTCCTCTTTCCTCCTTCCGTCCGTTATTGTGTTGAATATGGAAATTCAAAACTGATTAGATCAAGAAACAAGCAGGATTAAAAAAGCAAAGACATAATCGAACAAAACTACCGTGTAAGACGTGCTGTGTAAAAATGTACTTGGTAAAAACTACTGTGTAAGACGTGCTGTGTAAAAAAGTACTTGGTAAAACCTATTGTGTAAAACGTGCTGTGTAAAAAAAGTACTCGGTAAAACCTATTGTGTAAAACGTGCTGTGTAAAAAAGTACTTGGTAAAACCTATTGTGTAAAACGTGCTGTGTAAAAAAAGTACTTGGTAAAACCTATTGTGTAAAACGTGCTGTGTAAAAGGGTACTTGGTAAAACCTATTGTGTAAAACGTGCTGTGTAAAAAAAAGTTCTTGGTAAACACTACCGTGTAAAATGTGTAAAATCGTACTTGGTAAAAAGTACTGTGTAAAACTTATGGTCTAAAAACGTAGTGTAAAAGGGTACTTGGCAAAAACTACTGTATAAAACCTACTGTGTAAAGAGGTACCGTGTATAAAATTACTGTGTAAAAAAGTAATTGGTAAAAAAAACTACTGTGTATAAAAGTACCGTGTAAACAAAAGTACCGTGTAAAGAGGTTCTGTGTATAAAAGTACTGTGTAAAACATACCGTGTAAAGAAGTACTGTGTAAAACATACGGTGTAAAGAGGTACTGTGTAAAATGTACTGTGTAAAAATAGACTGCATAAAAGAGTTCTGTGTATAAACGTACTGTGTAAAAAGCTACCGTGTAAAGGGGCACGGTGTATAAAAGTACTGTGTAAAAGCTACCGTGTAAAAGGGTACGTTGTATAAAAGTACTGGGTAAAACGTACTGTAAAAAAAAGTACTGTGTAAACAAAATTACTGTGTAAAACGTACTGTGTGAAACATACTGTTACAGATACGACTTTGATGGTATGGTGGGCCGAGCGGGATGGCCGCCGTATCCGTACAAGTTACCCGATTGTGCCCGAATGTTGACTAATCGCGCTACGCTGGCTCAATAGGAAAGAGAAGACACCCGGCTGGGTTATAATGACACAATACGACACCAGGGTTTCGATTCTCAAGTATATTCGTACGGAAAAAGGTTAGATTACAGGGGCTAGAGGTATATTACAGGAAGACAGGCACTTAGACACACTCTTATATTATCCCCGGACAGACGACAGACACACGGGACAAAATGCTGACTCACACGGGGGTTGATGAAAAGGGGAGGCAGGTCGCGATGGCTCAGGTGCACCTGGCTCAGGGACAGAATCACGTACGGTGGTGTCCAGAGATGCGTGAAGGTATCACAGCGCTTGTGGGTCGCGACTTTGGTCTCAAGCTGGGGAGGTCGCTCAGCGCTCGGGAGGGTGGCGTCTTTTCCTTCCAAGCTCGGGGCGCATCTCCCCTCACGTCCGGCGCGGGGCCGCGTATATCTCCGGCGGGGAGTGACACGCCCTCGGCTCGTTAGCGCCGCCCCAGATGGCATCGGCCCATGGCTTCTCATTGGGTGCGGGGGTTACCGGCTCCGCCCTTGACGAGGGGCCGACAGGGAGCCCCTTCGTGGTAACCCCGTGGAGCGCGTGGTCAATGGTGGCTAACCGAGCCGGAAGGAGGACGCCCACTCCCCATGCCGTCACCGCGCCGCCCCCCTCTTTTGTTGTTGTTGTTGTAGTTGGCGCTTCTTCATGGGGAAGAGATGCGGAGAGGTATGGGGAGGTCCTAAACTTCCTAACAGGTGCCATATAATCACATTCTGGTGCAACGAAGAGTCATAATTAATGGAAACAAGTCCTTAACTGACATAGATTAAGAATAACTAGCAAGATGTCCTATAATTGTCTACGTGTGGTGCGGGGGACCTGGGCACGACATTTAATGGGGGGATGAAGGGGAAGATCGGCTCTAATGGGTGTTGTTTACAGACAATGGGACTAGGGAATGGGGTAAGGGAGAGTTGGGGAGTATCGGAGAAAATAGGGGAATATTTACAAGCGGATATGGAGGCCAAATTCCATATTCGCAACATTGCACCCTTCTCTACCCTCGGGGCGTCCCGACCCGATAAATTTTTACCTACTTTAGTGTGGCACGCAATGTAGTTCCCTCTACTATTAACTCTACCCTGAGTGCGACAGTTTTACAGATATTCACAAATGAGTAAATATGTCCCCCTGCGACGTTGCACCCTTCTCCTCACAGAAACACACCCACAGGATAACCGAATCCGGAAAGAATTCTCAAACTAAACATACAGCCGGTAGGGAGCATTATTTACAAGACTACGCTGCTATTTACACTACGATCCAGGACCTGTTTTTGGAGGAACACATGCAGATGTTATGCATAGAGAGAGCGCGCTTGCCAACATCGATACACCAACCCACGAGTGCTCTGTGGCCGACGGCCTTTAATAACGTGCAGAGCACCCTTTCCCGAGCATCAACAGCACCACCCCACCACCAATCGGTGCAGTCACCATTGTTCATTGGAATAAAAATAACTTCAACAACCCCTAACCCTGCAGGTGTCTCTTGCTCTTCTTGTGGTGCACTTGGTGGTGTTAACTATTAGTGGTTCACCTGTATGGCATAGGTGCCACGTTGATCCATAGGTCCATCCCCGGGTGGTGCTTGGCCGCAAACGAACTGCGGTCCATTGTGGGTGGCCACAAACATTGCGGTCCATATGGTGTACCGATCCAGGCAGCGAACAGCGAAAGTGCAGGCCCACAACTGCGCAGCCAGCACCTCTCTCTCCTCTCTCTCTACCCCAAAGCCAGATCCTCGGAGGTGGGAGACAAAAGAAGCAGACAAGTGAGTAAGGTGGTAAGGGCGCAAAAGTGCACGCAATGTAAGGTAATGCACACTGGGGGCACATGGGAACCAGGTGAGACAGGTACGTTCCTATCGTACGCCCCCCCCCCACCAGGTAACCTACATGGCCCCTCCCTTACCCCTTACTGCATCCACACAACACAACACTACTCATAAACATCTACTTTACAAATCAACAAACATCCCTACTGTCTTCCCCGTTCCTCCCATATACCAAATTCGTCTTCTCTCCCTCCTAACCAATCAAATTTGCCATTTTCAACTCTCATCAAAATTTGCCATCTCCAACTGAACATCAAAATTTGCCATCACCAATTCATCATCAGTCCCTCCTAGGGAGGGAGAGATGGAATCACCCCAATGTCTCATCCACGTCGTGATGCGTCTCACAAATCCTCACAGCAATCTCATTTCCTGCAACAAACAAAGAAAACACAGGTGTGGAGTCATCATCATCACCACAGGCAAGTGGCTGCGTATGGTGCGACAGGTTCATCAATCCTAACTATCTCCTAAATGACTTTAACAACTTTACACTACCCGGGGGCTTTCTCCGGCCAACCCATTGGCCCTCTTACACTATGGGTTCTAAAAACCAATTCCCATTGGCCAACCTGTGGTGCTCTTCAATTTGGGGTCTCACTCCCCCGATTCATCTCCCGGTGCCCTCGCACAATTTCTGGGCTGCGGCGTGTACCTCTCCCAGTGGGTCTACCCACCTGCACACCTCCACCACTGCAGTTGCCTCCGAGCTTACCTGCTCCTCACCCTAACCTAACTACCTGGGGAAGGCCCTCTGGCTCTCTCCCCACTCCGTGCCCTCTCTGGCACTGGGCTGCCCGATCCACACCCGGGATCCTCAGGCACCCACTCACAACTACCGGCTCCCAGAGCCCACCTGCGGCCTCACCTGGCCGACATCCTCACAGTGGTGGAGTGCCCAACCAACTACACACACTAACAGGCTACACGCCCAGCCATTTCCACAACACTAATGCACCCATTCACAACACCATTCTGCAACCGCACCACAAATGCCAATATCCAACCACAATTTACCTGCACCCTCTACCTAACACTTACACTACCCGCCCCGGGTGCTCGTGAAAGGGGTCCACTCTTCCCCCATCCACACCTTCGCACCATGCACACCACTCCGTACCACTCACTCCAACTCTCTCCACACACCGGTACCTGCACACCTGTGCTCTCACACCTGGTGCCACCTGCACCCTTCTCTCCCCAAGCGCATTCGCGCTGATCCACACACTCACTACTCATACACTGCTCCACACACCTGTCCAGTTGCACCCCTGTGCAATCACACCTGTTCAATTCTCACAAACACGGCATCATCTCAGCTAACTACTCCCTTCTGAAACTTGCGCTTCCCAGTCGTCCCTTTAAACTATTGCGCTCCCTCGTCATTATAATCCACACTAATCTACCTGCGTCCCCACTACAGGTATCAGTCACTAACTAATCTTAACGTTACCTAATGTCAATCTTCGCTAGATCCCTACACACCATATCCTAACCCACCCGGGCTAGTTTTCACTGCCATACACCCCACAAGCTATTGCTCCTTTGCCCCCCTCACATGGGAAAGGTGGCAGGGATGCCACCCTCTCCCACCGGGCCTATCGCTCCTCAATCCCCCAGTCCTCTGGCACTAATAAGCCCCCCTTATTCAGAGGTACTGGGTCCCGCCTCGGCATCTAAAGCCGAGGCGATCCACGGGGGCGCCTGCTCGCCGGTGTAAGGTCTTATCCGGTCGGCGTGGACGATCCGAGGGAGGGCTCGTGGCCCCATTTTGATCTTAAAGACCACGTCACAGATTTGCGACAGGACGACTCCTGGGCCTTGCCAGGGGGAGGTGAGTTTTGGGCACCTTCCCTTCCGCCTCCGGGGATTAAAGAACCAAATCTTCATCCCCGGAGCGTATTGACTCCCCTGGCTCCGGTCGTCGTACCTGCGCTTCATCTTTTCCCCCGCCAGATGGAGTTGGCGGCGGGCGAAGGCATGGACTAGCTCCATGCCTTCCTCTAGGTGACGTGCGTACCCCTCCCTCGGCGGGTTAACCACTGTGTCTGGCACGGGACCGCATAGCAAGTCGGCGGGAGCCCGTAACTCCCGCCCATACATAAGCAACGCTGGACTGCATGCGGTGGCCCCGTGCTGGCTGGTTCGGTAGGCCATGAGCAAGTAAGGGAGATGTTCGTCCCAGTCATCCTGACGGGTGGTGGTGAACAGTGCCAGTTGTTGGATTAAAGTTCGGTTGAATCTTTCCACCATCCCGTCAGATTGAGGTCTTAAAGGCGTTGTCCTGGTTTTTCGAATTGACAGGAGACTGCACACATCTTTTAGTAATTTGCTCTCAAAATTTCGTCCCTGGTCGGTGTGCAACTCCTGTGGAATCCCACTCCTGACACCAATTGTTACAGATACGACTTTGATGGTATGGTGGGCCGAGCGGGATGGCCGCCGTATCCGTACAAGTTACCCGATTGTGCCCGAATGTTGACTAATCGCGCTACGCTGGCTCAATAGGAAAGAGAAGACACCCGGCTGGGTTATAATGACACAATACGACACCAGGGTTTCGATTCTCAAGTATATTCGTACGGAAAAAGGTTAGATTACAGGGGCTAGAGGTATATTACAGGAAGACAGGCACTTAGACACACTCTTATATTATCCCCGGACAGACGACAGACACACGGGACAAAATGCTGACTCACACGGGGGTTGATGAAAAGGGGAGGCAGGTCGCGATGGCTCAGGTGCACCTGGCTCAGGGACAGAATCACGTACGGTGGTGTCCAGAGATGCGTGAAGGTATCACAGCGCTTGTGGGTCGCGACTTTGGTCTCAAGCTGGGGAGGTCGCTCAGCGCTCGGGAGGGTGGCGTCTTTTCCTTCCAAGCTCGGGGCGCATCTCCCCTCACGTCCGGCGCGGGGCCGCGTATATCTCCGGCGGGGAGTGACACGCCCTCGGCTCGTTAGCGCCGCCCCAGATGGCATCGGCCCATGGCTTCTCATTGGGTGCGGGGGTTACCGGCTCCGCCCTTGACGAGGGGCCGACAGGGAGCCCCTTCGTGGTAACCCCGTGGAGCGCGTGGTCAATGGTGGCTAACCGAGCCGGAAGGAGGACGCCCACTCCCCATGCCGTCACCGCGCCGCCCCCCTCTTTTGTTGTTGTTGTTGTAGTTGGCGCTTCTTCATGGGGAAGAGATGCGGAGAGGTATGGGGAGGTCCTAAACTTCCTAACAGGTGCCATATAATCACATTCTGGTGCAACGAAGAGTCATAATTAATGGAAACAAGTCCTTAACTGACATAGATTAAGAATAACTAGCAAGATGTCCTATAATTGTCTACGTGTGGTGCGGGGGACCTGGGCACGACATTTAATGGGGGGATGAAGGGGAAGATCGGCTCTAATGGGTGTTGTTTACAGACAATGGGACTAGGGAATGGGGTAAGGGAGAGTTGGGGAGTATCGGAGAAAATAGGGGAATATTTACAAGCGGATATGGAGGCCAAATTCCATATTCGCAACAATACTATGTAAAAAGGTTTTGTGTAAAAGGGTGCTGTGTATAGAAGTACTGTGTAAAAAGGTACTGTGTTTAAAAGTACTGTGCAAAACACTGTTTTAAAAAGTATGGTGTAAAAAGGTACTGTGTAAAAGGGTTCTGTATACAAAAGTACTGTGTAAAACGTAGTTTAAAAAAGCACCGTGTAAAAAAGTACTGTGTAAAATATACTGTGTAAAAAAGTACTGTGTACACCAGCGGTTCAGAACCTGGGGGTCGTTTGGGGTTTTCCGGGGCTCATGAAGGGGTCATAAATAACATATCAATTTGTTGAGCCCATTTTTAGGAACCTAACAAAGGTACATACCACACAGTATTTTGTTCACGTATGCGTGTACGTCACGACCCCCAGGTTAAGAACCGCTGGACTGTACACAAACGTACGGTGTAAAAATGTATTGTGTATAAAAGTATTGTGTAAACAAAAGTACTGTGCATAAAGTAGTGTGTAAAAATGAATGTGTCGAAAAGTAGTGTAAAACGTGCCGTGTAAAATGTACTATGTAAACAAGCATACCATGTAAACAAAAGTACTGTGTAAAATGTACTGTATAAAAAGGTGCTGTGTACAAAAGTAGTGTAAAACGTACTGTGTAAAATGTACTATGTAAACAAGCATACCATGTAAACAAAAGTACTGTGTAAAATGTAATGTATAAAAAGGTGCTGTGTACAAAAGTAGTGTAAAACGTACTGTGTAAACAAAAGTACTATGTGAAAAGTTTGTATCGAAGAGAGCGGCACGTGACCTTTGCTCCCGGCAGTACACCTGGAAAGGGTGGGTCATGATCTTTGATCCCCGTCATACTCCACCCTTCTCCAGAGGTATTTAAGGCGGAGTTACTCGTACAAATCGGTCCAGGCAGTGGTACAAGGACAGTCTACAGTCTACGACCCTGGATCAAACAGTTGATAGTTTGAGAGTTCAGATGGAATGGAGGACGAGCCAGGATGAAGGTGCCAAGATGCGGCATTCAAGCTGCATGAGGACCGGGAAAGGAACACAGAAGGAACGGGGAAGGTGTGCTGGAGCAGACAGTGCCAATCAGTGCCAACCAGGGAAAAAGTCAATACGAAGAGAGCTCAAACAGTATTATTCGACTCAAACAATATTATTCCCGTTACCTTTCCCCCAACACAGGGAAGTGACGGACTCATCAGTCCTCGCACGGTGAACATGAGGTCAAACGGATACTGTTTGAGTCGAATAATACTGTTTGAGCTCTCTTCGTATTGACTTTTTCCCTGGTTGGCACTGATTGGCACTGCCTGCTCCAGTGCTCCAGCCTTGCCTACTCTATCTTTCTAAACTTTCAACCTTTGTTTCGGGTGCGAATCTGATTTGGGGCCAATGTTATGTTAATTCAGGTAAGATTGGTGGTTAGCCGCACCACACGAATAAATGTATGTCTGCTGTATCCTGTGAATAAACCTTATTGCTTGGAATGAACCACATAACAATCCTCATGCCCTTGTACATAATAAACCCCCCTTACACAAGTTCTTCCAATCTACCTGTGATGCATTTTCCTCTATTGGTTTAGCATAGTCCGCACTAGAGTTAGCCGGGACATTCTTCCCCAATCGATTGGCTCCACTCATTAGCCCCACATACTGCGCAGTTCACTCGGCTACACCTGATTAAATAAGATAAGATCAGCACGTAGTGATGGCATGATCCCCGGTTAGGTTGGCCACGTCACCCCCAGGTAAATGGTGTCAGACGAAGGTTCCTGGGAGATTTGGTCCTCTGATTGGCATTTGAGTTCATTTATATAGCATCTACCGTGTTATCGGGAGGAGTGTGAGAAGTCCCCTTGTGGTGAACCCCTGAACCCCACGTCCTTAACTGTGATGAACCTCACCTGTGACTGCTTCTAATAACAAATTACAATGCCCAAGGGCCATTCTCCATTAAATGTCGCAGGTCACAACAAGGTGTGAATGTTTTTGTGACTGTCATAGGTCACCAGTAGGTGCTCCAGATTTCAGTGACAATTTGGAATTGAGTGCCGGCACACTATGACGTCATAATGAACAAATGCATGGTGGGATCGCTAACGTCCACCGGCGAATATGAGCCGACAAGACAGCCGGCTGAGCCGATCATCAGCCTGAACGTCCCCACTGAAGTACATACGGTGTACACATTGGTGCTCCACATCAGATATTTGCATTTTTAAAAGGTTAGCAAGGTGTCCGATGCTCCCCCTTCCTCTTCTTTAACAGTATGGACCTCAAACATCCGGGGCCTTCGCTCAAACTTGACTGATCTCTCCATACAGGTTGCTTCTGACAAACCAGACGTGATCTGCTTAACAGAAACTTTCCTCCTTCATGATGTCTCTGATTCCTTGGTATCTCTCCCAGGTTACTCCCTCCTCCGGTATGATAGACCTGAGCCTCGTCCTGGAGGTGGGGTTGCTATCTTTATTAAAAACTCTCTTCCTCACTCGCCCTGCACTGCCCTCTCTCCACCTCACCCCCAGGAATACCTTTGGCTACGGCTTCCCCTTCGCTCCCACCTTTTGTTCATATGTGTGTTGTACCGTCCACCAAACAGTGATGACTCCATCTACATCTCGCTGTCTGATAATATGGACCAACTTATATCTACCCATCCCAACTCTCTCTTCCTCATATGTGGTGATTTCAATTGTCACCATGCCAGTTGGCTGGGTGTGGGTACCTCTCTCACCAGCCATGGCTCTTCAGCAAAGGACTTCTGTGACTCACTGGGACTGACACAATCTGTCAATTTCCCGACCCGGATTTCAGTCAATGGAGCATCTTCTCTTCTGGACTTGGTTATGACCAACTTCCCTGAAAATGTCTGCTGCTCTTCTTATGCTCCAATTGGCTCATCTGATCATGTGCTTGTTAAAGTGGACATCTCTCTGACCATTCTCAGAGAGCCTCCACAGCGTCGACGAGTCTGGCATTTCACTCAGGCCAACTGCCATCAATCATCTTCAAGCAGCCATCAATCATCTGGACTGGTCTCCCATCTCTACCGCCTCTGACATCAACTCATCCTGGGAATTCTTCCAAAGTAAATTGCTCTCTCTCATGCACAGATTTATCCCATGTTGTCTTCAGTTGTCATACCCTTCCTCCCGTCCATGGAACACGGAATCTTGTGGTGAGGCTGTTGCCCAGAAACGACTTGCTTTCGTCTCCTGGAAACCAAATCCAACGGAAGGAAATCTCATTTCCTTTCACAAAGCCCGAAACAAGTGTGTGTCCACCCTCAGGAGAGCCAGGAAACTATATCTCTCCGTTCTCAAGACCGAACTCTCTTATCTGTCTCCCTCTTCCAAATCCTGGTGGCGTCTGGTCAAATCTGTTTCTGGTGTTTGTTCCCCCTCCATCCCTTCCCTCACCTCAAACGGCCACACGGCTGACTCCGCACGTGAAAAAGCTGAATGCCTCAACTCTGTGTTTGCCTCTAAATCTTGTGTCCCAAACCCATCCCTCTCTGTACACACCGTACCCAGTCGTACCCAGCTGCTCCTGGACTCTGTGTCCTTTCCTCCTGACAAGGTGGAAAAGTTTCTGTCAACCCTCGACTCTGATTCTGCAACTGGACCTGACGGCATCAGCCCACGGGTCCTAAAATCCTGTTCTTCCGCTCTTTCACTCCCTCTCTCTGTTCTCTTCACCCTCTCTTTTGCTCAAGTTCATCTGCCATCTGCTTGGAAATCTGCCAACATCACCGCTTTGCACAAAAAAGGTGCAAAAACAGATCCCAGCAACTACAGACCAATCAGCCTTCTCCCAATTATCAGCAAAGTCATGGAATCCATCATTGCTTCAGATATGAAATCTTTCCTCTTCTCCAATGGCTTGATCTCTGACCATCAATTTGGTTTCAGACCTGATCACTCTACTCTGGACATGCTGCTTCTGCTTTCTCAACAATGGATGGAGGTCCTCAATGCCAAACAGGAAATTAGAGCTGTCTCCCTTGACATATCACGTGCCTTCGATACGGTCTGGCACCCTGCTCTGCTCACCAAACTCTCCTCTTTTGGTATCCATGGAAATCTCCACGCATGGCTGGCGGACTTCCTCTCCAGTCGTAGTCAACGTGTGGCCCTTAATGGGTTTCTCTCATCTCCTCTTCCTGTTCAGGCTGGAGTTCCCCAAGGCAGTGTTCTGGGCCCTGTGCTTTTTCTGGTCTTCATCAATGATCTCTCCGACTCTTGAAAATCCTCTCTATCTCTTTGCTGATGACTATACTCTCTGTCGCTCCATTCTTCATCCCTCAGATCGGCAGTCTGCAGCCTCCTCACTCTCTGCAGACCTGGACAAAATCACAGACTGGGCAAACAAGTGGAACATTTTTTTTCAATCCTGACAAATCTCACACTCTTACGATGTCTCTCCGAAAAGACCGACTGGACAACCCTCCCATCCACTTTCTGAATAATCCTCTCCAAGAAGGTCTGTCACTCAAGCTTTTGGGTCTCACTATCTGCCATGATCTTTCCTGGGAAAACCACATTTCAAATCTGGCCTCCAATAGGCCATGGGGCGTAGGGCTAAAATGTGCTCAATTTGACAATTTCGTGCAACAACGCAGGGGATTACTTAAAATTGCTATAGATGGGTTGGGGATGTGCTCCTGAACAAGAAACACCATGTCCCCAGACACCAGGGGTGCTCATTAATTTTTAACGCGCACTTGATGAAAATGCAAGTAAATATATATTCATCAACTATACGTTACTGCATTTTCTTTTATTTCTGGATAGTTTGAGGAGTAAAATGAAAAAAATTGATTGTGATATTGTTTCTAGACCTCCTTTTCACTAAAATACACCAATAAACATGATATTTTTGTATCTAGATAGTGTCGCGATCCCGGTTGTGAAATGGTTCCCAGCACGGAATACGGACGTTAATGTCCGGGCTTCAAGTAGTCCACGGAGTGGACAGAGAGAACTCAATAAACACAATTGTGTTTTAATCGGCCTTCTAGGGGTAAGGCACGATGCTTTATTGGCTCGATCACAAAACCATGAAAGGTAACAAAATGGAATAAACTGCACAAAGCCTGCAGGAACTGTCGGCAACAGACGCTCCTAACAGGACGCAGGTAAGATCACTCGCGGCTCCAATCGACGATCTCCGGGACTCGGAGGGTAACAGGATGGAATTCACCGCACAAGGCCGGCAGGAACGGTCGGCCAGCAGCTCCAACACGAAGCAGGCAATCACTCGCGGTTCCAATCTACGAGATCCGGGAATCACTCGTTCTCTTCCGGAGTTACTCGCTCGTAAAATACCGAACTGTAATCGACCAGCCCAACTCGGCTGTCGTGAGGATTCAAGGAAAGCCCTTTTGAGATTTCCCACTCAGAGCCTTCGAGCCGCGTCCGTTGCACAAGATGGCCACCGCCTCTTTTCACTCTCCACCAATCACGTGCCGAATCGCCTCCCGATCGCGTGAGGCTCCAAGGAGGCCACGTCACGCGGTGGGCGGGGCACCAAATCTGGGTGAGAACAGGTGGTTTCACCGGTGGTTTCTCACAGTCCTCCCCCCCTAAGTAAAAACCCCGTCGAATAGACGGCGTTTTTAAAACCAGTATTTGTAGTAGGTGCAAATCACATGGCAAGATGATGGCGGTAATCGCTAACAGGCAATTAACGCAATTAACAATTATTAACACTTATTAACAACAATAACGCAACAACGCAACAATACAACGCAACGCAATAGCGCAACAATAACGCAATTATTAACGCACAGGCAATTAACAGGCATTAACAGGTTAACAATGAGCCAGTTTGGTTTTTTTTTTTTTTTTTTTTTTTTTTTTCCACACACAAATTTTAACACCATACACCACATTAATATCTACCCTACAAGAGTTACACTTCACACAAAGCACAATAGAGAGGCAAGGGGGGGCCAAACTCAAGTTGGGGGAAGCGTTGACAGGAAGGAAACGGGCCGAGACCTAGAGCGGCGGGTACTCCTCCGGTGTCGAGAACAACAGTCATATGCGTAATGACCCCTTTCACCGCACTGGTAACATCGATCGTTCGGGTCGAAAGGCCTGCGGACCAAAGGGCGTCTGAAACGAGGCCGCCGCGACATGCCATTCGACATCTCGACGCACACACGCGATCCGCAAATTAACCTTCCATCAAGGGCTCTGACCGAATCTTCAGCATCTCGTGGCTCTTCAAACTCAACAACTGCAAATCCAGGTGGGTTTCGAGCAACCCATACGTTGCGGAGTGGTCCGTAATGTTCGAAGACCCTCCCTAGCTCGGCTTTCGCTGCTCCATTGCCCAGGTTTCCCACATATACCTTAGCATTAGCGTTCCTGCTGAATCGCGACATGGCGGGAGCGGTCCCTGAGGAGCACGGCACCTGAGGGTGGCTTGACGGGAGGCTCGGGTGGACTTCAGCTGACGCAACGTCACCGTCGGGAACTGGAGTCGAGGCGCTAGGCTCCTCGGGCCAGAGTGAAGATATGTCTGACTCCGCCACTCTCTCCGCCTGTTTACTCTGGGATCTAGTGACCCCCCCACAGGTCAGAGTCAATGACTCCTCCCTGGCCATGGCATCATTGCCAATCAGCAAGGAGACCCCGGGTATCGGGTAGTAGGGTACCACCACACAGGTCACTGGACCCTTAAAAATGTCACTCCGGACCTCGAGGAGGGCAAGGGGATACCGGCCAAGAACCCGGTCAATGCCCCGAAGGAGGGTATACTCGCCGGTATAACGCATCTGAGAGGCCGGAACTACCCCCGCCCGGAGAACACACCGTGTCGCCCCAGTATCCCGAAGGTATTGGGCCTCAAACTTCAGCATCGAATCAGGGCCACCCACTAAGGCTGTCCCTGAATAATCCTGGTACAGTGGATGAATGGAATTAGCCTCGGTGGCAGTGACCTCGGTCACCGATGCCACCGTCGTGTGCGAGGGCCCGGCGGATGAGCTCCACTGATCTCCCTCCGACTTAACAGGAGGGTTGCCTCGGTAGGCCGGACTAGCGGGATTAGAGAAGCAGCGGTTTTCACCGTGCCCCACGCGTTTGCAGAAATCGCACCAGGGCCCTGCCCTGGTCTGCGGCTCGCGACCGCCACCAGTGGAGGGCATCGGAGAACCCCTCCCCTCGATCCAGCCGCCGGGCAGACGGGGGGCGGTCTTGATCGCAGACTCCTCCGTCTTACGACGCGACTGCGTGACTTGCAGCATTTTGCACGCCAAAACATGTTTATCAATAAGGTTGACGCAGTCTGCCAAGGAAACAGTGTCTTTGTCGACAAGAAACAATGCTAAGTCAGGCGGAAGCTGTTGATCGATACGGTAACGCACCAGGAGTTCCGCAACCGCTTGAGGTAACTCAACCTTGCTCCCCTTGAACCATCTCTGCAGCTGTTCCAACAAGGCCCGCGAATGTTCCTCATAGGTTTGACTGGACTCACGAGTCCAGCTGAAAAAATTTCTCCTATAAATACATGCGGACACCGCATAGGCGTTCAAAATCTCGGCCTTCAATGCCCTGTATTTGTTTGCGTCCTCGGTTGCCATCCTCGCATATACCTCCCTCGCCTTCTCAGATAGATGGCTCACAAGATGGCCGACCCACAAGCTCTCATCAATGCCACCGGCAGCCAACAACTTCTCCGCCATCTCCAGATACGCTTCTGGCTTCGTGTCTCCCGTCCAGTCCGGCAAACGAACATGAACAGTTTCCGGGACTCTTGCAGCAGACCCCTCTGCCCGCTGTCGTTCAGTCAACATTCGCAACTCATGCTCTCTGACGTGTTCAGCTTCTGCTGCTGCCGCACGCTCTCTCTCTCTCTCACGCTCTCTCTCTGCTGCCGCATGCTCTCTCTCTGCTGCTGTCTCTGCTGCCGCATGCGCTCTCTCTGCTGCTGCACGCTCTCCCTCTGCTGCTGCCCGCTCTCCCTCTGCTGCCGCAGCACGCTCTGCCTCTGCTGCTGCCGCACGCTCTCTCTCTCTCTCACGCTCTCTCTCTGCTGCCGCACGCTCTGCCTCTGCCCTGTCATTCTCCCTGTTATACATGTCAAGTTGTTGAACCGGAGTCAGCCCGGTCCAGAAGGGCGAACGCATGCATTTAGTCATGATGGAATCGCTTCCTAACATCTCGGGTTGAGTGACCGGGTCAAGGCTGCTTGCGTCGCTCACATCGCCACCCACGTGACTGTCAACATGATCAGGTTGAACTCTCACTTCTCTGGTCGACATAGCTTGGCTACGAGTTATCATAAGACAAGGCACAAAACACAACGCTCAAACACAACGCTCTGTTGGGGAAATACGACACGAACTACACAATATCACCCGCACATCAAATTGCCAATGAGAAAAATACCACGTACAAATACTCACGTTTTTTTTTTTTTTTTTGTCGGTTGTTTGGAGGGATCCGAGGCTCACTTATTCTGCAGTGAAGCACCACCCAAGACAGCGTCCTACGGCGAGAAAGTTCCTCCAAGACGGCGTCCGCTGGTGAGAAGATGCAGAGAAGATGCAGATGCCGAATTCCCGTCTCAATTCGAATGTCTCTCACTTGAAAGATCCTAGGACGAGCAACCCATTTGTCGCGATCCCGGCTGTGAAATGGTTCCCAGCACGGAATACGGACGTTAATGTCCGGGCTTCAAGTAGTCCACGGAGTGGACAGAGAGAACTCAATAAACACAATTGTGTTTTAATCGGCCTTCTAGGGGTAAGGCACGATGCTTTATTGGCTCGATCACAAAACCATGAAAGGTAACAAAATGGAATAAACTGCACAAAGCCTGCAGGAACTGTCGGCAACAGACGCTCCTAACAGGACGCAGGTAAGATCACTCGCGGCTCCAATCGACGATCTCCGGGACTCGGAGGGTAACAGGATGGAATTCACCGCACAAGGCCGGCAGGAACGGTCGGCCAGCAGCTCCAACACGAAGCAGGCAATCACTCGCGGTTCCAATCTACGAGATCCGGGAATCACTCGTTCTCTTCCGGAGTTACTCGCTCGTAAAATACCGAACTGTAATCGACCAGCCCAACTCGGCTGTCGTGAGGATTCAAGGAAAGCCCTTTTGAGATTTCCCACTCGGAGCCTTCGAGCCGCGTCCGTTGCACAAGATGGCCACCGCCTCTTTTCACTCTCCACCAATCACGTGCCGAATCGCCTCCCGATCGCGTGAGGCTCCAAGGAGGCCACGTCACGCGGTGGGCGGGGCACCAAATCTGGGTGAGAACAGGTGGTTTCACCGGTGGTTTCTCACAATAGTCATAGCGATAAGTTGAAAATGAATCCAATCTGAAAATATGGTCCGCCGCAGCTGAAACACATGTTGTGCCGCAAATAAATCATTTTTATTTTACTTTTTTAAAATTAACTTCTCACTTCTACCTTCTATGATCAGTTCATCTTCTTTGATTTGAAGAATGGCAATGAGTGGCAGTTGACGGCTGACTCCTTTTACTTTTTAGAAGATTCATTTTCAACTTATTTATTTAAAACAGTACAACATGTATACATTACGCATGTCATGGAAAGTGCTTGCATGATTAACAGTGTTTAAGAGTACTGTTACTTTTGCTTCGTTTCCATGTTCAATACATAATGTATACATGCCAGGATAAGGCAGACAGACATAAATAATTGAGACAATCAAATTTGTTTATGATATCCATTACATTATAATTTACATCATTGTTCAATTTACAGCTTTCAAGTTTGAGAAATTTGTACTATTAACTATATTCACAGGTATAAGGTCGAAATCATGAACACAGGACTTTCATTTAAAAAATGATTGTACTTAAGAATAAATTAATTTTAAACATGTCAACCACACATAGATGACAATCAGTGAAAAAATCACTGATCATCCAGGATTCGAACCAGGAATTATGCTACTGCATAATGCTTTGGCATGGGTCGTTTTCCTTTTGAGGCCAAGAAAATTATATCTTGCGAAATTGATAGCAGCCTTCTTTGTTTGTCATCTGGAACTTCTACAAAGTCTGCACCATCCGGCTCACTGGATACACCTATCAGCCAAGCAAGGAAGTTGAACAGTTAAAAAGGAACCTCTGCCTTTACTTTATCTTCTGTTAGGTCGTCAGAAGTAGGTGGCCATGGTGGTGGTGAAGATGGCTTATTGGAGACAGCAGCCTTTATGATAAGTGCAGCGCTATACAGCATGCGTAAGTCGTCATTTGTGGGTGGTACTTTGGATTCTGAAACAGTTGGTATACTCTCCTCTTCATTATCTGTGCTGTCATCTGTTAAACTCCCTGCTGTATCGTCTACCAAGTCCTCGGCCATATCTTCTGCTGATAGACACTCACTAAACACAATGTCACTCATGTTTCTACTTTTGGCTTTGATGAAGACTAACTGTGGAAAGCTTTTCTGTAGTCGCGTCTTCAGATGCCATGTTCGATATGGTGCATCGATGCCGCTGACATCTTTAATGGCGCGGATAAATATCTTATTGAGTTTACTCAATGTAAGAATTTCTTTGCCTATAATTAGACGCTTTCTGATGGTGTTTTGGCTGAATTTGTCAAAAGCATCAATATAGCCATTTTGAACTGGGGTCAATGGCTTGCCAGGTTTACTCAAAAATCTTGTGTAGTTCTTGTAGCAGCCATGATGGTACTGAAGCTCCCTGGCAACCAAGTCCTCCCCTTCTATTTGATGCAGCATTGGTACATCCTCTTTTGCTTTTGCAGCCTTTAGAAGTTGACCTCCACTGATGAGTTCACATTTTACTAGCCTTACCATTGACCTCTTTCCTGAGATGTGACTGCGCTTGTATTGGTTGCTATGGCAGAAAATGCACTCTTCAGGAAGCATATGTCGCCTGCTCCAATCTCTTTGGCTGCTGTTTGCATCTGAGGAACGCAACATTCTCTTTCTGCTGGGCTCTCCACTGCTTTCACTAACTACAACTGGACCATCGTCAAGTTCGTTCATGTCTGTCCCGGCATCTGCATCAAACAGAAGGAAGAAACAAATTTTGAGTGATTAGAATTTAACTTTTTTTCAACAAATATGAAACATGTATTTATTTTCTTCCTACCTACCAACCATTGAATTATTGTCTAAACATAAATATACACAATTGTTTTCATTTTTTTTCTTCCAGTTACTTGTATACCCAATTTTTTCTGACAATATATTTAAAAATATATATAATACAATTATATTTTTGTTTGGCCTTTAGGATATCATGGGATGGAACGTGCAATTTGATGCAACAATAAAAACTTGTGCCATCTCACGTTGGTATTTGCCCCAAATAAAGCTGGCAGCATCATCCATGCATTGACAAAATAGCGGTCACACTCAAAGTAACTGTGCAAGTAAACATTTGCACCTTAAAAGTATACATGCACACTGTGCACAAAAAATTGTCGATAGCTCCGCCGTCTTCCAGGATTTTTTGAGAAACTGTTTAGAACAAAGTCCACATGTTATTTTTTTTAATTGTCGATAGCTCCGACGTCTTCAAGGATTTCTCGGGAACTGTTAAAAACAAAGTGGGGTTTTTTTTCCGCCACCAAGACGGCAAAGTGTTTTTTCATATCTAATGTATTTCATTGATATTCAGTTGTTGTTTTTCTACTCAGATCAGTGAGTAAATTTTCTTTTTTGCCTCAATAGTAGGTGACGTTTTTTTTCTTCAAAAAACTTCCATGTCACCCCCCCCCCCCCCCCAAGAATCTATTGGTGCATCCCTTGTTATACATTTGTACACGCTTTGCTAGTAAAAATATTAATGACCATGACCACCGCGCAAAAAAACAACAACAAAACAAAAATACAAAATAAAAATAAACTCAACATGTGTTTATTGTTTATAATTATAGAGTTTAAAATTTTGCAAACATCTGTCTTTTTTAGTAACAAATATCAAATCATGGTTTTTTTAACAACTTCTCCGACAAGGTAAACATACTTTTTATTACCATCATTTACAGGACAGTAAGAAGTACCTACCGTACAATTTAGTAAAAATGTGTAGTCTACATGTACAAAATTATTTCTTAATTCTTTGTGGATCCTAAAAACTGTAATGAGGTGTGACATGAGCCTGATGACATAAACCACAATATCCCCACATATCATGATACTATTACTAAAGTAAAAGAGCATGCTTGCAATAGTACGATTTGTATTATAAATTGTAGTCTTGAAATAGATAAACAAAATCATAAAATGTACATTTCATCATGCATGACTTGCTGAGTCTGCTGTACATTTGTCAATTGAATTTGAAGATACTACTCTTCTAAGGCCAACTCCAAATCTTCCGGAACTTGTTACTAACTTGCTTGAATCAAGCATGATGATTTATTTGATCATGATATATGGCAATGTAATGTGAATTCTATCATCACGATCAGATTCTATCATCATGATCATGTCTATGTTTGCAGAACAATTGAAACTTTTGGCTAAACTTAAAGCTTACTAAAAAAATTACTACATAATCATATTAACTTACCATGAGATGTAGATGTTTCGGTCTTTTTCTCCTTCAGCCTGTTCACTTTACTGATGTCACAAAAGCGACGTGAACAATCATAATGGTAGCCAATGTTGGGATTTTCTGGTTTGGCTTCAATGCAGGATTGTGTATCGGCAAAATCAAGCCCCAGCTTTACCGCACAGTCGGCCAGTAAATCGCGTTCTTTACAGTCATAGAGCAACCATTTACTCGCAAATTCAACAAAGCGGGCCCAGTTTTTATCATTGAATTGAATGAAATTGCTTTTAGTTTTATGGACAACATGCATCACGCAAAATTTGGACGAAAATTGAACAGGTTTTCCTGTCACTGCCGAAGCAATGGGCGTCGCCATCTTGGTTTGTCAGCTACCGAACGGAGCTTAGTATGAGCTGCGTGATTGGACAATTACGGCACCTGACGTATCTGGAGCGCTCATTCGCTGAATTTATCACGTGAACAACCTTGTCCGCGAATTTTAAACCTGATTTTTTTATCGAAATTCTTTCTTTATTTGTATTTTAATGTGCAGGTATATTTATTGGGGACATTATTATATCGAATGGAACGAATATTTTGCTGATTTTCATGAATAAATCAAGTAATCCCCATTCCTGTTGCACGAAAAAGTGGATTTTAATGGTATGCCCCATGGCCTATAAGCTGTCATTGCAGTGTTTCCCAGGCATCAGTGTGTGTGCCGTCCCCCGGGTGGACGTTAAACTGGGTGTCCCGTTCTTGGACGTTAAACATCCCACGGCATCCTTTGTGAAGAGTAGGTGAGCTTTCGCCGCCATCTTGAACAAATTACAAATTCTTGCCCTGACATCCTGAGTTGGAGTGGCGACCCGACCTGGAAAGTAGCTGAGTACGTGCTTGTGTAGGGCACCAATGCTCTGTATGGTACATGATGATGATGATTATGATGATTATATTGGATTTATTTTGAATTGTTAAAAGGTTATTTTAAAAGATCGTTCTCCTTGTTGGACCTAAGTATGAAGGATAGAATATGTCTGTGAGCGCAGGTCCTCGCACGTTTGCAGAAAGAAAATGCACACCTGAAGCTGTTATTGTACCACGTGGAGCAGAAAAACTCGACTGTAAGTCCATCGTTTTATTTTCTCCAACTCGATTCAATCCCATTGGTAAGAACTCCATTAATTTTCATCAAGTCTCTGTGCACAAAACGTGTTGAATGTACAACTGTTCCTACAATGGAATTCATGCAAAAATATGAGTAATGTGTCATGTGACTTGATTTCCACCTGCTGTGTGTTCACAAAAAAACAATGGTAAAAGGCACGAAAAGCAAAGTCTATCTCTGCAACACCTTAAACGATGAATGGGTTGTGAAACTACACCTTCAGTGATATAATAATGACAATAAAATAAATAAATAAATAATAACCACAATAAAATAAATAAATAATAACGACAGAGTTCATAGAACACCTTACCCTACGCAGTGTTGATGAAATATGACATGGGAAGAGTCTCTTAGACTCTTGCTTTGCGTTTCCGAGCACGATATACATTCGGTTTGTTCAGGAATCTTACATAACAGGAATCCATTATGAAGCGGATGTGTCAAACGGAACAGTCCAGAGCTGACGATGCTCCGCTGTGATGCTGTTTTCATCACCCTCAAGGTTTACCCACACAATTACAAACCTTCTGCCAACTCCTCGAGGAGAAAATGACGATTTTGAAACAATCTTTGAGATAAACGTGCACCAAACAAGCAGACCTAGGCACCACCATACATGTCAGAATGCAGAATCTCAAAAGGTTACTATGCCCCCAGGGCATTAATATTTTCCCTAACGAAAGGTCTTTTGAAAAGTACTGCTAAACGGAAGGTTTTTTGAAAGTGCCAAAAAGGCCAATTGTTTTCTTCAGTATTCAAGTATATAATTCAATTTAAATAAAATAAAAATTTTAAATGTAATAGAAAAAAAACACCTTTTTTGAAGTTTACCACCATTGATACACCGTCTTTTACACCACCCTATCAAACACGTTACATTAGTTATTCATGCCTGGTGTTTATGTGCTTTACGACGTTGATAAAAACAGTAACTTTCCTGTTTGGAATGATTTTCAATTTTGTTTGACTGCCAGACAGGCCAACAAACTAGAGAAATTACCTTACTCTGTGCACATACACATTCGGGAGGAGATTCCTTACAATTTGCCAAATTCAGAGCCAAAGTACTGCTGAACTCAGCAAAGAAAGCAGAAGACAAGAGGGAGCAAGAGGGAAGCACAGCAACAGTAGAGAACAGGGACATCGGGAGATCTGTGGAAGGGAGACGGTTGGGGCGGGGTACACGGAATAAACAATATGGACACTACAGGGGATTTCAGGAAAGAAAACAGGGAATTTGAAGGAGGTGGATTTGGGGTCTTTTAACGGGGGTAGAAAAGATCAAGATTTTGGATGTTTTGAGATGGTGGTGAACAGCCGTTTTGAAGACCTGGAGGGAGGAGTGGGATTGAAGAGAGTGAGGGAGTTTGTTCCAGAGGCGGGGAAAAAGAGGAATGAAAGAGTTACAGGTGAGCAGAGGGTCTTTATTTTGGCATTTTCACCAGAAGAGTGTTGCTGGCAGATCTTGTGTGTCCTGAAGGAATATTTGGGGATCAGAGCATGGCCAGAGCTGGGGGAGCTATGCCAGAGAGGAGTCAGTAGAATATAGAAAGACCGCCAACATGCCTGTGTTGAGAGAAAAGCCCTCATAATCAGCTTCGTCATGGGAGATACCAATTATTCATAAAGTCTTGGTTTCTACAGTGTGAAGCCGAGCTAGGTGTGAAGCAGGAGCACCAGCCCAGAGGGGAGAGCAGTACTCCATCAAGCTGCTGGTGAAAGTTTTGTATGTGGTTAGGAGCTCAGAGTTCGGTTGCTAAAAGCCCGGATAAGCCTATTCTGTGGATAAATCACGTATCCGGTCCATTAAATTTATCCACAGGATAGCTTCTAGCAACCGGGCCCAGTTGGGCCAAGAAAGGACTTCGCACGACGGAGGATGTCCAGTTGACGACTGGCTTTGGAGGCCAGCTTGGAAATGTGGTTTTCCCAGGAAAGATCATGGCAGATAGTGAGACCCAAAATCTTGAGTGACAGAACTTCTCAGAGAGGATTGTTGAGAAAGTAGATGGGAGGGTTGTCCAGTCGGTCTTTTCGGAGAGATATTGTGAGAGTGTGAGATTAGTCAGGATTGAAAGACATGTTCCACTTGTTTGACCAGTCTGATTTTGTCCAGGTCTGCCGAGAATGAGGAGGCTGCTCCCTGCCGATCTGAGGGATGAGGAATGGAGCGGCAGAGAGTGGAGTCATCAGCAAAGAGATAGAGAGGATTTTCCAGAGAGTCGGAGAGATCATTGATGAAGACCAGAAAAAGCACAGGGCCCAGAACACTGCCTTGGGGAACTCCAGCCTGGACAGGAAGAGGAGATGAGAGAAACCAATTTCGAGGCACACGTTGACTCAGACAGGAAAGGAAGTACGCAAGCCATGCCCGGAGGTTTCCATGGATACCATAAGAGGAGAGTTTGGAGAGCAGAGCAGATTGCCAGACCGTATAGAAGGCACGTGATAAGTCAAGGGAGACAGGTCTGATTTCCTGTTTGGCATTGAGGACCTCCATCCATTGTTGAGACAGCAGAATCAGCATGTCTAGAGTAGAGTGACCTGGTCTGAATCGAAATTGATGATTTGAGATCAAGCCATTGGAGAAGAGGAAGGATTTGATATCCGAAGCGATGATTGATTCCATGACCTTGCTGATTATTGGGAGCAAGCTGATTGGTCTGTCGTTGCAAGGATCTGTTTTTGCACCTTTTTTGTGTGAAGCGGTAATATTGGCTGATTTCCAAGCAGATGGCAGAATACCTTGAGCAAAGGAGAGGGTGAAGAGAGCAGAGAGAGGGTGAGATAGAGCGGTAGAGCAGAGGGGGAACGGTAGAGCAGAGGGGGAGCGGTAGGGCAGAGGGGAAGCCGTAGCCGGAGGCACTCCTGGGGTCGTGGTGGAGAGAGGTTAGTGCAAGGAGAGTGAGGAATGCAGTTTTTGATAAAGATAGCAACCCCACCACCAGGACGACGCTCGGGTCTATTATACCGGAGGAGTGAGAAACCAGGGAGAGATACTAAGGAGTCCGAGATATCTTGAAGGAGGAAAGTTTCTCTTAAACAAATAAAGTCTGGTTTGTCAGAAGCAACCTGTATGGGGAGATCAGGAGGTGGATCGTAAACTACGAGGTGATCGTAAACTACGATCGAGGTGATTTAACGACACGTTAAAATACATCACCTTTTGGCCATCTTAAAGCCCTGTAGGCCAACAATGCAACATTTACAATCTCAATAAAATTGGTCCAAGAAAATACATCCAGGTATCATTTAACGACACACACGGAAATATCGTCATTTTCATAACGATACATTTAATTATACTCTTGTATGTTATGTTATGTCATCACATGTCGCCATTTTGGAAAGTAGCTAATTGTTTTGCAAAAACCAACGGAACTGCAAAAGGCCTGAAACTTGAGCCCTTTCATTCAAATACTCAAAACAATAAGAGTTGGCCCTTCTCAGGCTGGATGAACAACCTGTAGGAATAAGTAATTTACCTTCGATGGAATCGAATCAGAAAGAAATCACGAATGCTGTGAGACAGGAGTCACACGGAATCAGAAACAACTAGAACAGCACTCGGTAGAGAGCAATCCTCCGCCAGGCTGAACTGTTTGTATCAAACCGATAGGCCGGATCTGGATCTTTGCCAAAGTCGAATTGATTCGTCCTTGGCACACTTCCAGCCTGTCTACTAAGTTTAATCCGAATCCATCCATAACCTTTTGAGATATCGTGATCAAGGTCAGACAGACAGACAAACAGATGTGAAAACATGACCTCCATCCACCTTCAGCGGCGGAGGTAGGCCTATATTCATTGCGATCAGGTAATGGTTGCCGATCGAGAACAGGAAGAATCAGAAACAGAAGTCGGAATGATGGACACAATCTTGTATTCAATATGGAACTGGAAGGGCACAAGTCACTCGGACATGGACCTGCGAGGAATACAGGATCAGAGTGTAGTGCAGACAAAATGGGACAAGTAATGAAGCATACATAGACACAAGTAACAATTACCTGTGTATTATGGCACATCTAATGCAAACCTCCATTAGTTTTTTCCCCACCAAGAGGAGTTCATATGGCCGGTCATTATATGGGTTTGAGATACGTAGACTTGTCTGTTTTCGCTTACATGGCGGCATCAGTCCGCACGCGTTGGCGCCATTTTGTTTTTAGGTTCCAGGGCCCTGAATTGTTCGGTCTGTCTTCACCTGCGTTTACTGCACTTTTTTGAGAGAGGAGACATCGACTGAACCCCAAAGAGTTGGAAGGTTCACTCTTGCCAGACAATTATCCTTAACAATGGATTTTCTCCTCACTCTGACCCTCGACACCTAAACTTTTGGCATATAATCCAGTTTTATACATGGAACCTTTTATTTACTTATTTTTATTTTAACGTTTTACTAACTTTTTTAAGGTATGCAGTGGATACTTAAATGCAACTGCAAACAAGGCAAAGGAATGACTGATCATCAATGCGGAGAGGACGATGGTTACCGGGCAACACGGGTTTGTGACGTTTGCATCACATTTGACCTTTTCCAGTCAATTGTGGATTGTCCTTGGGAAATTTTGTGCAAAAAGTGAAAGCAGCACAATATTATGAATGATATATACAAAACATCCAGCGGCAAGTGATGGTGACGGAGTCTGAACTGCCCTTGTTGGTAAAGGTGGAACCCTATCAACCCCCCGTTCCTTGCAACGGCAAATGCCAACCCTAATCACTCACGCCACTACATGTACAACCACCTGCAGACCCCTAGACACATTAAAACTACACCACAAAGACACTATAGTGCCATTCTTCCTAACATCCCCCCACCAAACAATGGAAACTACAAAAATCACATCCACACCCACATCACCACAAATACAACAAACCTGGGCCCAAACAGTATCCTGGGCACAAACCCCCACCCATCGATGACACAGAGGAATTACTTCCCAGGTCTGATCGTGTTCACCTTTCACGGCTTCACTGTGGACACCACCCACAACTTTTACACTACAAACAGACTCGACGACACCACTGACAACTGCAACCACTGCCAGGCCGCTCCAACACAATAAAACATCAAATAAATATGTTGTGCAATAGCACATCATCTTGGATGTGAGGGATCTCTGGGTCGCTCCTGTGAGATCAATTGGCTATCTCTGTGCCGTTGGCCTGTTCAACCGGAACTCACTGGGGCAGCACAACAACAACCATGCGGAGCTCATGTAGACCTGTGACGTGCGTAAAATCTTGGACAAGACTTCAACCAGATCTGTTGCACACTCTCAAACAAATCCCATGGACTCATATAAAGGTAAAAAGAAAACGGAATTCATGAAATCATGATATTATATTACACCATTTAATATCCTATTTTAAAATGTTTTGACCAACTCTCAAATGTTCACAGTCACAGTTTGTGGCGATATTAAAGGTGATCCTAGTAAAAAACCAGCTTACCTATTGTGTTATATTATACAACGCAAGCTTCAAACTTGTACTTAACGGAACAGTATAAAGCATCTCAAAGCAATTTCCCATGATCAGAAAGCACCACCGTCAACAAATCCATTAAAACATGTTTGCAAGGACTAAGCCCAAGAGCACTAGGAACCGGATGGCATTGCAGAATTAAGCAGCGATGGAGCTGTTGCAACAACACCTGTGCAATTAAGGAGGTGCAACGAAGCACAATGTGTAATAGGGAGCACCCATAGGCTGACGTTGCTCCCATTAATGGCCTCAAATGGACAGAACAGCAAAATACAAGTTTTATACCAGCTCCAAACAAGGCATCTGAAATGGCATTGTCTATCCCGCAGGTGCATCCGGAAGAAGGAGCAGCAAAACAGCTCTGAGGTTACCCAAATGTCCAACCACTGCTCGAGAAGAACACAAGGGGGGAAGCTCTCCATTCTATTGGAATTGGAATTATGAGTAGAGATGTCGTGTTCTCTCGTCCTTCATGGAGAAATCCATGCGGAATATTTAAAACTGTTTACAACTGGGCATGCCTTCTCGTCCAATGACCGTTTAAGGATGGATTTAAACACAAGACCTGAAATAAATATACACAAGGCACTTTAACGCTTTTTGGGGTTAGTATCAATCCGTGAGAGAAGCACAGCAACCGTGTACCCTTGGTCACGTGGTGCCTACAAGAGTTGCTCCGAGAGAACTCGTGGAGCCGTTCCTTGGCGCATGGCGCTCCGTGAGCTCCAAAGCCGCAGCGTGTTGTCTGCAGAGGCAGACAGCAACAGGTGTGGTCTAGACGTACAGGTGGCAACGGCGTGCACGCGGTCTCCATGATGAAGGTGTGCCACCGCCACACCGTAATGGCGATCCCACAGTGTGGCGAACCGCTCTTCGGAGCCACTAAGGGTGTGGTGGGGATGAAACAAGAAAAGGAAACAACTAAACATGAATTAAAAGGTAACTTTTTGGATGAAATTATGCACATTCTTTCATAGCCTGAAGATGTTTTTTTGGGTCTAAATAATATATCTCTTCATCGTTTATTTATAAAGATAGGTTTAGCATTTGACACGGTGCAGTTTGATTCTCGCTAATTCTAACAGACATCCTCTTGAGGTGACACAACATGTCGAGAATGCACAATTACACTGCACACCAATACACTAACAACGCAATAGCGCTTGAGGTACCTGTTTGGCCCCCACTGGAACTGCACAACTGCATAGCATCAGGAACAGTGGAGAAAGAAACAGCACCACCGAGCACTACTCAAAACCTTCTGTCAATAGACTCACCTCCACCTTATCAGCAAACAACCCGTTTTTTTTTAACTACCTAAAAGCTTCCCGTGCACACCTTAAGTACAAACACCAGTTTTAAAATCATTCCGTCCAGTGGTTCAGAAGTAAAACAAACACAAGACCAATAGTCTAATAACTGCATAGCAGGGCTTGGATCTGCTGAGTGGAGGGGAGGATCTGCTGTTACCCCGTCATGTGACCACATACGCAACTCTGATTGGTGGATGTTTGTGAGGGACATACATACATACATACATACATACATACATACATACATTGGATGGACAGACAAACTCAAACGGCATTGCCCTACAGGCTACACTGTAAAAATATGGCTGCCGATCCACGTCACTGATGACGTCATCAATTTAGTTTTTCATGATCATTTTATCCCGAGATCACGCTCAAGAAATTTCTTACTGGTCAGATCAAGCATTCTACTTGTTGATTTATGACGTCATAATGACGGCACCTATGACATCATCACTAGCATATGTCATTCCCCATGGGGAGTACTTTACAATGAGCCACCTTTCAATTTTTTTCCATGGAGCGGTTTCGGAGATAGAGAGGTGCAATGTTTTTAGGTTTTTTTCAAGATGGCACCCGTACCACGTGACCTATGAAGTCATAATTATAATTTAAAAATTCTGCAGGAGGAGGCGCTCATGGTGAAAATTTCGTGTCAATACATACATACATACATACAAATATATACATACATACATACATATGTACAAACATACATACAAACATACATACAAACATACATACATCAGATGGATAGACAAACATTGTTCCAGACAGCATTGCCCTATGCTGTAAAAATGCAATGTCAGATGTTAAAGGAGCAAAATAAAATGTGCAGCAAATTAAATTAAATTAAATTAAAGAAATTAAAATATTCCATTATTCAGTTACCAACAAAAATTATAAAGTTGAAGACAAAAATGTCCAGGAAAGTTTGAAGTAGGGTATCAAGGACAGGCACGTGACTAGAAACAGCACCGAGCAGATTCCAAACCAACTACTTCTACGAATCCGCATGCCCAGCTAAGGGGCATAGTGACCCCGTTGGGTGTTGACCATTTTGCATTTTGGTCCCTTGAGACGGAGAGAGAGGGGGGGGAGTATGGTGGTGGGGGAGGTGGGGACACCTCAAATATTTCACAGATTCATGTGATAAATTGAAGCATGTAAAGAGCTCCGAGGAATTTTCAAACATTCAGTGCAACGAAATAAAGCCTAATGCGACCTAAAAGGTAATTTGTTTTATCATGTATGAATTGATGGAAGAAGCGACTAAAACGGGAAAAATTAAATTGAGAAGAGGAGAAGAGAGGATTCTTCTTCACTCTCTCCAATGTAGCTGCAGGTCTGCACCATCACTGGAGAGCACGGCTGTGAAGGTGAGGGCATGCCCCCTATAGGTTGGGACAAAGACTTGTGGAAGTTAGCTCGGATGCATGGCGAAAACTCACCGACCCTTGTGGAAAAGACACTGTGACATCTTCAAAGTCCAAAAGTTCTAGTGTACTTTTATTCTGGACCATTAATCTCATGAAAAGGTTGTTCCTTAACATAACCACCACAAAAAGGATTAGCATAGTTTGGGCCTCTTTTATGACCCACAGACATTCATTGGTTTACTTGTAGAATTGACTAGAAAACTAGAATGATACTCGGTAGAGTGCATAGTCCTGGCTCACGTGTTCATGCTGAACGAAAATACTGTTATTAACTGAACACACTAATATTATGGTCCATTGTTTTTATGACCCATATACCCATATCATCCATGCACGCTATCGTGTCACATAACTTACATTTCCATTATCCGAAGAATTATTGACTGGTTATTAGGATATTTAACGACCACGTCCTGAGCCAGGTTTGGTGATCTGGAGAAAGCATTCGATAGGGTTCCACGCAAAGTATTGACATGGGCATTGAGGAAGTTAGGAGTGGAGGAATGGTTGATCAGAGTAGTGATGGCAATGTACAAAAGAGCGCACACAGCTGTAAGGACGAAGGACGGGAAGTGGGGAGTTTGAGGTGAAGGTGGGAGTGCATCAGGGGTCGGTACGAAGTCCATTACTATTTGTAGCTGTGATGGAGGTGCTGGCTCAGAACGTAAAGGAGGGTTTACCGTGGGAGTTGTATGCAGATGATCTGGTGTTGCTTGCGGAAAGTATGGATGGACTGAAAGAAAAGATGAACAAGTGGAAGGAATGTATGGAGACAAAAGGTCTGAAGGTGAATATCGGAAAGACGAAGGTGATGGCAAGTGGTAAAGCATGTGGTGAGGTGGAAAGAACTGGGAAGTGGCCATGTGCTGTGTGCAGGAAGGGTGTCGGAGTGAACTCCATTCAATGTACAATGTGCGCTGAGTGGGTTCATCAAAAATGTAGTGGTCTGAGAGGGTCATTAACCAGTGTGGCAGCTACATTCAAATGTAAGGTGTGCACAGAGGGAGCTGCAGATGGAGGAAATGTTGAGTTGGATCTTGGAGACGGCATGAAGCTGGAAGGTGTGAAAACATTTTGCTACCTCGGAGACATGCTGAATGGAGAAGGTGGATCAGACTCGGCAACGGTTGCTAGAGTGAGATGTGTATGGAAGAAGTTTCGGGAACTGAGTGGCGTGCTGATGATGAGGGGAGTGTCGTTGAAGCTGAAGGGAAAGGTGTATGCTGCATGTGTGAGAAGTGTTATGATTTATGGGAGCGAGACATGGGTAATGAACGTAGAGCAGCAACGAAGGTTGGAAAGGGTGGAAATGCGAATGGTTCGACGGATGTGCGGAGTATCGTTGAGAGAGAGGAAGACAAATGATGAATTGCGAAAGATGATGGGAATAGAGCCTGTGATTGATGCTGTGAAGAGGAACAGGTTGAGATGGTTTGGTCATGTGTTGAGGAAGGATGAAAGTGACTGGTTGAGAAGAGTGATGGAAATGAATGTAGGAGTAGAGGACGGGGAAGACCGAGAAAGACTTGGCTAAAGATGGTGGAAGAAGAAATGTGGGCAAGGGGGTTAACAAGGAGAGATGCAGAAAATAGGGCAAAATGGAGAAGATTGTCATGGGGACCGCAAGGCTAACCCCCGCTATAGTAGGGAAAATGGCCTTTAAAATGCATGTTGTTGTTGTTGTTGTTGTTGTAACGACCACCTTTGTGCACATTAATGCTAAATTGCGTCAATGAAGGTGAATATGAAATTTGTTTTTAAAATATATTCCCCATGGCGAGTCAAACATGTTTTTTTTTGTATACAAAGTCGAGGCTCGTGTAAGAGCTGACACATTAAACGCAAAAACATAAACGGACACATAGAATACCCAATTTCAGTGAGCTGGCGACAAGAGGGGGAGAGAGAGGGAAGCACACAAGCACAACAACAGTAGAGAGCAGGGACATCGGGAGATCTGTGGAAGGGAGAGGGCGGGAGGGTAGGGGGGACACTCCTAGGAATTTCAGGAAAGAAGTTGTAATTTGAAAAAGGTGGATTTGGGGTGTATTAACGGGGGTAGAAAAGATCAAGGTTTTGGATGGAGGAAGATAGGAGATGGTGGTGAACAGTTGTTTTGAAGACCTGGAGAGAGGAGAGGGATTGAAGAGAGTGAGGGAGATTGTTCCAGAGTTGGGAAAAAAGAGGAATGAAAGAGTAAAGGTGAGCAGAGAGTCTTGATTTTGGCAGTTTCACCAGAAGAGGGTTGACAGATCTTGTGCGTTGTGCAGAAATATTTGGGGGACAAAGCACAGACAGAACAGGGGGAGCAAGGCCGGAGAGGAGTCGGTAGAAGACAGAAAGACCACCTACCTGCCTGCGGTGAGTGAGTGAAAGGCCCTCAGAATCAATTTCATCACGGGAGATTCCAATGATTCTAAAAGCTTTGGTTTCTACAGCGTGAAGCCGAGCAAGGTGTGAAGTTTCACATTGATCTGTTAAGTGTTTCAGGAGAAGACGATTTTTTAAACATTTTTAATTTCAATCAATATGGCCACCAGACTATGTGACTGATGACATCATAAATGTAATTCTTTGCTAACCTCCGTTCGTAGATCAGATACATGACGTTTCAGATTTTTCGGAAAAGGATTTCGATTCAACCAATTGTGGCTTGAATACCACCTCACCCATATCATGGTTATCACCTGATATACCTTATGGGGGAGTTGATGACATAGGCCAAGTTAAAAAAAAAATCATTTAGTGGTTTCAGATATGTCCAAATTTTTCCTTTAATGCAATATGGCTACCATAACATGTGACCTATGAGTGGTCAATAAAATATTCTCCATAGGGAGTCCCTCCTATGTTTAAAGTTTCGCATTGATCAGACAAGTGGTTGCAGAGAAAAAAACTGAAGATAAAAAATATATAGATGTGGACAGACACACACGCGCACACACACACACACACACACACACACACACACACACACACACACACACACACACACACACACACACAGATTACAATAGGCAACCCCTTCGATGTGAGACGAAAGATAAGCTTGAACTGAAGGTGAGAATAAGTTCAGTTAAGTGAAGTCGAATGAAGTATAACTGAAAGTTTTGGTTGCCCGTTTCTTTGACAGCACAATGATCAAAAATGGATGTTTCAACACCCAAAGTCCATTGCTGTTCGGGATAACAGTGGACAGAGATTTAATATACACACTCAATTAAAGTTTGCTGTCAGAGGAAAAGCTAAACTGATCGAAAACATTAATTGATCAGTGTCCTTAATGGAAGAAGGTAAATTTAAGAACCGCTGCACACAGGCTGACGCAACGCAACAAGATTGTCGGCGACAGTTTTTGATAATAGTGCAATGTGTGGCGGTTGATGACTGTCGTAAACTAGTTTTTCCAGATGCATCGGTGCTAATGGAAATAGTAGAACATGTTCAACTTTTATGACGAGTTATCCACAACAATCGTGCATCATCATGTGGTGTGCGGCAGTCTTTGACAATCGCCCAACACGGCGCAATGTATTGACCAATTAAGCTTCAGCTTACAGTAGCTTCCAGCTATAGCATCATATCATGCAGCATTTTTATAGTTGTAGCTTATGTGAACTTTGAAGCCCAAAAAGGTGTTATAGTCAGGGCCCTTAGGGATATTTTGGTTCAAATTCTTCCAAAAGCATCAAATTTGGCGCAGATGTTGCCCATGCCATACTCTTTCGATTTTTGACGGGCGCCAAGGGCGGTATGATCCGGGGACCGTACCGGTCCATCCCGCCATGTCACCTGACCTATGACGTCATAATTAGGATATGCATCCAATCACATGGCGTACTATAAGTGGTCAAAGTTCAAAATGAATCGATCGAAAAATGAAGGCAGGGATCCTATTTTAAGGTTTTCATAAAATCCAATATGGCCGCCAGGTCACATGACCTATGACGTCATATTTATGACATGTATACAATCATGTATACATGAACCCGGATCATGATCGCACAAAAATTAAACACAAGGATATGGCATACAGTTCATAAAACATCAAAATCCGTACCTTTGTAATTAAACACAAGGATATGGCATACAGTTCATAAAACATCAAAATCCGTACCTTTGTAATTAGACTGATGAACTGCATATGCCTGAAAATTAGGAAATAGACATGTAAAACTCTTCCGGGTTCGGTTGCGAGAGGACGCTGGCGTTGCATATTCGCCGCTTCTCCGACTGGATGGATGTACAGGGTCTGCTTCTACCTTTCTGACCTGACATCTCACACCTGTCCTGCCTTTTCACACCCGCACGTGCCGCGTGTTCTCCGGCTGGATAACGGAATCTGCTTTTGATGGTACGGAATACGGAATTCGAAAGGCCCGCTCCCGTTGATTGTGGCCGTGGCCTTGTTTGCCGGTGGCCTTGTGGCCTTGTTTGCCGCTGTGGTCTTGATTAGCGGCTGCAGTCGTTTGCCGCTGCGTTTGCCGCTGCGTTTGCCGCTTTGCCTCCTCGACCTTGGCCTCGTACTCGTCCCTTCGCTCCTGCCTGGCATGGCTCTGAAGTACTCCGCCGCAAGGCTTCTTCTGCTCAATACCCGCTCCACCCCATCATGCATCTCTGCCATCAAATCAAATGGACTCCTCCGACGACCCAGGTACATTCACCGTGGCTCCGGTCGCAAGTTTGTTTATTTGCAATCAGGTCACTCCATCCCCGTCCTCTGGTCGGCTCAGCGCACTCTCACTCTTCGTCCCAGCGCACCTGGTCACAGCAACCCACACGATTGCACCTCTTGCCTACGAACCCTGGCTAAATCACCTGAATTCATCCCTGCTGTTCAAAACAACATCAAGCTCACCCTGTTCAACACCCGGCCCCTCAACAATAAATGCCTCATCCTGAACGAATACATCCTGGATAACAAACTGGACTTTCTCTGTCTCACCGAAACCTGGCAACAACCTCTGGACTACTACACACTCAACCTCACCACACCCAATGGATATTCCTACGTCAATAAACCACGCTCGGAGGGCCGAGGTGGTGGAATTGCCGTTATCCACCGTCAAGACATCAAGACCAACCTCATCTCCATCTCATCTGCTCCATCATTTGAACACCTGGCTTTAAAACTCTCTGGTCACACGCAGTCAGTCATGGCTGTCGTCTACCGCCCTCCCAAACCACACCCATCATTCCTGTCTGACTTCTCCTACTTTCTGACCCAGCTATGTTCCCTCTCCCCCTCAATCCTCCTCCTTGGTGATTTCAATATCCACATGGACTCCACTGACTCCACAATAACCACTGACTTCACTGATTTACTCACCTGCTTTAACCTCACTCAACATGTCGACTTTCCTACCCATATCCGTGGTCACATTTTGGACCTTGTCTGCTCCACTGGATTAAATTTGCACCATCTCTATGGCTCCGACCTCACCCTCTCTGACCACTTAGCCATCACTCTGACCATCAACATCCCCGCCCCAACACCAAGGCATTATCGCACAATCAACTTCCGTAAGCTAAACGCTCTTTCACCTACCTCATTCTCATCCACCCTCTCTGAAAAAATGTCCACTTCTCCCTTCATTGACCTCCACACCCCTTCCGACCTCACTGACTACTACAACCACACTCTCTCCTCCTGCCTTGACCAGCTTGCGCCTGTAAAAACCAAAACAGTTTCTTTCACCCATTCTGCTCCCTGGTTTACCCCTGAACTCCACCTGATGAAAACTCGTGCTCGCCAACTTGAAAGACTCCGCAATAAAACGGGTCTCACAGTTCACTCCCAAGCCTACAAGGACCACATACAACACTACAAAGATGCCCTCTCCCGCGCCCGCTCTGCCTACTACTCTCAAATTATCCACTCTGGCTCCGGAAACCCAAAAGCACTCTTCTCGACAATAAACAAACTCCTCCGCCCCCTGAACACCACCACCCAGTCATTCACAGTAGACAACTGCATCTCCTTCCTCTCTTTCTTCCAACGCAAAATTGACAACATCTACAACAGCTTGACCACCGCCGCACCCGCTCCCCCTCCAACCACCTGCCCCCCCTTGTCCTGCCATCCCCTGTCTCGGTTCTCCCCAATCTCTCCTACTGACCTCTCTGAACTCCTCATAGGAATGAAAACTGCCACCTGCACTCTTGACCCCATCCCCTCCAGCTTTGTCAAAGCCTCCCTCCCTGCTCTCTCTCCACTTATCATTGCAACAATAAACTCCTCCCTGTCTACAGGCATCGTCCCACCTTCCCTCAAAATTGCTGCTGTTACCCCCATTCTAAAAAAACCTGGTCTAAACCCTGACACCCTAAACAACTTCAGACCCATCTCCAACCTACCCTTTCTGTCAAAAGTTTTGGAACGCGCTGTAGCCACTCAACTCAAACATCATCTCTCTGCCAATAACTTGTATGAAACATTCCAATCCGGATTCCGCTCCAACCACAGTACTGAAACTGCTCTCCTCAAAATCACCAACGACCTTCTCCTCTCCTCTGACGCTGGCAACCTCAACATTCTCGTCCTCCTCGACCTCAGCGCTGCCTTTGACACCATCGATCACACTATCCTCCTCACCCGACTTGAATCCACCTTTAACGTCACCGGCACTGCCCTCTCTTGGATTAAATCATACCTCTCTGACAGATGCCAGTTCATCTCCATCAATAACTGCAAATCCCCCACTGCTCCCCTCCCCCAAGGTGTCCCCCAAGGTTCAGTTCTTGGCCCCCTCCTCTTCATCCTTTACCTGTCCCCGCTCGGTCACTTAATCCGCCGTCATGGTCTCCAATTCCACTGCTTCGCCGATGACATCCAGCTTTTCATCTCCACCAAGTCCGTCTCCACCGACACCCACTCTATCCTGACAAACTGCATCACTGAAATAAAATCCTGGCTTCAAATCAACTTCCTCAAGCTTAACTGTGATAAATCTGAAATAATCATCATTGGCCCAAAAACGCTCACAAAATCCACCCATAACTTTGCCCTCAACATCGACGGTATCCCAGTATCCACCTCCCCTCACATCCGGAATCTTGGCGTCATCTTTGACCAAACCCTTTCCTTCGACAAATACACTAAACAGATCACAAAGTCAGCCTTCTTTCACCTGAAAAACATTGCCCGTCTCCGCTCATCCCTCTCCTCCACGGCTGCAGAAACCCTCATCCACGCCTTCATCACCTCCCGTCTGGACTACTGCAATAGCCTCCTCTATGGTTCACCCTCAAAAATCACCAATAAACTCCAATACATTCAGAACTCCGCTGCCCGTCTACTCACTCATTCCCGGACCCGTGACCACATCACCCCCGTCCTTTACAAGCTTCACTGGCTCCCCATCCCCCAGAGAATCCAGTACAAAATCCTCCTCTTGACATACAAAGCCCTCCATAACCTGGCCCCATCCTACCTGGCTGACCTCCTCTCCAGACACACTCCCACCCGCAACCTCCGCTCTGCTGGTACCAACCTCCTGACCCCCTCCATCCGGACCAAATTCAGATCCTGGGGGGACAAGGCCTTCTCCATCGCTGCTCCCACCCTCTGGAACTCACTACCTCACACCATCAGAGACTCCTCCTCACTCACCACATTCAAAACATCACTAAAGACCCACCTGTTCAACGCTGCATTCAACATTCAACCCACAGCATTTAACCCCTGACTATCTCTTCTCCTTCTCCCTCCTTTTGCTTTAAATATTTCCCTATTGATTCTTGTCTTGTCTTTTTGATTCTTGTCTTATATATATGCCGTATATCGCTGCTGTTTGTTTTCTTGATTCTTGTCTTTTTGCAATTGTTGTTTTCATGTATTGTTATGCATTATGTTTTCCACTCTGTCAAAGCGCCTTTGGGCTTCTGGAAAAGCGCTATACAAAATAAATGAATTATTATTATTATTATTAAATATTTCCTCTAATTGTCAAAAATAAGGTCAGAGTTCGATTACCCAACCCAGAAACATAAAATGGTGAACCTCGCATAAATCGTGACAAAAAACCCAAAAACCGACATGTTTGACTCAAAAATGACCTTTAAGATGACCTTGAGGGTTGACCTTGACCTCGAATCATCAAAATAACATCATAATTGGATTCCTCGACCTCGAAAACCCCTGAAAAGTGGTATCATACATGATTCCAACCATTTTGGTTATTTAACTGATTTTCCTCTAATCCGGGTGGCGGCCATTTAGTATTTCGCCAATATGGGGCCCCCGCGGGGGGGGGGGGGGGGCGCCCGTCTTGGCGCCCGTCAAAAATCGAAAGAGTATGGCATGGGCAACATCCGGGCCAAATTTGGTGCTTTTGGAAGAATTTGAACCAAACGGCCCCAAAATATCCCTAAGGGCCCTGACTATTAGGAAAGTTCAATGTAGTAGCCCGACCTGTGTCTCCTTAAGTATTTAGCAAACCTTCAGGAACAATTCTCAGTACATGGTGCAATGGAAAACTTTTAATGACAAAGTCTTTGCCTTTCAATTACAGTATACTCGATTTACTTGTTTGGGAAGATGATAAATTATATACTTGGAACAAAAATCGGTATCCGTTTAATAATAAAGTGCTCGTTTTAAAAGCACGTCTTTCCCGGATTTAAGAAGAAGAAGCTGGAACACGAGCTTAATGCAGTGGAGGGTCGAGCTTAACATCCCAGAGGAAACGGGTAAATATAAATGAGTTCCCCCATCTTGTACATCAAGTTCCACCAGCAAGTTGTTGAACGCTCCCCGAGCTGGCCTTCTCCCCACCTAGAGCTTTACCAGCAGCCGCTTCTTTCTCCAGGCCGTTGGCAACGTAACAATCCTATTACCAAAGCAGCAGTGCTCAGAGCCTTCACCCTTCACATCCTCTCCCTGCATTTCTTCTTGGTCGCCATTTTGGTTAACTAAAATAGTGTTTTTCACAATAGCGCAGTGCGCGGCAGCCTCTGACAAAACAAGGTTCGTTGCCAAAGATCTTGTTTTGTTGTGCTGGATTGTGGGAAGCAACCTTAAGAGTGGTAAACTGGCCATCCGGAGGTGAATCATTGGATTTCCGAGTGTTGAGCGATTCCATAATTAGTTGGGTCCATTTGAAATGGAGTGAATGGTCTACAGACCACCCTATGAGAATCATTGCATGCACACTGGCAGGTAGTAAAGTCAACAAGAGTGGACCGCTTTCGACTTTTAAAATAATCAAGCTAAACTACAACAGTGCAGCCACTTCCGCTTTGTATAGCCATAGCAAAGTCCGCCAGTTACCCTATATTTCTGCGCAACGAGCACACCTTGCCACAAGATCGTGAGTAACCGCTAGTTGGAAGAACGATGTCTCATCCCCAGGTGAGAAGGCGAGCTGGGCCCGTGGAACCACACACACAGGTGCCTCTTCAAATATTTCAGTATCCAATGCAAATGCGCGTAGCTCCACCTCACGTGCAACAGGCGGCGGATTCATTGGGTCTGAGATTAGAGTTCCAGGTGGCCATGAACGACAGGTCATGTACAGTACCCTGCACAAAAAGTCACATGCAGTACTTGTATGGCATGACAATTAGTGTTTGTTACCTCATATAGAATAACTAGGTCATGTATCTAGGAACATTAAAATTGATGTGGACCTATCCCGTGCAGCATAACAAAAACACTCAACCATAGCATTTCCAAATGATTATACATTAACCTTCCCCAAAGCCAGATAAATAGCCCACACAGCAAGGAAATTATTTCCCTTCCCTTCCTCCGACATCTCTTTTCCTCCACACCTGTGGTCTGGTGAAAGTCCCATTCCAACGACATTCGCGTCTAGGTCAATCACGTAATCCACAGGGTCCAGCAATCCCTCCGCTTCCCATGCTGGGCCCTCACATGTTGTTTGCGCTGGCCACACACGCTTCAGACCTGTCACAAACATTTAATCGTCCATGATGTTGCTGGTTGTCCTTGTGACCTTTAATTATCGATTTCTACATAATCTAAGGCTCGTAGTGGAGCACACACACACACGTTAGAGAGAAACAGCCACTGAGCTTGGAGGAAGTGCCGGCACTTCCAGGGGCACTCTGGGAAGCAGCGACGTCACAACAACGGCACCGCCTTTCTCACCGCATTCAGCGGAGTATTTCCCCAAGGAGGAATTTCCTCCTCTCCATGGATGCCAACCCATGGGGATTGTCCATCCTCTTAACCTCTTAGTTGCTGAATGTCGAGCAAGGAAGGAGAACGTACCATTTATAAAGTATTTGGTATGACCCGGCTGACGTTTGAACTGACGACCTCCCAGACTCGGAATGGGCACTTCTTCAATGAAACTGACATACAACTGTTCAACATTCATCTTACCCTCATCGTGTGATTCTCGTGTTCAAGTAACAACCTCATAATGTCATTCAATCATTGCGCCGAGCCATATAAATTTTACCATATTCACAATAAATAACACGACGGAAGGCGTCATCTCAAAGTAAATACCACAATTGTCTTATATCTAAGGGGTTAAAGCATAATCAATTCAATGGTAGGTTATTGGTTCACGAGTTATCAAGTGACCACGATATTCGTCATGGGTGTGTGTCTGTCTGTCTGTCCGCAGCATAACTACCCGATGATATCATCCGATCTTGATGAAACTTGGGTGGGAGGTTGATATCATGATCTAGTTGTGTCCTGCCTCGAGTGGCGTATTGCGCCCATTGTGGGCGGAGCCACGCCCAAAAAAGATGTCTTTTTATGGGGTATTTGAGTTCAAGCTACATCTTCTCCGAGGGAGTTGGTGGAATCTGACAGGGGTTTCGGTATCTGGTTAGGCCAATGTCATGTGTCTAGCCCCATGGAGCTCGATTTTTCATTTTCGCCCCAAGGTCAAGGTCACAAGGTCACGAAATTTAGAAAAGTCGATTTTTTATGGTTTTATTACATTGTTCGCTTCCTGATAGGGTGAAATATCGTACATGATCTTATATTATCACATACATCATGAAATACAAGTTTTCCAACAAATTTCAGAATCTTCGACCTTTGGCCTTTGAAGGTCACAAAGGTCAAATTTTCAAAGTTGTCGGAATCGAATCGAATTTTGGGTATTGTGGAGCTAACTAACCTCATAACATTGCTCATTGAGCATTGTCATTGAATACCGCGCGCTCGTGAACCATCGTCGTCTCCTGACTTGCTTAAATTTGCTGTGCATTGTGTGTGGTTGACATGGTCATGGTCAAAGGTCATGTCACCTTTAGCTGAAAGAAGCAGATTTCCATTGACACAATACATTGTGAACCGGCTGAAGGGATATTGACCAAACTTGGCATAACTATGGACTGCAATACGAAGATGAAGTAATTCAATTTTGGGTCCAAAAGTTCAAAGGCCTAAGGTCAAGTGCCCTTTGAAAGTCATTTTGCAGACCATAACTCAAGTAAGAAGCATTTGATGTTGTCTTTCTTCTACTTATCTCTCTTCTATTGTCTTTTCTTCTTTCTCTCTAATTTTTCATGAGACCTTTGATTGAGATCAAACATAACAGTGAGTTTGCATCTAACGTGTGCGAAGGCATATCCATCGATGCATTCAAATTCAATTCTACATTCTATTTTTTTTATACATTCCCATGACTACTCTTACCATTTCTTCACAACTGCTCTTTGGTTCTTGTTGCCTTCTGAGAACCCAATCAACTACTGCTCCATGGTATTTGTGGCCTTCTGAGAGCCCAATCAACTACTGCTCCTTGGTATTTGTGGCCTTCTGAGAGCCCAATCAACCACTGCTCCTTGGTATTTGTGGCCTTCTGAGAGCCCAATCAACCACTGCTCCTTGGTATTTGTGGCCTTCTGAGAACCCAAACAACTACTGCTCCTTGATATTTGTGGCCTTCTGAGAGCCCAATAAACTACTGCTCCTTGGTATTTGTGGCCTTCTGAGAGCCCAATCAACCACTGCTCCTTGGTATTTGTGGCCTTCTGAGAACCCAAACAACTACTGCTCCTTGATATTTGTGGCCTTCTGAGAGCCCAATCAACCACTGCTCCTTGGTATTTGTGGCCTTCTGAGAACCCAAACAACTACTGCTCCTTGGTATTTGTGGCCTTCTGAGAGCCCAATAAACTACTGCTCCTTGGTATTTGTGGCCTTCTGAGAACCCAAACAACTACTGCTCCTTGATATTTGTGGTCTTCTGAGAACCCAATCAACTACTGCTCCTTGGTATTTGTGGCCTTCTGAGAGCCCAATCAACTACTGCTCCTTGGTATTTGTGGCCTTCTGAGAACCCAAACAACTACTGCTCTTTGATATTTGTGGCCTTCTGAGAACCCAATCAACTACTGCTCCTTGGTATTTGTGGCCTTCTGAGAGCCCAATCAACTACTGCTCCTTGGTATTTGTGGCCTTCTGAGAACCCAAACAACTACTGCTCCTTGATATTTGTGGCCTTCTGAGAACCCAATCAACTACTGCTCCTTGGTATTTGTGGCCTTCTGAGAGCCCAATCAACTACTGCTCCTTGGTATTTGTGGCCTTCTGAGAACCCAAACAACTACTGCTCCTTGGTATTTGTGGCCTTCTGAGAACCCAAACAACTACTGCTCCTTGGTATTTGTGGCCTTCTGAGAACCCAAACAACTACTGCTCCTTGGTATTTGTGGCCTTCTGAGAACCCAAACAACTACTGCTCTTTGATATTTGTGGCCTTCTGAGAACCCAATCAACTACTGCTCCTTGGTATTTGTGGCCTTCTGAGAGCCCAATCAACTACTGCTCCTTGGTATTTGTGGCCTTCTGAGAACCCAATCAACTACTGCTCCGTGGTATTTGTGGCCTTCTGAGAACCCAATCAACTACTGCTCCTTAGTATTTGTGGCCTTCTGAGAACCCAAACAACTACTGCTCCTTGATATTTGTGGCCTTCTGAGAACCCAATCAACTACTGCTCCTTAGTATTTGTGGCCTTCTGAGAACCCAAACAACTACTGCTCCTTGATATTTGTGGCCTTCTGAGAACCCAATCAACTACTGCTCCTTGGTATTTGTGGCCTTCTGAGAGCCCAATCAACTACTGCTCCTTAGTATTTGTGGCCTTCTGAGAGCCCAATCAACTACTGCTCTTTGGTATTTGTGGCCTTCTGAGAACCCAATCAACTACTGCTCCGTGGTATTTGTGGCCTTCTGAGAACCCAATCAACTACTGCCCCTTAGTATTTGTGGCCTTCTGAGAACCCAAACAACTACTGCTCCTTGGTATTTGTGGCCTTCTGAGAACCCAAACAACTACTGCTCCTTGGTACTCGATAATATGCTTTCTCGTCAACGAAAGCATGATGCAGTTTCCGTTTCTTTGCCAAATACTTTTCTTGTTCATTGTCTGAAAAGGAAAATCACCTCTGTTGTTGATCTTCATGGTATAAAACCAAAGTAGTCGTCGTCTACATTTACCACTTTTCTTAGTCTTCTTTCCACCACATTTAAAAAAAAATTCAATGCCTGCCCAATCAGTTTAACTCCTCTGTAAGATGAACATAATAAAGGGTTTCCCTTCATCTTGAACAAGTGCACAATAAGTGATATTTGTCCAATCTTCAGGATAACTCCTCCTCCTCAGACTTTTCGACAAACTGTGTCATCCACTTGATTCCTACAACTCTAGGCACCTCTATAACCTCGACTGAGAATCCGGTTGGACTCACCCGCATTTCCTTTCTTTAATCTTCTAATAGCCGATTCAACTTCCTCTTCACATATCTCTTCTTCTGAACCTTCAACTTTATAACATTCCACGTCATTCTTCCATTGGTTTTCCTATTCCAAGAGCTTTTTAAAGTAAGTTTTCCATTCCTTATCAACCACATAATTTTTTTCACAATTTGTCCGTTTTGTTTTACAAACGATGAACTTCCCTCTCGTAATTTTTCTCATGTAAAATTTGCTTTATCTTGATGATCTATATTTTTTTGCCTCTTTTTGTAATAAACTTCTTTCTTCCGCTTGAACATTTCTTGGACTCGAAAATTCCACCACCATGTTTCTCATTCTTTTTGAAACCTGCCAGTGGTTATCCATAAATATTGATCACCATCTACATTTGAGGCAACATCCCATCTACAGCTTTAGAAGTTACAAACTTCAACTAATTTTCGGATACTCTTGAAATTTTTCTCTGCTTTTCACATCTTTAAGCTTCCAACTTTTACATGTTTCATTCACTTCTGAGCTCCTTGATTTTCTTTTCATTTGCGATATAAAAAATATCCAACTACCAATCATTGCTGACTCACATTCTTCACTGGCTATTTTATTTTCACATCGTTTATCCTTCTCAAACTCCTTCACATGAGAATAGATAGATAAATCAATCTGGCTCTTTGCAACTCCGCTTGTAAAAGTCACGAGTTGATTTTTTCTTTTCTTGAAGTCAGTATTTAGCATACCCACATCTCTTGCTTCTGTTTTTCTAATACCTGCCTCGTTCTTTTCATCATGGACAACGTTATGTCTGTTTCGTTCCTCGGCGATGTTCAAATCTCCACCAATAATCTCTTCTTCTTTGTAGCTTATTACTTGAGCCAAAGCTTTCGTTCATCCCAGATCGATCTTCGATCATATTTTATACACACACACACACACACACACACACACACACACACACACACACACACACACACCAAGAAGTAATAGTTGCTTGACTAAAACTGTCATGATAAGGAGAGATTTTTTTAGCAACAACTTCAACTTCATCTTGTTATTTTTCTTTTTCTTCAATTAATTGATTAATGAAATTCTTCCTTGGGTTTTTGTGTTGAAAAGTGACATCATGCTCAAGCAGGAGACAAAAAGACTGATGCGGGCGGCATACCGATCTGGTGTGCTGTGTGGGTACGTCTTCCCCGTGTGAAGATGAGCCACTTGCAGGGCACGTCGGTGTCGGTTTCTGGTCGCAAAGGGGAAACAAGTTTGTTGCCAAGTAAATGCAAGGCTGCTTGTGTTTCTGCACGGGTCCCAAGGGTGCAGCAAGCCTCACCAATAACCTGCTCGCCATTTCCGTCCGTTTCTGAGAGAGCAAAAATGAGATCACGATAACCCTTTTACGATTGCATTTTTGGAGTTTTGAATTAGAAGAAAGAATGAGTCCCTGTATGAATAAAAATACTCCCAATCCTGATGAAGAGCATTCAGCACTCATGACCGATGAGGAAACAAATAAAACCCAGTTGTGGTAGTAAAGTAGTATTTCGTCACCCCGATGATCAGTTAAACAGCATTAGTAAGTATAAAGGCTGCCTGGTTGCAAGTGAACCATACGAGGACCACCTGGAAGACAATGAGATGCTTACATGATGCGGAAAAAGAAAGATGGACAACTAGTATCGGTCGGTCATTGGAGGAATGTGAAAGAAGTTCATTATAGTACAAACACGTTGAGTAGATTTTCTATTTGCTCAAGGCTATCGGTGTAATGCAAAGGTTGGTAAACGCAACAGGTATTGATTGAAGGACACACACGGATAAAACTAAAAGCAGTTGTACGAATTACCTTGTCCATGTTCAGTGGCACATTTTGATACATTCCCAGCCATCCCCAAGGTACTGGTCGGCTGAGCATCACATGAGCAGAAACCTTTATTCGATTGAGGTTGTTCTTCAGCTCCATGTTCAGGTGATGAACAAACTATATCTCCAAAGGTCTTGCAAAGTGCAGATGCCTTTGCTTCAGCTTCATTTGCATCGTTTCTGCTGGGAGCCTCACCTAGCACGGCTCCTTGATCCCTGTGGCCTCCACGTCCTGTAGTGTCGGCTACCAAAAGTGATCGCACCACACTGCCATTGATGTTGAGGAAGCGAAAAAGTTTCCTCACAACGTCAGTTTGTGGTTCCAGGTCCTGCCAGATAAGATATTCCATTTATTAGAACCTGAGGCAGGCAATTGCTTGAAATTTCCAATCTTTATGGTTAAAATATACTCATACTATTTACTCTAATTTCAATTAACTTAATAGTTTCTCAATAACATACAGAGACAAAAAAAACAATTGTGTTCACTTTTAGAAAATAAATATAGCAACAAAAAAACTCAATCAAAAAACTCACCAAAACAAAGTTTTATATATCTATATATATATTGTTACGGAACCCAACGTCGGCCTCGGTTCCCGTTATCGAGGGGGGATTAAGCCCCTCGTCTGTTACTGACCGACGTGGTCCTGGGGGTATGACGCCACGCCCGGTCGGCGCTGGGTAGGGTTTTAGGCCCACAAGTCCTATGACCAAAATACCAGCGCTTCCCGGTACGCGAAGGAACACCCCCCGCTCACGGCCGCAGCGTAATGGATGTTGCGCCGAGCGAAGCGAACTGCGGCGTGAGCCGTTTACCAAGACTAGACCCGATTCCTTAAACGTTGGCCAAATCGTGCCACCGGTATTCAATTGGCAAATCACCAAAACGACAAGGATGTGAAGAAGAGGAAGACGAAGGCAAAAGGGTTGGAAATGCTACTATATTTATTACTATTATTTACACAATGAAAGGAACCAAGGAGAAGGAAGGATAATAAAGTAAAAACAGAAGAAGAAGAAGCGGACACAGTGCACCTTAGCTTACCTAAGCAGTCTTAATTAATACCCCAGGACAAGACACACAAAACAGACTACGAGCAAACTCACACGAATGGGGAAATTGCAGGCAGGAATGAAAGGACTGGAAGGAGAGGAACGCTCCGCTCGAACCGGAGCACGGTCGGCCCGGGAGTCAGCAGCCGCCGCCCTTCCTCGATCGGCACGTTCAGCAGCCGCCGTCAACGCCCTGGCTGCGGTCGTGCGGGCTGCCGCGATACGAGCACCCTGGCGGAGTCAAAGCTGCGTGGCTCCAAGCTGGTGGTGGTTGATTTCAAGGTTGATGCTCATCTGCCGCTTCTCTGGCTCATCTCAGGACGCATCTCCCGTCTCTCTCTGAAGCTCGTCTCTCGTGTGGGGGCCTCGTGGTGCGGGTTATATATGCCCCTCCCTCTAACCTTTTTGAACCTCCCCGATCGTTCTTTCTCTGCCCGCTCAAGCCGAACCCCTTTGGCTGGGTTGGTTGAGCGGGGCCGACTCACTCCTCCTTTCTATGACGAGGTGGAGACACGCCTTTCTTCTCCGAGCCGGAGCACATGGCAATGGCGGCGAATGCAGTTGGCAATCGAGGCTTTGGGAATGGGGCTTTGGGAATGAAAGGGGATCTACCTTATTTCCTTTGGTGCAATGGAGAATGTCAACTAGTGTGAACAGAGCCTTAACCTACATAGAATAAGGAGATAACTGTAAAAGAAGGATATATGATTGGCTACGTGTGGTATATGAAATAACTAGGAGGACGCCCTTTGATCTTTTACACTTGGAGGTATTTACAACAATTCATTACATTTTACAGAGGGTGATATTTACACAACAATTTACACAACAATTTCTCAAATCCACAACAATATATATATATATATAATTATATATATATGCTCGCTACGCTCGCCTCGTCCATGCGCGCTCGCTTTCGAAGTTAAGTAACTTTTCACAATTGTGTTTTTGTCGAAACTGGTCTTGCATGTACCTATTGGGGTGTCTTTAATGGTATTCTTGGCATTGGTTTTTCATACCTGTGTACAGAATCGTACAGAGTCTTTGTACAGAGTCTTTCTTATCGCGTATTCTGAGGCCTAAGTGTAGTACTAGGCTACCGTGTCCGACCTTGGCTTGAGGCTTTGTTTTTGTCTCAGCGGTTCTCCGATCGCGCTGCAATTATTTTCCGGTCTCTGATTTTCATGGTCTTTTCATCCCATACTTCCTTGTTTTAAAATCTAAAAAACAAACAAAAAAAACAAAAAACATTTCCTTCTGTTCTTATTCGTTTATTCGTTCTTATTTGTTCGTTCGTTCTTCGACCACGTTGTTTGTGATCACGTTGTTAAAAAATGTCTCATCTGAACCCTGAAGACCTGTATTCTGTCATATTCTATAACACCTTTTTCTTCTTCTATAAAAGGATGCTTTCGACTTGCTCACCAAATCCATTCATTCCAAAAAAAAATTCCATCTCTTATAGTGCATCTTTCATTCATTCCCTAAACTCTCCAGCACTCCATCCTCCCTCCAGCGTCCTCAAACGTATTTTTGACTCGAATGTCTCAAGAAACTCATTTTGCAATAAATGTTCGTTTCCCATTAATCGTACATTTTTCAAAATCCCATCACCCCTCCCCTCTAAATCTACCCCCTTGCCCCTCCCCTACAAATCTTCCCCATCACCCATCTCTTTCAAATCTTCCCCCTCCCCTCCAAATCTTCCCAATCACTCATTCCTTTCAAATCTCCCCCCACCCCCCTCCCCTCCGAGACTCTCCCTCGCTCCTCCCCTCCTAGACTCCCCTCTCACCCCTCCTCCTCAAAGCGTCCTCCCCGCTTCTTCCCCCTTCCAACTTTCACCTTCATCTCCCTCAACCTTCTGCCTCGCTCTTCCCCCTCGTCAAATAACACCTCACTGCGCCTCTCCCAATCACCATCAAACCTTTTGTCTGCCCCATTCTTCCCTTTCTCCAAGCTATTCTGTAATCTCCGACACACCTTCAACAGCTCTCCCTACCTCTTCCTCCTCTTCCACATCTTACCCTACCGCTCCCATCCCCTCCCCCCCTGTTCTGTATCCGATGCTCCCCCTTCCTCTTCCTTAACAGTATGGACCTCAAACATCCGGGGCCTTCGCTCAAACTTGTCTGATCTCTCCATACAGGTTGCTTCTGACAAACCAGACGTGATCTGCTCAACAGAAACTTTCCTCCTTCATGATGTCTCTGATTCCTTGGTATCTCTCCCAGGTTACTCCCTCCTCCGGTATGATAGACCTGAGCCTCGTCCTGGAGGTGGGGTTGCTATCTTTATAAAAAAACTCTCTTCCTCACTCGCCCTGCACTGCCCTCTCTCCACCTCACCCCTAGGAATACCTTTGGCTACGGCTTCCCCTTCGCTCCCACCTTTTGTTCATATGTGTGTTGTACCGTCCACCAAACAGTGATGACTCCATCTACATCTCGCTGTCTGAGAATATGGACCAACTTCTATCTACCCATCCCAACTCTCTCTTCCTCATATGTGGTGATTTCAACTGTCACCATGCCAGTTGGCTGGGTGTGGGTACCTCTCTCACCAGCCATGGCTCTTCAGCAAAGGACTTCTGTGACTCACTGGGACTGACACAATCTGTCAATTTCCCGACCCGGATTTCAGTCAACGGAGCATCTTCTCTTCTGGACTTGGTTATGACTAACTTCCCTGAAAATGTCTGCTGCTCTTCTTCTGCTCCAATCGGCTCTTCTGATCATGTGTTTGTTAAAGTGGACATCTCTCTGACCATTCTCAGAGAGCCTCCTCAGCGTCGACGAGTCTGGCATTTCACTCAGGCCAACTGGCACGGTCTTCAAGCAGCCATCAATCATCTGGACTGGTCTCCCATCTCTACTGCCTCTGACATAAATTCTTCCTGGGAATTCTTCCCAAGCAAACTGCTCTCTCTCATGCACAGATTTATCCCATCTCGTCTTCTGTTGTCATACCCTTCCTCCCGTCCATGGTACACGGAATCTTGTGGTGAGGCTATTGCCCAGAAACAACTTGCTTTCGTCTCCTGGAAAGCAAATCCAACGGAAGGAAATCTCATTTCCTTTCAGAAAGCCCGAAACAAGTGTGTGTCCACCCTCAGGAGAGCCAGGAAACAATATCTCTCCGTCCTCAGGACCGAACTCTCTTATCTGTCTCCCTCTTCCAAATCCTGGTGGCGTCTGATAAAATCTGTTTCTGGTGTTTGTTCCCCCTCCATCCCCTCCCTCACCTTAAATGGCCACACGGCTGACTCCGCACGTGAAAAAGCCATTAGCCATTTAATCAATTAAAAATCAATAAAAAATCAATTTAATCAAATTAAATTTTTTTAATTTAATAGCAATTAAAAAGCCATTTAATTGCAGAGATTGTCAGAGATGAAAGCCATTAGGAAAGAGCCAACAACAATTACAAGAATGCCTTACAGGTCCTCAATGCCAAACAGGAAATTAGAGCAGTCTCCCTTGACATATCACGTGCCTTCGATACGGTCTGGCACCCCGCTCTGCTCACCAAACTCTCCTCTTTTGGTATCCATGGAAATCTCCACGCATGGCTGGCGGACTTCTTCTCTAGTCGTAGTCAACGTGTGGCCCTGAATGGGTTTCTCTCATCTCCTCTTCCTGTTCAGGCTGGAGTTCCACAAGGCAGTGTTCTGGGCCCTGTGCTTTTCTGGTCTTCATCAATGATCTCTCTGACTCTCTTGAAAATCCTCTGTATCTCTTTGCTGATGACTCTACTCTCTGTCGCTCCATTCTTCATCCCTCAGATCAGCAGTCTGCTGCCTCCTCACTCTCTGCAGACCTGGACAAAATCACAGACTGGGCAAACAAGTGGAACATGTCTTTCAATCCTGACAAATCTCACACTCTTACGATGTCTCTCCGAAAAGACCGACTGGACAACCCTCCCATCCACTTTCTGAATAATCCTCTCCAAGAAGTTCTGTCACTCAAGCTTTTGGGTCTCACTATCTGCCATGATCTTTCCTGGGAAAACCACATTTCAAATCTGGCCTCCAAAGCCAGTCGCCGACTGGGCATCCTCCGTCGTGCGAAGTCCTTCCTTGGCACACCTGAGCTCCTCACCACGTACAAGGCTTTCATCCGCAGCTCAATGGAATACTGCTCTCCCCTCTGGGCTGGTGCTCCTGCCTCACACCTAGCTCGTCTTCACGCTGTTGAAACCAAAGCATTCAGAATCATTGGAATCTCCCACGATGAAGCTAACTCCAAGGGCCTCTCACTCACTCACCGCAGGCAAGTTGGTGGTCTTTCCGTCTTCTACCGACTCCTCTCTAGCCTTGCCCCCCCAGCTCTCTCTGGGCTCTGTCCCGCAAATATTCCTACAGGTCGCACAAGATCTGCCTGCAACCCTCTTATGGTCAAACTGCCAAAATCAAGACTCTCTGCTCACCTTCACTCCTTCATTCCTCTTTTCTCCCACCTCTGGAACAAACTCCCTCACTCTCTTCAATCCCACTCCACCCTCCAGGTCTTTAAAACAGCTGTTCACCACCATCTCTTATCTTCCCCCATCCAAAACCTTGATCTTTTCTACCCCCGCTAATTTCACCCCAATTCCACTTTTTTGAAATACCAACTTCTGTCCTGGAAGTCCTTGGTGTCCTTGTGTTTTATACTTCTCCCTCCACCTCCCCCCCCCCCCTTCCCACACCTCCTCCCCCCAAGCCCTCTCCCTTCCACACATCTCCCTGCTCTCAAATGTCGTGTTTGTGTGCTTCCCCTTCTCTCCCCATCTTGTCTTCCGCTCCCTCTTTTTATATATTTTGTTTGTCTGGTTGATTTGTTTGTGAAGTAAATGTTAGCTCTTTCACGAGCCTCGATTCAGTATACAAAAAAAGAAAAAAAGAAGAAAAAAAAAGCGGCGTTACTGAGGAACGGGCTTATTTTAGCTGAGGCTAATGACTGTACCGGAGTTGCTGTGTTGTCATGATTTACACCAATCATAATACAAACAATTACTTTGCACAAATGTATTTGTTGTGTTTGTGATATTACATTTTTATAGGCAATTTAGGTTGAAGATTTAGGTTGAATGTTTTTTTTTTAAGAAAGAACCCCTCAGCACATACATAGGGGAGGGGTAGGTGCAGACTGGAAGTTTGGGAAGATTACACCTCACCACCACGTAATTCAAAACACCTCACCACCAAGTAATTCAAAACACCTCACAGCCATAAAACACATAATAAAAACACCTCACAACCACAAAATTAAAAACACCTCACCACAACGAAATTCAAAACACCTCACAGCCATCAAACACGTAATAAAAACACACCACCACAAAATTAAAAACACACCACCACAAAATTAAAAACACCTCACAGCCATAAAACACGTAATAAAAACACCACACAGCCATAAAACACGCAATAAAAACACCTCACCACCACAAAATTAAAAACACCTCACAGCCATAAAACACGCAATAAAAACACCTCACAGCCATAAAACACGTAATAAAAACACCTCACAGCCATAAAACACGTAATAAAAACACCTCACCACCACGAAATTAAAAACACCTCACAGCCATAAAACACGTAATAAAAACACCTCACCACCACGAAATTAAAAACACCTCACAGCCATAAAACACGTAATAAAAACACCTCACCACCACGAAATTAAAAACACCTCACAGCCATAAAACACATAATAAAAACACCTCACCACCACGAAATTAAAAACACCTCACAGCCATAAAACACGTAATAAAAACACCTCACAGCCATAAAACACGTAATAAAAACACCTCACAGCCATAAAACACATAATAAAAACACCTCACCACCATGAAATTAAAAACACCTCGCAGCCATAAAACACATAATAAAAACACCTCACCACCACAAAATTAAAAACACCTCACAGCCATAAAACACGTAATAAAAACACCTCACCACCACGAAATTAAAAACACCTCACAGCCATAAAACACGTAATAAAAACACCTCACCACCACGAAATTAAAAACACCTCACCACCACAAAATTAAAAACACCTCACAGCCATAAAACACGCAATAAAAACACCTCACCACCACAAAATTAAAAACACCTCACAGCCATAAAACACGTAATAAAAACACCTCACAGCCATAAAACACGTAATAAAAACACCTCACCACCACGAAATTAAAAACACCTCACAGCCATAAAACACATAATAAAAACACCTCACCACCACGAAATTAAAAACACCTCACAGCCATAAAACACATAATAAAAACACCTCACCACCACGAAATTAAAAACACCTCACAGCCATAAAACACGTAATAAAAACACCTCACAGCCATAAAACACGTAATAAAAACACCTCACAGCCATAAAACACGTAATAAAAACACCTCACAGCCATAAAACACATAATAAAAACACCTCACCACCATGAAATTAAAAACACCTCGCAGCCATAAAACACGTAATAAAAACACCTCACAGCCATAAAACACGTAATAAAAACACCTCACAGCCATAAAACACGTAATAAAAACACCTCACCACCACGAAATTAAAAACACCTCACAGCCATAAAACACGTAATAAAAACACCTCACAGCCATAAAACACGTAATAAAAACACCTCACCACCACGAAATTAAAAACACCTCACAGCCATAAAACACATAATAAAAACACCTCACCACCACGAAATTAAAAACACCACACAGCCATAAAACACGAAATAAAAACACCTCACCACCACGAAATTAAAAACACCTCACAGCCATAAAACACATAATAAAAACACCTCACCACCATGAAATTAAAAACACCTCACAGCCATAAAACACGTAATAAAAACACCTCACCACCACGAAATTAAAAACACCTCACAGCCATAAAACACATAATAAAAACACCTCACCACCACAAAATTAAAAACACCTCACAGCCATAAAACACGCAATAAAAACACCTCACCACCACGAAATTAAAAACACCTCACAGCCATAAAACACATAATAAAAACACCTCACCACCATGAAATTAAAAACACCTCACAGCCATAAAACACATAATAAAAACACCTCACCACCACAAAATTAAAAACACCTCACAGCCATAAAACACGCAATAAAAACACCTCACCACCACGAAATTAAAAACACCTCACCACCACAAAATTAAAAACACCTCACAGCCATAAAACACGCAATAAAAACACCTCACCACCACAAAATTAAAAACACCTCACAGCCATAAAACACGTAATAAAAACACCTCACAGCCATAAAACACGTAATAAAAACACCTCACCACCACGAAATTAAAAACACCTCACAGCCATAAAACACATAATAAAAACACCTCACCACCACAAAATTAAAAACACCTCACAGCCATAAAACACGTAATAAAAACACCTCACCACCACGAAATTAAAAACACCTCACAGCCATAAAACACGTAATAAAAACACCTCACAGCCATAAAACACGTAATAAAAACACCTCACCACCACGAAAATAAAAACACCTCACAGCCATAAAACACGTAATAAAAACACCTCACAGCCATAAAACACGTAATAAAAACACCTCACCACCACGAAATTAAAAACACCTCACAGCCATAAAACACATAATAAAAACACCTCACCACCATGAAATTAAAAACACCTCACAGCCATAAAACACGTAATAAAAACACCTCACCACCACAAAATTAAAAACACCTCACAGCCATAAAACACGTAATAAAAACACCTCACCACCACAAAATTAAAAACACCTCACAGCCATAAAACACGTAATAAAAACACCTCACAGCCATAAAACACATAATAAAAACACCTCACCACCGTGAAATTAAAAACACCTCACAGCCATAAAACACGTAATAAAAACACCTCACAGCCATAAAACACGTAATAAAAACACCTCACAGCCATAAAACACATAATAAAAACACCTCACCACCGTGAAATTAAAAACACCTCACAGCCATAAAACACGTAATAAAAACACCTCACAGCCATAAAACACGTAATAAAAACACCTCACCACCACGAAATTAAAAACACCTCACAGCCATAAAACACATAATAAAAACACCTCACCACCACGAAATTAAAAACACCTCACAGCCATAAAACACATAATAAAAACACCTCACCACCACGAAATTAAAAACACCTCACAGCCATAAAAGACATAATAAAAACACCTCACCACCATGAAATTAAAAACACCACACAGCCATAAAACACATAATAAAAACACCTCACCACCACAAAATTAAAAACACCTCACAGCCATAAAACACGTAATAAAAACACCTCACAGCCATAAAACACGTAATAAAAACACCTCACAGCCATAAAACACGTAATATCCCCTGAGGTCCTGAGTCCACCCTCAGGAGAGCCAGGAAACAATATCTCTCCGTTCTCAGGTAAAAGCTTCCAACTTCTTCTTCTTCTTTCTTCCTACCATGCTTGTACAGTGAAATCCGCTATTTGAACGGAACGCCTTTGGAGTTAAAGCTGGCTTTGGCTATCCGTGATTTCCCGGTCTTAACCAAAGGGGAGTCACGCGACAATATCAAACAATATTTGCCTTTATAATCAGAAATTGAGCCCAAGCTTATCGTACGAATCCACACATCAGCTGACTTCATGTCACACAATGTTGTACCATGTTTTATCGTAAAACTCACGCCAGCCTCGATACAAAATTTGATAATCTGAATTTTCTTCAATGACAATCGATACTCTAGCTAGGCAACACCATGACGTCTCCCAAACCTATATGTGTACCTGGAAGGCACTGTTCACCCACAGCTCGGAGATTGAGGTGAAGCCGCCCAGTGGGTGGTGCGAAACCGACAGCAAGTGGCGTTGACCGAGCCATGCACCCAATGAGGCCGCAGGCTTGTTTCGGATGCGTGATAGCAGGGTGAAATCCGCTGTGCAAAGTAATGTATGCAGTACAATCAGGAACAATCAGTGCTGTTGAAGAGTCATTAATGCATTTCATCCATTAGCATCAGTAACAAATTTCCAATGAGACATGGATAGGAAGTAAATAAATCACTTTAAGGTGGATGGTTGGTTAAATGAAGGATACCATTACAGTCACGTAATATGGGAAGGAAAAGTTGAGACATGAGCACTTATTAAGAAATTTCTCTGCTCTCGTAGCCAACGTATGCCTCTCAACGGAATCCTTTCTTCTTCTCTCCCTGTTAAGACTGGAGTGCCCCAATGCAGTTTTCTCGGCCGCATCCTATTCCTGATCTTCATCAATGATTTATCTGACTGGAAAATCCTCTTTACCTATTTTCTGATAACTCTACCCTCTGCCATGAAATCCTCATCCTTCTGCCAGGAAGGCTGCAGCCTCTTTCCTCTCTTCACACCTTGAGAAAAAAAAAATCACAAACTGGTCAAACACTTGGAATATGTCAGTTAAAGTTTATAAAAGCAAAAACTGGACTTACAAGTGGGTAAAGCCGACGTTTCGGCGAGAATCCACTCGCTTTGTTCACTGTAAGTCCAGCTTTTGCTTTTATAAACTTTTACCGATTTACAGACTTGGCATTTAATATAGAATTTTTTTTTTTCTTGACTTGGGTTTACTTTCTTAACTCAGTATATCAATCTGGTGAGTTTCTTTTACACTTTGGTGATTTATTTGTTAAAAGAACCATGTCACTGATTGTCTGTCGCAGCAAGAAGTCAACAACAGGATTATATCACAGGTGGCGTGGCAAAATGTATGGACAGGTGCATTTCATGATTGGCTTCACAGTCGGGTATACAAGGGTTGTTGCGTTCTGCATTAGTGGAAAACAACTGCTGCACGTCTCCAAAAGTTATTGCCGCTTCCTCTGGAGATGGTCCGTCAACTCGACAATGCTGTTTGTCATGGAGTGGTGGCTTTACGAAATTACGGCATGAAACAGCGTGCTATTGCTCGGCAGTATGGCATCACTCAAGGTCAGGTGTCAAAGATCCTGAAACGAAATGCTCAGAGAGGTGTCCCTACTCCAATACCGAGGCCAGGACGTCCACGCAGAACCACAAGGAGAGATGATCGTCAGCTGCACCGGTTAGTCCGCAATGGCCGTACCAAGTCAGCTAATCGGCTTAGGGCTGAGTGGCAGCAACTGACAAATGTGCCTGTATCCAGAAGGCTAGTCAACCAACGACTGGTTCAAGCAGGCTATCGTGCCAGGCGTCCCCTGAGAAAGCCACGCCTGACAAGACAACACCGCCAGCGCTGATTGCAGTGGGCCAGAGAGCACCGTCAATGGCAGCCAGGACACTGGAATCACGTGATCTTCAGTGACGAGTCTAGATTTCTGGTCTATCGTCAAGATGGCCGCGTCCGAGTGCGCAGACAAGTGCATGAAGCCTACAACAAAGATTGTATAGTGCCAAGAGTCCAAGCTGGAGGTGGTGGGGTGACCGTTTGGGCTGCTTTTCATGCAGGGGGCAAAACTGACCTGGTTGTTCTGAATGGAAACCTGAACCAGTTCAAGTACAGGGCCATTCTGGAAGAAACATTGCTTCCATTTGCTCGTGAAGCCTTTCGAGGAAACTTTGTCTTCCAAGATGACAATGCACGGCCTCATCGTGCTCGCATAATCCAACACTTTCTTGCTGACCGTGGTGTAGAGCATATGGAGTGGCCCTTCCATGTCCCCGGATATGAATCTGATAGAGAACTTTTGGGCAGAATTAACGCGTCAAATCGACCACTTGGACCAGCAGCCGAACTCTGTGCATGAATTGCAGCAGGCTATTGTCACTGCATGGCAAGCGATTCCTGTCCAAACCTTGGCAAATCTCATGAACAGCATGCCTCAACGTGTACGTGCTCCCCTGAATGCTCGTGGGGGTTACACGAAGTACTGAACTGTAATTTTACTGTCCGTAATCCCAGTCGTAATTTAACTTTTGTTTTTGTTAAAAAAAAATTTGGCTAATGTGCAAAATAAAGAGATACTTCTGGAAAACGTACAGAAGTTTAACACAGTACTGTCCATGAATTGAGTTCGATATCAGTTTACATCACTTTCAAGGATCAATTTATTTGTTTCGAAATGTCAAATGTGGTTTTTGTTTCTTTTAAAGGTCACATTAACAAAATCTAGAATAAATTCAACATAATTCCAATGAACTTTTGGTTCTAAGACATCTTGAAAAGTAAGTTCACCCCCACAAAAAAAATATTCCATATTAAATGCCAAGTCTGTAATTTGACTGGATGAATCGTAACAACCTGCATCGATTTACTTGGAATATGTCATTAAATCCTGATCAACTTATCTCTTCCTCTCTACCACTCTCCTAATCTACCGCTCTCCTACTCTCTACCGCTCTCCTACTCTCTACCGCTCTCCTACTCTCTACCGCTCTCCTACTCTCTACTGCTCTCCTACTCTCTACCGCTCTCCTACTCTCTACCGCTCTCCTACTCTCTACCGCTCTCCTACTCTCTACCGCTCTCCTACTCTCTTCCGCTCTCCTACTCTCTACCGCTCTCCCACTCCCTACCGCTCTCCCACTCTCTACCGCTCTCCTACTCTCGACCGCTCTCCTACTCTCGACAGCCCTCCTACTCTCGACCGCCCTCCTACTCTCGACCGCCCTCCTACTCTCGACCGCTCTCCTACTCTCGACCGCTCTCCTACTCTCGACCGCTCTCCTACTCTCGACCGCTCTCCTACTCTCGACCGCTCTCCTACTCTCTACCGCTCTCCTACTCTCTACCGCTCTCCTGCTCTCTACCGCTCTCCTGCCCTCTACCGCTCTCCTGCCCTCTACCGCTCTCCTGCTCTCTACCGCTCTCTACCGCTCTCCTCCTCTCTACCACTCTCCTCCTCTCTACTGCTCGCCTCTCTCCTACTTTCTACCACTCTCCTACTCTCTACCGCTCTCCTACTCTCTACCGCTCTCCTACTCTCTACCGCTCTCCTACTCTCTACTGCTGTCACTGCAACATTTTCACCACCACCGCTCGCACCTGATTGTTCAACTATCTATACCTTCCTGTATTATATACGAGAAAGAGTACCTGGGGTTACCAGGTAACAATGAGTCGCTTCCTGATGTGAATATGAAGAGAGGGGGAGGAGGAGAGGAGGGAGGGGGAATGGAAGGGGAAGGGGTTGTAAGTTACATAACAGAACTTTTTGACAAAATCCCAATACCAACCCATGCTTAAGACAATGATTTCTCCTGCATCATGTGGTGTGCAGAGTGGTCCAGACACCATCAACAGCGAGTCATCCTCGTTGAATTGGCAGTAGCGCACATACTGCCATCCATGCGGGCGCAGGCAGACACTGTGTCGCAGTGTCACAGCCGTACCCAATGCCCATATCTGCCAGTCAGTCAATGGCACCAACAAAATTAACATTCAAAACAACGTGTAACTAAACAGGTTAAAATTTGGAGAATTTAATTCATTTAACGGTAATTTTATAAACCTGGACCATTGGAATAACCACTATATTCAAAAGCGATTGCACATAACTAAGTTCCTTCTTCCTGGTATTTCAGCTCCCACTCGTCACATATGCAATACACCCTTCGACCATGACCACTCATTATTATCTGATCACTTTATCTCGGACCTCTTACCCTGAAGTCACAACAAATCAAACTCCATGCGAAATTCCCCCAATTTTGTTTCTACAATTGCTTATTGACCTTTATGGTGCAGTCTTTGGCACACGAGGCAAAGTGTCGGCCGTCTCCTGAGAAGGTCACGTGCAACACCTCGTCCACATGCACGTGCAACTGCACCACCTCCACACAAGGCACAGCCTCATGAAGCCGACGGAACTCAGCCTGCCAGGACTCTGCTCCTGCAGCACAGATCACGTGTAAGGGCTCGAGTTCAGTAAAACATAAAACAAATAAATCGGTATTGCTATTTTAGAATGAAGAGCATATGAAACATTGTGAACATCCATCAGTGTAAAATGATACTTGGTATTTATTTAATACCAATACGGTTGTGTTTACATCGTAAATCCTCTTTAGTTTGCGCATTGCTGTTTTTCACGGCAAAATGTCACAGTGATTTAACCATCAACCACGATCTGTGCTCGGAAGACCAAATATCCAAGCTGACCATGAGAGGTATTTGCTGCCTTGGCATTCTCTGTTGAGTAAGGTCGTTCCTCGGTACTCTTCAGACTACTCCATGAAGAATGGCTTCCCATTTTGGGCTGAGGCCCCTGCATCACAATCTCGACCAGTGATATTTTCTATAATACAGCCATTAACCTTCCCCATCAAAGCTCTCTGACTCACACATTACTTCTCGGCTCTCCTCTTTTCTTTCATAACTCATTCCCTTCTTTGTTGCATCCATCTGTTTTCCCACTATCTGTATGTTACATGTCTTACTTCAGTCACATGACATTCCCCTATCCCATGGGCAGAGACTTTGCATTAAAAAAAAAAATCACACCCGGAACTTGTGGGTGCTGTTGAGGCCAAAGCCCTGAGGCTCATTGGAGGAAGTTGAAGCTCAACGTATACATACACCTGGCCCTCCGCTGGCACATGACAGGTCTCATTTTACATTTTGTCAACTCTCTTCTCACCTTGCACCATCAGCATTTTCAATCACCTATCTCACTCCAGCCCCATTTGCTGACAAAACACTCATCATCCAGCTCACTCCTTGTTTCCCCAAGTGAATCCAGGTGAACAGCTCACCTCCAACCCTTTTTGCTTTGGTCCCTGCAACCACCTTCCTGCATGATTCCAGTCCTGCTCCTCCTTTCATTCATAAAAAATACCGTAGAAATGGGGGGAATAGGGACAGCAAGGTGAATAGGGACACAAACTGAAAAAAAGTTCGGAAACTTTTTTCGCTGAAAATTGATAACCATACTGATTTGTTGATATTTGGGTTGAAAGTGTTCTCTTGTTTTTTTAAAAAGCAACTTATAGTCCCTATTAACCCCATATATGGATTAAATAGGAATAAATAGGATTTTTATGGCTGTCCCTATTCACCCCGTTTTACGGGAAAATAGGGACAGTCACTACGACACACAACAACATGCATTTTAAAGGCCATTTTCCCTGCTAGAGCGGGGGTTAGCCTTGCGGTCCCCATGACAATCTTCTCCATTTTGCCCTATTTTCTGCATCTCCCCTTGTTAACCCCCTTGCCCGCATTTCTTCTTCCACCATCTTTAGCCAAGTCTTTCTCGGTCTTCCCCGTCCTCTACGTCCTTCTACATTCATTTCCATCACTCTTCTCAACCAGTCACTTTCATCCTTCCTCAACACATGACCAAACCATCTCAACCTGTTCCTCCTCACAGCATCAATCACAGGCTCTATTCCCATCATCTTTCGCAATTCATCATTTGTCTTCCTCTCTCTCAACGATACTCAGCACATCCACCGAACCATTCGCATTTCCACCCTTTCCAGCCTTCGTTGCTGTTCTACGTTCATTACCCATGTCTCGCTCCCATAAATCATAACACTTCTCACACATGCAGCATACACCTTTCCTTTCAGCTTCAACGACACTCCCCTCCTCGTCAGCACGCCACTCAGTTCCCGAAACTTCTTCCATGCACATCTCACTCAAGCAACCGTTGCCGAGTCTGATCCACCTTCTCCATTCAGCATGTCTCCGAGGTAGCAAAATGTTTTCACACCTTCCAGTTTCACGCCATCTCCAAGATCCAACTCAACATTTCCTCCATCTGCAGCTCCCTCTGTGCACACCTTACATTTGAATGTAGCTGCCACACTGGTTAATGACCCTCTCAGACCACTACATTTTTGATGAACCCACTCAGTGCACATTGTACACTGAATGGAGTTCACTCCGACACCCTTCCTGCACACAGCACATGGCCACTTCCCAGTTCTTTCCACCTCACCACATGCTTTACCACTTGCCATCACCTTCGTCTTTCCGATATTCACCTTCAGACCTTTTGTCTCCATACATTCCTTCCACTTGTTCATCTTTTCCTTCAGTCCATCCATACTTTCCGCAATCAACACCAGATCATCTGCATACAACAACTCCCACGGTAAACCCTCCTTTACGTTCTGAGCCAGCACCTCCATCACAGCTACAAATAGTAATGGACTTAGTACCGACCCCTGATGCACTCCCACCTTCACCTCAAACTCACCACTGTTCCCGTCCTTCGTCCTTACAGCTGTGCGCGCTCTTTTGTACATTGCCATCACTACTCTGATCAACCATTCCTCCACTCCTAACTTCCTCAAGCCCATGTCAATACTTTCACATGCCAAGGAAGGCAGTGAAAGCACTCCATTTATCATCAAGAGTTGATCCCTTGCTATAGGTTTTTGTGGTTCAAGCCAGACATGAACACTGTCAACAAATGTCCATGAAAACAATGGGAAAGTTTGTACATTATCTATCTAGTATCTATACCATAAAAAGGAGCCGTGCGTGCGAGTTCCACCCATTGGTTGGACAGCTCACCTGACTCTATCCAAAATTTATAAACTATGGCTGCCAATTGAGGGACCCTTTAGAATTACCCATTAGAACCCTTTTTCTCAAGCAGCGCTTTTACTGTGGAGGTTACGCACGTTTGCTATTATTTCAGACTATTTTATCTTAATAATGTGACTGATTTCTGTGAAGTCAAAGCGATAATAGGGGAGCAGAAAGCGGTTAATATTCCGAAGACGTCCGTTTCGAAGTGGTTCCGTCTGTTTCGACGTGGGAATGCCCATTTGCTTTTATGAGCGGGAGGAGGGTGAGAGTAAAGATGGGACAACTTTGGAAGGGGAGGAGGGATTGAAGACTTTCAGTGCGTGGAGGCGTGGGGGTTTGAACGCTTGAGTGTGGGGAGAGGATCGAAGATTTCCCTACCCATAACGAAATCAAACGTCTAGGGGCGGCCTTCCTCTAAAACCATCTTTTTTCGCATGCAGCATACAGGGGGTGGGGAGGGTGAGGGAGGAGCAGGGGAGAGGGAGCGGCAGGGGTGGGGAGGAGTGAGGGGCAGGGGTGAGGGAGAGGGCAGGGTGGGAGGGGGGAAGAGGGAATGAGCAGGGTGGGGAGGGAGGAGGGAAGGGGGGTGGTGGCAAGAGAGGGGAGGGATAGAGGTGAGAGAGAAGGGGCAGTGTTTGGGGGGTGGGGAGAGGGAGGAGCTGGGGGTGGAGGGAAGGGGTGGGGTGGAGGGGAAGGGGTGGGGTGGGGTGGAGTGGGAAGGGAGTGGAAGGGTGGAGGTGAGACGGAAGGGCCGGGGAGAGGGAAGGGCCAATGTGAGAGGGAGGGGGGAGGGGTTAAGATGTGAGGAGAGAGGGGAGAAGTTAAGATGTGAGGGGAGAGGGGAGGGGTTAAGATGTGAGGGGAGAGGGGAAGGATTAAGAGGCGAGGGGAGAGGGGAGGGGTTAAGATGTAAGGGGAGAGGGGAGGGGTTAAGAGGCGAGGGAAGAGGGGAGGGGTTAAGATGTGAGGAGAGAGGGGAGGGGTTAAGAATAAGATATGAGGGGAGAGGGGAGGGGTTAAGATGTGAGGAGAGAGGGGAGGGGTTAAGATGTGAGGGGAGAGGGGAGGGGTTAAGATGTGAGGGTAGGGGTTAAGGGGTTAAGATGTGAGGGTAGGGGTTCAGGGGTTAAGATGTGAGGGGAGGGGTTAAGATGTGAGGGTAGGGGTTAAGGGGTTAAGATGTGAGGAGGGAGGGGAGGGGTTAAGATGTGAGGGTAGGGGTTGAGGGGTTAAGATGTGCAACACATAAATAACGTCAACAAACACAACATTGGGGGATATTATAAAATAAAACTTGGAGGGTTTAGGAAGGAAGTCTGCGAGAGTTTTCACCATGGCGATTGTTGACGCCAGATGTGAAATGACATGCCGGAGTATTTTGTCACAATGTTTGTTACTTAAAGGTATCGAGTAATTATCGGTAGACAAGTCGCGCGGATGTTCGGCCTGCACCAGGTTGCCGACAGAGCTTTGATTTAACGCTAATGAAAGGTGTCCGCGCCAGCTTGGCTCGCCTGACCCGGGCGTCGTGTCACAGATCGAGGAATGCCGAAGTGCCGGTAGAAAAGGTCTCTCCAGAGGAAGTCGTCGTTCGATACTTGGCACCACTGTCGGCACACCGCTCCCGCCGTCAGCAGGTCGCGCACCCCGAGCGCTGAGAAGAGCTCCAGCAGCACCGGGTCGGGCAACCGCGGGCATTCCATCCCGGAAAGCCGTAATGGACGTACAGTAGTCGGGAATCACAGATGCACTGTACCAATCCGCCGATTCCAACGCTCACTTTCGACATCTAGCACCGGCACAAGAACTACCTCATCCGGATTAAGATGTAACACCCCCACATAAACTACCTCATCCGGATTAAGATGTAACACCCCCACAGAAACGACCTCACCCGGATTAAGATGTAACACCCCCACAGGAACGACCTCACCCGGATTAAGATGTAACACCCCCACAGAAACTACCTCATCCGGATTAAGATGTAACACCCCCACAGAAACTACCTCATCCGGATTAAGATGTAACACCCCCACAGAAACGACCTCACCCGGATTAAGATGTAACACCCCCACAGAAACTACCTCATCCGGATTAAGATGTAACACCCCCACAGAAACTACCTCATCCGGATTAAGATGTAACACCCCCACAGAAACTACCTCATCCGGATTAAGATGTAACACCCCCACAGAAACTACCTCATCCGGATTAAGATGTAACACCCCCACAGAAACGACCTCATCCGGATTAAGATGTAACACCCCCACAGGAACTACCTCATCCGGATTAAGATGTAACACCCCCACAGAAACGACCTCATCCGGATTAAGATGTAACACCCCCACAGAAACGACCTCATCCGGATTAAGATGTAACACCCCCACAGAAACGACCTCATCTGGATGAGGATGTAACACCCCCACAGAAACGACCTCATTCTGATTAAGATGTAACACCCCCACAGGAACGACCTCATCCGGATTAAGATGTAACACCCCCACAGAAACGACCTCATCCGGATTAAGATGTAACACCCCCACAGAAACTACCTCATCCGGATTAAGATGTAACACCCCCACAGAAACTACCTCATCCGGATTAAGATGTAACACCCCCACAGAAACTACCTCATCCGGATTAAGATGTAACACCCCCACAGAAACGACCTCATCCGGATTAAGATGTAACACCCCCACAGGAACTACCTCATCCGGATTAAGATGTAACACCCCCACAGAAACTACCTCATCCGGATTAAGATGTAACACCCCCACAGAAACGACCTCATCCGGATTAAGATGTAACACCCCCACAGAAACTACCTCATCCGGATTAAGATGTAACACCCCCACAGAAACGACCTCATCCGGATTAAGATGTAACACCCCCACAGAAACTACCTCATCCGGATTAAGATGTAACACCCCCACAGAAACTACCTCATCCGGATTAAGATGTAACACCCCCACAGAAACTACCTCATCCGGATTAAGATGTAACACCTCCACAGAAACGACCTCATCCGGATTAAGATGTAACACCCCCACAGAAACTACCTCATTCTGATTAAGATGTAACACCCCCACAGAAACTACCTCATCCGGATTAAGATGTAACACCCCCACAGAAACGACCTCATCCGGATTAAGATGTAACACCCCCACAGAAACGACCTCATCCGGATTAAGATGTAACACCCCCACAGGAACTACCTCATCCGGATTAAGATGTAACACCCCCACAGAAACTACCTCATCCGGATTAAGATGTAACACCCCCACAGAAACGACCTCATCTGGATGAGGATGTAACACCCCCACAGAAACTACCTCATTCTGATTAAGATGTAACACCCCCACAGGAACGACCTCATCCGGATTAAGATGTAACACCCCCACAGAAACGACCTCATCCGGATTAAGATGTAACACCCCCACAGGAACTACCTCATCCGGATTAAGATGTAACACCCCCACAGGAACTACCTCATCCGGATTAAGATGTAACACCCCCACAGGAACCACCTCATCCGGATTAAGATGTAACACCCCCACAGGAACGACCTCATCCGGATTAAGATGTAACACCCCCACAGAAACGACCTCATCCGGATTAAGATGTAACACCCCCACAGGAACTACCTCATCCGGATTAAGATGTAACACCCCCACAGGAACTACCTCATCCGGATTAAGATGTAACACCCCCACAGAAACTACCTCATCCGGATTAAGATGTAACACCCCCACAGAAACGACCTCATCTGGATGAGGATGTAACACCCCCACAGAAACTACCTCATTCTGATTAAGATGTAACACCCCCACAGGAACGACCTCATCCGGATTAAGATGTAACACCCCCACAGAAACGACCTCATCCGGATTAAGATGTAACACCCCCACAGAAACTACCTCATCCGGATTAAGATGTAACACCCCCACAGGAACTACCTCATCCGGATTAAGATGTAACACCCCCACAGAAACGACCTCATCCGGATTAAGATGTAACACCCCCACAGAAACTACCTCATCCGGATTAAGATGTAACACCTCCACAGAAACTACCTCATCCGGATTAAGATGTAACACCCCCACAGAAACTACCTCATCCGGATTAAGATGTAACACCCCCACAGAAACGACCTCATCCGGATTAAGATGTAACACCCCCACAGGAACTACCTCATCCGGATTAAGATGTAACACCCCCACAGAAACGACCTCATCCGGATTAAGATGTAACACCCCCACAGGAACTACCTCATCCGGATTAAGATGTAACACCCCCACAGAAACTACCTCATCCGGATTAAGATGTAACACCCCCACAGAAACGACCTCATCCGGATTAAGATGTAACACCCCCACAGAAACTACCTCATCCGGATTAAGATGTAACACCCCCACAGAAACTACCTCATCCGGATTAAGATGTCACTCCACCACAGGAACTACCTCATCCGGATTAAGATGTAACACCCCCACAGAAACGACCTCATCCGGATTAAGATGTAACACCCCCACAGAAACGACCTCATCCGGATTAAGATGTAACACCCCCACAGGAACTACCTCATCCGGATTAAGATGTAACACCCCCACAGAAACTACCTCATCCGGATTAAGATGTAACACCCCCACAGAAACGACCTCATCCGGATTAAGATGTAACACCCCCACAGAAACTACCTCATCCGGATTAAGATGTAACACCCCCACAGAAACTACCTCATCCGGATTAAGATGTCACTCCACCACAGGAACTACCTCATCCGGATTAAGATGTAACACCCCCACAGAAACGACCTCATCCGGATTAAGATGTAACACCCCCACAGAAACGACCTCATCCGGATTAAGATGTAACACCCCCACAGGAACTAACTGATCCGGATTAAGTGTAATTGGGGCTGTAAAACCCTTATGTATCATGTGCGGTCCACCAGGTTTCAGATTTAAAAGGTATAGGGCTGCACATTGAGCATGAAAATGAGGGTGAAGTGGAAACGAGCTTCCTACCATCTAATTTTGATATTTTTACAAAGTATGGGCCCTGACTACTTCACACAACAAAAATACCCAGAATCCCCTTGGGGGAACATGTTCAAGTGACGTCATCAAGATGGCCTCTGTTTTTTTAAGTTTTTGTATTTTATTTTTACACTGAGGATCCCTGTGTCCTGATCTGTAATAAAATGATACTAGCATCTGATTTAAATATTCTATTTAATAATATTAATATTTAATAATATTTAAAAATAATATTATTAATTATATTTAATAATATTTAAAATAATATTTAAATAATATCTAAATAATAAATTAATTCAAATGCATGCATTGCAATGCATTTAAATTAATTTAATAATTTAATTTAAATATTTAAATAATATTTAAATAATAAATTAATTTAAATGCATGCATTGCAATGCATTTAAATTAATTTAATAATTTAATTTAAATATTTAAATAATATTTAAATAATAAATTAATTTAAATGCATGCATTGCAATGCATTTAAATTAATTTAATCATTTAATTTAAATATTTAAATAATATTTAAATAATAAATTAATTTAAATGCATGCATTGCAATGCATTTAAATTAATTTAATAATTTAATTTAAATATTTAAATAATATTTAAATAATAAATTAATTTAAATGCATGCATTGCAATGCATTTAAATTAATTTAATCATTTAATTTAAATATTTAAATAATATTTAAATTAAACGCAGCTGATGCATTAAGATCAATTTCTTGGGTACTAGGGTATTCAGTTGTTGGTTGTAATTTTTCTATGTCTCTGCGAATAATACTAACTGCACGGTGAAGTATTTGGGAATCATTTTTGTAATCAGAACCATTGTTGTTAGCACATTCTCACGAACTTCTGCTGGCTTCATATTCGCTGCTGTAAGTTTTATTCCTTTATTTTTATTCTCTGGTTCTCCACAAATGAAACAGTGTTCATCCCAGGAAAAGGCTGATGTTTTTCTCTTGACAGTAAAACTTCTATATAAACGGTTAGGTACCACGTCAGCACCTGTACACAATGCCAAACTTTACAATTTTGGCAGCCATTTTGATGACGTCATTTAAGCATGTTCCCCCAGAGGTATTCTGGGTATTTTTGGTTTGTAAACTTGTCAAGGCCCCTACTTTATAAAAATACCAAAAGTAGCTGGGAGGAAGCTAGTTGCCAGTTCCGCCATTTTTAAGGCACTTTTTGACAATAATCTTCAGCCCGAGTAGGGACACGTCACTTTCCATAACAACCAAGGTGGTACAACTGATGGCAGCAAAGCTCCGTTGTCACGTGATGCCTTGTTCCCAGGTGGAGTCGCACGTGATTAATTTAAGCTGACGCCTGCATCGCGATGGTGTAAGGTGGGTTGCATCTCGGAGCACGCCTTCCTAACGATCGTTCCTAAAGCCGGCTGTCTCATATGCATGCAGATTGTAAACGTGAAAGATCTCACGGTATCTCAAAAAGAGCAGCCCACTGTGTATTGTTTCCAGGCCAATCAGTGGGAATTCCCCGAAACTACCTGTGAAATTCAATAGGAAAGGGGAAAGGATCTCCATGTGGTTATTCGGATGGTGATGAGCATTGGGTTGGGACTCGAACATAAAGTAATAAATTCAATTGATGGGATATGGTTAAAGCACAAACACGGGTCACGTGTGCAACCTTGGATTACAGCTGCACCTGCCAGGTAAAGCTAACTGAGTAATGGCAGGTGTCGTCCTGCGAACAAGCCAGACAGCATCATCCTGCGAACTCAAGATCGATAAGAGGGAATTTTGATACTATTCATTTCCAGGAATATCCTATAAACAATCCTTCGGGAATACGAAGGAAAACATCATTTGATGGGTAAAACGCCCCCACCGTTACCCCCACTGTTACCCTTACTGTTACCCGATGGTTACCCAACCGTTACCCCTACAGTTACCCTGGGTTACCCCTACTGTTGCCCTGGGTTGCCCCCACTGTTACCCTTTGATTACCCCCACGGTTTCCCCTACTGTTGCCCTGGGTTACCCCTCCTGTTACCCCTCCGTGGGTTACCCCCCACTGTAACCCCCACTCTTTCCCATGGGTTACCCCCACTGTTAGCCACATTATTACCCCCACTGTTATCCATGGGATACCCGCATTGTTACCCCCACTGTTACCCCCATGTGTTTATCACATCACAGTTTATCACAATTTACAACTTTGCAAGTTTTCAAACAACAGTTCGCAACATGTCGTTCATTGCATGTTGGAAAGTCATTGTTGTTTGTGTTGCTGTTGGAGTACAGACGTCTCCGTGCCCGATAAAGGCAGCGTTCAAATGTCTGAATCCGGTCAGTTTATTTAATGTTTATAATTACGCGCCGATCGCTTGGCTGGTCGTGTGTGTAGTGTCATAAGGAACAAGGGAAAAATCACAGAGGTCATTTACACACAGGGGATTTACCATTAACCTCTAAGCTACATAGCACAAGAGCCACTCTCCGTATGGCCACACGCAACACTTAATCCGAACACACGGTGCCGACTTAAGTTACAGGTTTCTTCTTCTTCACGACAGTCGGAGCACTATCCTATACACTCCTATCTGACCCTAAGGTATTTCATTGCCTACCCCCCATAAACGTAATAGTACTTAGTTACTGTACAATAGAATTAATTCCATTGGTGTTGCATTAACCAGGGTCAGGTCATGATTCATGGGCAAAACCTCCCCCCCAATCCCCTCTACCCCCCTGCCATGCAAGGGGGTGGGGGATGTGTGGAGAAAGAAGACTCACAATTCCCACCCATATAAATGCCACAGTGCAGGTTGTTTACTGATCCCTGCTGCAGGCCAGGGGTGAGGGACGTATTAGCCACAGGCACAAAATATATTTTCCCCACCTCTCCCACTACCCCCCTTCCCCGAGGCTGCTCCCAAATTGAGAGAGCTGTGTTTCTAGTGAATGACAATGGTTGGGAGACAAATTACAACCTCAAAACACTTACACTGGTTTCTCATAATCAGCAGCTAAGCTGAAACACCTGTGCCACTTGCCTTCAGCATGCCTTTCCCATAAAAACAACAAGTCTGAGCACACCTTAAGGGTTACATGATCCTCGCCATAGCTCTGCCCCCGCCAAGCGGCTATGTAAGCACGGTTCCAGGCATTAAGAGAGGTGATTCTTGGCTTTAGTGTGTGTGACTTGGCTTAGAGGTGGTGTGCAAGGAAGGAAGGAAGGAAGGATGGAAGGACTGACACTGAGCCAAGTTGTGGGACAGAGTTGGCAGAGCGGAGCGCCGGGCAATCAATCGATCCTGGCACCGTGTGGGGAGCATTCCGGAGACCAAGGGCCAGCTGATTTATCACGTCATAATGGAGCCACACACTTCTCCTCAGTACACACCTTAACTGAAGTAATATCTCCTCTTTACCCCTCACCTAAGCGAATGGGAAACATGGCCTTGTCAGCCCTCGTTCGGTGAGGCAAGAGAGGTTGCAAAAGCCTCAAGCTTCCTTTCTTTCTTGTCTACCTACACTTCCGCTGACGATTCTGAATGGCCGCCCTTTAAATAGATAATTGTATATAAGCTAGGCAGATCGGGACATCTCTGTCATGTGTCCCTGTACTTTGTACAAGTTTGATCCCTTGTATGTACTTGATTTCTCATACATTAATTGCTTATATGCTCCCTCTCGCCCTCCCCTCTGCCCCCCCCCCCCTCCGCCCAATCCCTGTAAATAAAACCCCTCTTGTTGAATTGTTCTTCGAATCGGCTAGTGATGTCTTTTCCTTCATTGATTCAGTATAGCCCATGCTGGCATAGCCCGGACCTTCTTCCCCACTGATTGGCTCCACACATTAGCGCTCTGGCAGTTTTTTCTCGGCTGCATCTAATTAAGATTTAAAATATAAGAGCAGTGCATATTGAGGGTGTGAAACCCAGTTAGAAAGACTCCTCACCCCAGGTAAACGGTAATTAGACTGAGGACCCTGGGGGATTTGGCTGACTAATGGCATTCGCAGCTGTTTAGCAACCTGCCCGGGTCGCGGAGTTATCCATGTCCGATGGCCTCGGGTCCCATAGTCCTGGAGGAACCGTCACAACACCCTCGACCCCCGTAGTAAACCCTGGAACCCAGGACCTAACGATATTAACCCCAATGCTCTTGCAGACATGCATAAAGCAACCAATAAAAACTGCACAAGGTAAGCCTTTTGCTGTTTCAAACCCGACCTGGGTTCCTCTGCAGCTGCAAACATTCATAAGTAGCATATGCATGAAAATCCCAATGCAACATGTCCCCTCAGCCGCTGGACCGGTTTCATCACTCGGTGAGTCATCGGTGAGGTGACATCATAGACAGAAAACGTGCACGCACCCCCGATGTTTCCAAGTATGTACCACATGCAATGCCAATAGCAGTTAACATTTAAACAACAATACCCAATCATGCTTCTCAGCAATAAATGGAGGGAATAATCACTCACCTCTCACCAAATCAATTACCCCAGGTGGCTAGGATTTCTGTAAATTAACCTGCCATGCTCTTCCAAGGAAAGAAAGCTGCATAAAGCAACCAATAAAAAGTCTACCCCTCACATCAATATTTCCAGAAATCATCATATATATTAGTGGGCTGGCAGGATGGCCTAGAGGTACACACGCTCTCCAAGCCTCCCTAAGCCGTCTATCCTGAGTTTGAATGCAGACCCAGCTACAAACTGTCATCCCAGTGTTTCACAGGCAGGTGATACATCAATGTGTGTGCCATGCCTCGGATGGACGATAAACTGGGTGTCCTGTCTCCTGGGATTAGTAGATAGATGTTAAACATCCCCCGGTGTCCTACACGAAGAGTAGGTGAGCTGTCACCTGCACAATTAGCAAATTGCAATTCGTACGAAGAGGTCCAAGAGGCGGTGCACGAATGGCTACACAAGCAGCCAAAATGTATTTTTTTCTGGAGGAGTCCAGGCCTTAGTGAAGCGCTGGAAAAAATGCATTGAACGCAATGGAGATTATGTTGAAAAATAACAGTTGTTACACACGAACATGCAATAAACAAGTTGAGAAAAATATTTTAAGGTTACTTATACATATATTGTAGATATACTGCAAGACCCCAACATATATGTGAGATATATGGAGTGTGACGAGCACTCTTCCCTGTCTCCACACATGTGCAGACCATAGCGTCGCCTCTGACCTGGAAGCCTCAGCAAAGCCAGTCAACAGCATTGAGATTTTTATGGTCTGCTTTCGGTCTGATTCTTACCTCCTCTTATTCATTCCTCTTTTTTTTCCACATGTGGAGCCAACTTCCACATTTTCTTCAATCTCATTCTTCCATCCAGATCTTCAGTTTTTGTACCACCGATCACGCCCATTCCAAAACCCCTCCGTCCGCAAACCCAAGCCCTTCCCAATTTCCAGTTTTTCTTTCCTGGGAGTTCCCTTCTGTGTCCATCTTGTCTGCGTCATCCATCATTTCCTGCCCCCCATTCCTCCCCACACCCAAGTCTCCCTCTATTTTGTCCTTCAACTACACTGTAGGTGTCCTCCCTCTCTCTACTATTCATTATGTTCTGTTGCATCCTGATCCATCCAGTATTCTCGCTCTTCCACTGTCATTGACTCTGTATACAAAAGAAAATGCATTGGGTAGTTCAGTTGAAGATTGTTCCAGAGAGACGGTGAGGGTGAGACAGTGAGATTTTCCAGGTGTGAAGGAGATGTTTCATCTATTGGATGAGCATCTGGTGAATTCCAAATCAGCAGAGAGTAACGCAGCAACTCTCTGCATCTTCATCAGATGGGGATAGTGTGTGGTATGTTATGGAGTCTTCTGCAAAGAAGAGAAGAGATGGTTTCCACAGTATTGGAATAGATGTATTGTTTTGGATTGGAAGACTCGAGCAAATACTGCAGAATTTGAGCACAACAGCCTCCATTGGAAGAGGGTTCAATTGATGGCAACACAATCATTGTGGGAGTGGAGGAAGTCAGAGAGCCAGGTATGAAGGTGACCTTGTAAGTTACAAGCTGTGAAGTTGATAAGCAGAGCATTATCAACCTGAGAAGGAATTAATTGGATGATTACATTTCAATCCAATGTGAAAACTATTTCTTTATGAACATGAAGGAACAACCTGTAAAGGGATGTATGCAGAATTTACATCCACACAACCCCTCACATTGTCACTCAGGGTGTAAGTGTAAGAGATTCCACACACTACACACTCTCCATGAACCCCACACAACGTCTCACTCCACACCTCACTCCACCTAACCCTGACCTATCACTCTGTGCACTTCACTTCACTTTACACTCCACACCTCACTCCACCTAACCCTAACCTATCACTCTGTGCACTTCACTTCACTTTACACTCCACACCTCACTCCACATAACCCTAACCTATCACTCTGTGCACTTCACTTCACTTTACACTCCACACCTCACTCCACCTAACCCTAACCTATCACTCTGTGCACTTCACTTCACTTTACACTTCACACCTCACTCCGCATAACCCTAACCCATCACTCTGTGCACTTCACTTCACTTTACACTTCACACCTCACTCCACATAACCCTAACCCATCACTCTGTGCACTTCACTTTACACTCTACACCTCACTCCACCTAACCCTAACCTATCACTCTGTGCACTTCACTTCACTTTACACTCCACACCTCACTCCACCTAACCCTAACCCATCACTCTGTGCACTTCACTTTACACTCCACACCTCACTCCACATAACCCTAACCTATCACTCTGTGCACTTCACTTCGCTTTACACTCCACACCTCACTCCACATAACCCTAACCCATCACTCTGTGCACTTCACTTTACACTCCACACCTCACTCCACATAACCCTAACCTATCACTCTGTGCACTCCACTTCACTTTACACTCCACACCTCACTCCACATAACCCTAACCTATCACTCTGTGCACCTCACTTTACACTCCACACCTCACTCCACATAACCCTAACCTATCACTCTGTGCACTTCACTTTACACTCCACACCTCACTCCACATAACCCTAACCTATCACTCTGTGCACTTCACTTTACACTCCACACCTCACTCCACATAACCATAACCCATCACTCTGTGCACTTCACTTTACACTCCACACCTCACTCCACATAACCATAACCTATCACTCTGTGCACTTCACTTTACACTCCACACCTCACTCCACATAACCATAACCCATCACTCTGTGCACTTCACTTTACACTCCACACCTCACTCCACATAACCCTAACCCATCACTCTGTGCACTTCACTTTACTTGCAATGAATCTGGATCCACAGGAGGAAAGCCACGTGACCTGCCAAGCCTGCCATAACTCAGCACCAGAGGATCGAGTAAAAACTGAAACCCCAACAGTGTTTGCTTGAGTACCGAGATAGCATGGTTTCCATGGAGACCGCCTTGTTGTTAAGCGGTGCCGAGCTCTACGTTCCGTTGGAGTGCTTACTTGAACGTTTTGTATCAAACGAGCCGCTTGGCAAGCGATAGCAAGCCGCTTCATAACGGAACACACCCTCTGCACTCTCACGACTGGACTCCATATTTTAATTTACTGCTTGTGAAGCCACGGAATTACTGATCAACATTCGCACGAGAGAAACTATCGATTTCCTTGCAGGTTGAAAGAAAAAAAGTTTCAAAAAGTTAAAGAATCAATTTTAAAACCTTAAGATAACGAAGGATGAAACTTCAAAGTTACCGTTTATTTTACTGCAGGTAAAATGTAAACTTTACTGCAGGTTCATCACAATTTAAACCGTAACTTCATAAATTTACAAATTACTTCATAAATATTTAACATACTTTGAATTTTCGTTCGATTCACATTGTTTGGTACTGTGGCGGACACAAAAGCCCACTGGCGTGGTGACATCATTCCACGCACCGAGTGGGCGGTGGCCACGCCCGAGGGGTAGGCGTGGCCTCATGATATACCCCGGGCGACCAGCCCGGAGGAGTTTAGTGTTACAGTGTAGTCTTACAATAAAGACGTTTATATGTTACCGCTTGTCCGCTTCCTCCTTGCTCACAAGCAGCGCGCGTAACGCCGCGCTTTACTGGTGACCCTCGACGTTGGATCTGCCGGAGCGATCCTTCCACACGCGACACCATCGCCATGGCCGCCTTCGTCAAACTTCCGGAATTTTGGGAGGCTCAGGCCGAAGTCTGGTTCGTCCAGGCCGAAGCCCAATTTCAGCTTCGGCACCTCACCGGCGATGACACGCGCTACTGCCACGTCGTCGCCTCCCTCGGGCCCGGCACGGCCGCTCGAGTTGTGTCCGTCCTTCGCCACCCACCGGACGGCCACAAGTACGAGGCACTCAAGCGGCTACTCCTAGCCACGTTCAGCCTCACGGACGACGCACGGGCCGACCGCCTCCTGGATCTCCCCGAGCTCGGTGAGACGCGCCTGTCGGTCCGAATGGACCATATGCTGTCACTGTTGGGCGACGAAGCCCCCGGTTCGCTATTCCGGGCGCTTTTCCGTCGCCAACTTCCAGCGCAGGTTCGCCTCGCGTTGGCCGGGACCGGGCTAACGGAACCCCGAGCATTGGTGGCCGAGGCGGACAAGTACTTCGCCGCTTCGGACACGCGGGCGAGCGTTGGCGTGGCCGTCACGGCCTTCGACGCTGATGTTCCACAGCATCATCTTCTACAGCACGCTGATGTTCCACAGCATCATCTTCTACAGCACGCTGATGTTCCACAGCATCATCTTCTACAGCACGCTGATGTTCCACAGCATCATCTTCTACAGCACGTTGTGGTTCAGCAGCATGCTGATACGCACCTCGTGAACGCCGCCACGCCCCGCCCACCGCCGCGGCGAAAACCGCCACCGCGGGGAAACCCGTCGACTCCACCGGCCTGGCGGAGCCAGCCGCACTCCTCCAGCTCCACCACCTGGTGCTGGTTCCACGCCAAGTTCGGCCACGAAGCTCGGCGGTGTCATCCGCCGTGCTCCTTCAACGGGTCGGGAAACGCCCGGGCCGGCGCTCAATTGTGGCGATGAGCGCCGGCCGTTCGAGCAGCCTGCTGTTCATAACGGACACCTTCTCCGGGCGCCGTTACCTGTGCGACACGGGAGCACAGGTGAGTGTCATTCCCGCCGGCACGTCAGACAAGCACGCCGCGGGTGGGGGCCCCGCGCTGCTTGCCGCGAACGGGACGCCCATCCGTACGTACGGAAAACGCTGCCTCTCTCTGCGGTTTGGAGGGCAGGTTTTCCGATGGACGTTCGTCACCGCCGACGTGCCCATGGCACTGCTTGGCGCGGACTTCCTGTGCGCTAATGGGCTCCTGGTCGACGTCAAGCGCAGACGGCTTGTCCAGGCCGAGACGTTCAGCTCGCTCGCATGTGCGTTGCCCAGCTCAACGAGCGGCTTGCCAAGCGGCTTGCCGAACGATTCGGTTCCGGCCACGTTGGTCTGTACGCTTCCGGCAGCGGACGCATTCACCCGCCTCCTCGCCGGCTTCCCGGCCCTCACGCGGCCCACCTTCTCGGCGGGGGCCGTCAAGCACGGGGTGGCCCATCACATCCCCACCGTCGGGCCACCGGTCTACGCCCGGGCACGCCGCCTCGAGCCGACGAAGCTGGCGGTGGCAAAAGCGGCGTTCCCTACCCTGGAGCGACTCGGCATCGTTCGGCGCTCAGAGAGCGCTTGGGCGTCGCCGCTGCACATCGTGCCGAAGCCCGGCGGGGGATGGCGACCGTGCGGGGACTATCGCCGTCTCAATGACGCCACGACTCCCGACCGCTACCCCGTCCCCCACATTCAGGACTTTTCCGCCCGTTTGGCGGGCAGGTCCTTCTTCTCGAAGGTGGACCTCATACGCGGCTACCATCAGGTCCCCGTCAGGCCGGAGGACGTCCCGAAGACGGCGGTCATCACGCCATTCGGACTCTTCGAGTTCCTGCGCATGCCCTTCGGTCTGAAGAATGCGGCTCAGGCGTTCCAGCGACTGATGAACAGCGTCCTGCGCGACTTGGATTTTGTCTACGTCTACCTGGACGATATCCTCGTCGCCAGCGCGTCCCGCGAAGAGCACCTACGCCACCTCCGCACGCTCTTCGAACGCCTGGGCCAGCATGGCCTGATTGTGAACCCCGCAAAGTGCCGGTTCGGCGCCGCCACAATCGATTTTCTGGGGCACCGTGTCACCAGGCACGGCGCCGTCCCCCTGCCGGCCAAGGTGGAGGCGGTGAAGGGGTTTCCGCGCCCCCGCACGATCAGAGGGCTGCAGGAGTTCCTGGGCATGGTGAACTTTTACCATCGGTTCCTGCCCCGTATCGCCCAGCTCCTGCGCCCCCTGCACGAAGCTCTCCGAGGTAAGCCGGGCAAAGGCGACGTTACCTGGACCGAGCAGATGGACACGGCGTTCACGGGCGCGAAGCTCGCCTTGGCTAACGCCACCATGCTCGCGCACCCGGCGCCCGATGCACCGATCGCCCTCACCACCGATGCCTCGGACTACGCGGTGGGTGCGGTGCACGAGCAATGGGTGCGTGGAGCTTGGCAACCGCTGGCGTTCTTTAGCCGGCAGCTTCGCCCGCCCGAACGCCGTTACAGTACCTTCGACCGCGAGTTGCTCGGACTTCACTTGGCGGTCAGGCACTTCCGCCATCTGCTCGAGGGCCGGGCGTTCACTGCCTTCGTCGACCACAAGCCGCTGATCTTCGCGATGGGCAAGGTCACTGAGCCGTGGTCGGCCCGGCAGCAGCGTCACCTCTCGGCCGTGTCCGAGTACACGACGGACATCCAGCACGTCGCGGGGAAGGACAACCCGGTGGCGGATTGCCTTTCCCGGGCCGTCGCCCACGCAGTCCACCTCGGCATCGACTATGCCCGGATGGCAGCGGACCAGGCTGCTGACCCCGACGTCCAGGCCTTGCGGACCGCCGTCACGGGCCTCCGCGTCACCGAGGTGCCGTTCGACGGCGCGGGCACGGCTCTCTTGTGCGACGTCTCCCTCGGGCGTCCTCGCCCCATCGTGCCCGCGGGCTGGCAGCGCCAGGTGTTTGACGCCATCCACGGCCTGTCCCACCCGGGCGCGAGGGCCTCCCAAAGGCTGATCGCCGACAAGTTCGTCTGGCATGGCCTCCGGAAGGCCGTCCGCGGCTGGGCCAGGACGTGCCTCGCGTGCCAGCGCGCCAAGGTGCACCGGCACACCCAGGCCCCGTTGGCCCCGTTCACGGTGCCGGAACGCCGGTTTGACCACGTCCACGTGGACCTGGTGGGACCTCTGCCCCCCTCGCGGGGTTTCACCTACGTCCTCACCATGGTGGACCGCACCACCCGGTGGCCGGAGGCCGTGCCCTTGGCGTCGACAACGGCGGCCGATGTCGCGCAGGCTTTCATCGCCACCTGGGTCGCCCGGTTCGGCGCCCCCTCAGACATCTCATCCGACCGCGGCCCCCAGTTCACCTCGGAGCTCTGGGGGGCGGTTGCGCAGGGGCTCGGGGTCCGGCTGCACCGAACCACGGCCTACCACCCCCAGGCTAACGGCCTGTGTGAGCGATTTCACCGCTCATTGAAGGCCGCGCTCCGGGCCACCCTCCGCGACGGCGGCTGGGTCGACAGGCTCCCCTGGGTCCTGCTGGGCCTCCGGACGGCGCCCAAGGAGGACCTGCGCGCATCCGCGGCGGAGTTGGTCTTCGGGCAACCGCTGCGGGTGCCGGGCGAGTTCCTCCCCGACTCCACGGCACCATGGTCCGCGGCACAGCAGCGCTCCGCTCTGCAAGAGACCGCCCAGAGGTTCGCCCCGGTGCCAACGGCATGCCACGGGCACCCACCGACGCACGTCGCCCCGGAGCTTCGCACGGCGGAGTACGTCTTCGTCCGCCACGATGCCCATCGGACACCACTGCGGCCCCCGTACGACGGGCCTTTCCGCGTGCTGGAGACCGGGGCGAAGCACTTCACCCTGGACATCGGCGGTACTCCTGACCGCGTTTCGGTAGACCGCCTCAAGCCGGCCCACCTCGATGTGGACCATCCACCGCCAGTGGCCCGACCCCCACGTCGGGGCCGCCCTCCTGCGGGCGGACCCCCGGCACCGCCCAGCCCCGCCGCCACGGCGGCCCCCGGTCCTGCACCCATCCCAGGGGCAGCCAGGGGCATCCCACCTGGTATCCCTGCACCCCGGACGCCGCCGATCGCCAGGGGGCGCTTCGGCCGGGTCATTCGTCTGCCCCGCAAACTGGCCCTCCAAGTGCGCGGGAATTCTGGGGGGGCGCGTGTGGCGGACACAAAAGCCCACTGGCGTGGTGACATCATTCCACGCACCGAGTGGGCGGTGGCCACGCCCGAGGGGTAGGCGTGGCCTCATGATATACCCCGGGCGACCAGCCCGGAGGAGTTTAGTGTTACAGTGTAGTCTTACAATAAAGACGTTTATATGTTACCGCTTGTCCGCTTCCTCCTTGCTCACAAGCAGCGCGCGTAACGCCGCGCTTTAGTACTTCAATGCATGATGCGTCCACGTTGCCATGGCTACCTCCACGAGTCTTACGTCATGAAGAACAAGCGCAATGGCAGTTGGTGGAACTTGGCGGAGTGAAGAAAGCGCATCTTCTGGTCCTGATTAATCGATATTCTTTAATCGATACACGATGGGAAACACCCGAGTGTTTACATCATCAAGAGACGCCTCATGAGGAGACGCAAGATGGCGACCAGGATGTCGAGTCAACTGATGAAGCACCCAACGTAAGAAATCTCTTTGGTTGTTTGTTCAATAATTATCACTCGTTGGTTATTATCAGTTACTGGGTGTAATGTATCTGGACAAACTACGATCAATTGTCGTACACGTTTATTCACTCTGCCGATACAGGCCCGATTCACCTCAGCGCCATCCGAGCTCGCGCGTAGTGATACAATGCCGTCACCGTGTAGGGATACCATGCGGTCACGGTGTAGGGATACAACGGTGATTATTTGCACTTCATACATGACATCCTCCCCTTTAAGTCCAAAATTACCAAGAGCAATACGTGCTAGATTTCAAGAATTGACATTTCAAAAGCAACATTTCCAAAACATGTGAAAATATGTGTGCAAACGGTTATGAGAATAATGAAAATACGTGAAAATAGAACATGTGTCACCGTGAAAATAGAACATGTGTCACCGTGAAAAAAAACATCTTCAAAGATTCAACCGGTCGGGTGCTTTTCTCTCACGCATTGACCGTCGCGGTGTACCACTACCAGTGGATACAGAGTCCGAGGTGATCCCTTTGGGTCGCGGTGTACCAGTGGATACAGAGTCCGAGGTGATCCCTTTGGGTCGCGGTGTACCAGTGGATACAGAGTCTGAGGTGATCCCTTTGGGTCGCGGTGTACCAGTGGATACAGAGTCCGAGGTGATCCCTTTGGGTCGCGGTGTACCAGTGGATACAGAGTCCGAGGTGATCCCTTTGGGTCGCGGTGTACCAGTGGATACAGAGTCCGAGGTGATCCCTTTGGGTGGCGGTGTACCAGTGGATACAGAGGCCGAGGTGATCCCTTTGGGTCGCGGTGTACCAGTGGATACAGAGTCCGAGGTGATCCCTTTAGGTCGCGGTGTACCAGTGGATACAGAGTCCGAGGTGAGTCCTTTGGGTCGCGGTGTACCAGTGGATACAGAGTCCGAGGTGAGTCCTTTGGGTCGCGGTGTACCAGTGGATACAGAGTCCGAGGTGATCCCTTTGGTCTCCACGAAGGGTGTAGCGTTCGCAGAGGTTTTCGGGGCATCCGAGCCGGCTGAAGGGGCCACGACGATCTCCGGCAGTGGCGGGTCGAACTGTTGTCCTGACTGTGACGATGCTGCAGGCTCCATCGACTCACAGTGACGGTAGGTTATGTGGTCCTGATGTCGACGAATTTCGCGGCCGTCCTGCAGGCAAATCACGCAGGACAGTGGACCTGGCTTCTCGAAGATGTTCCCCGGTAGCCACGTAGCACCTGCACCAAAATTTCGGGCAAACACGAGATCTCCAATGTTGATACAGCGACTGTTGGACGTCTTATTGTGCACCAACTTTTGATTAAGCTGGCTCTGATAAACGTTTGATGATATTTCTGGTTTGAGATTGTCAAGTGTCGATCTCAAGTGTCGTTTCATCAATAACTCAGACGGAGCTGCACCGGTTGTTGATTGTGGCGTGATACGGTATTTGAACAGGAGACGAGACAGCTTTGTTTCCAGGGTTCCCTCCTGAAGTTTCTGCAATCCGGATTTGATGATTCCCACGGATCGTTCGGCCAAGCCATTTGAAGCCTGGTGATGTGGGCTGACAAACTTATGTTTGATGCCGTTCCGACGTGTAAACTCGGCAAACTCGGCACTGGAAAAACACGAACCGTTATCACTCACGATCATCCTGGGCAGACCATGAGTGGCGAAACAGCGTCTGAGTCTTTCGATGACAATGGCTGACGTAGTACCACGCGTCACATAGGCATCCATCCATTTTGTGTGCGCGTCCGTAATTATTAGAATCATGCTGCCGTTAATAGGCCCGGCATAATCGAGATGTAGGCGATGCCACGGTTCGCTGGGCCATTCCCAGGGATGCAGTGGCGCTTTCGCAGGTGTATTCCGGGTGCTCTGGCAGGGTAACAATGTCGAACATGATGCTCGATATCAGCATCAAGATTCGGCCACCACACATAGTTTCTGGCGAGTGACTTCATCTTCACAATCCCGGGGTGACAGTCATGGATTTCATCCATGACCCTGGAACGCAGATTTTTCGGGATCACGACACGACATCCCCAGAGTAGGCAACCATTTTCCACGCTGAGTTCGTTTTTACGTGCTTTAAAAGCCGCAAAATCTGGGTCACCCTCAGGTAGCAAATGCAATCCAAGCTGTACAGCCTGGACAGTTCTGGACAGAACGGGGTCTCGTCGAGTATGAGTGCGGATCTGGCTGGAATCGACAGCGCAATCTTACAGATGATCCATCAGTGCGATAATGGATCCTGGTATAGGCGAATCATCAACGGATTCTGGAAGGGGTAACCGACTCATGGCATCTGCATTTGTGATAGACGAACCGGGCTTATAACATATGGTGTAGTCATAAGCAGCGAGAAACAGGGACCAGCGGATGATCCTGGGCGGTAGTTTGTCGGATGTCGCCTTAGTTGGACCAAACAGACTGATCAGCGGCTTGTGATCAGTGCGAATCGTGAAATGATGTCCAAGAAGGTACTGGCGAAATTTGCCGACGCCGAAAACGATTCCCAATCCTTCCTTGTCAAGTTGGGAATAGTTCTTCTCTGTCGGGGACAACGTTCTGGATGCAAATGCAACCGGTCTTTCCGTACCATCAGGCATCACGTGTGATAATACACTCCCCACTCCATACCGACAGGCATCGCATGTCAGCACAATATCCTTCTCTGGATCAAAATGAACGAGAACATTGGACGATTTGAGCAGATCCTTAGAGGTCTGGAATGCTGATTGTTCAGTAAACCCCCAGCTCCAGGAGACTCCTTTCCTCAAAAGCCGATAAAGGGGGCCCAAAACGTCTGTCACATTCGGGATGTAACGACCATAGAACTGAAGCAAACCGAGGTATGACTTCAATTCGGTCACATCTCGTGGAGCAGGAGCATCCTTGATAGCTCGGACTTTCTCATCTGTCGGGTGTAGACCCTCGGCATCAATCGTATGACCCAGGTACGTGACTGATGGCACCATAAACTTGCACTTGTCTCGACGCAAACGTAGGCCGGAGTCCGAAATCTTCTTCAGAACTCTCTCCAGGTTTTGTAGATGTTCCGCGTCCGTACGACCAGTAACCAGAATATCATCCTGGTAACAAACGACGTTGCGTTTGGCGGCAAACAAACTGTCCATGACACGCTGATAAATTCCAGGTGCAGATTTCACTCCAAAACTGAGTCGGTGGTACCTGTACAACCCACGATGTGTGTTGATGGTAAGATACTGTTTCGAATTCTCGTCCAAGCGGAGCTGTAGATAGGCGGATTTGAGATCGAGTTTCGTAAAAGTCGTGCCTCCCGTGAGACGAGCATAGAGGTCTTCGATCCTCGGGATTGGATATTTATCCAATGAAGAACACTTGTTCACGGTCATTTTATAATCTCCACATATGCGGATGGACTGGTCCGATTTTATGACCGGAACGATGGGCGCTGCCCATTCGGCATACTGGATTTGCTCGATGATGCCCAGATTTTCAAGATGATCCAGTTCCTTGTCAATCCGCTCCCGCAGGGCGAAAGGGACTGGGCGAGCCCTGCAAAATATAGGATTGGCATCCCGGTCAACCCTGAGTTTAGCCGTATGTCCTTTCAAGGTTCCAAGCTCATCCCTGAAGACATCCGGGTACATATCCAGCACATTTTTGAGTGTGTATGCTGCGGTAGGAGAAACGTTGGCTGCCCGGAGTTGATGAATGCTTTTCCACTTCAGTCGAATTATGCTCAACCAGTTCCTGCCGAGTAAGTACGGGCCCTTTCCAGGAATGATGATCAGGGGTAGGTGAAACTCACGGTTATCGTAGCCCACCGTGACGTCACATGTAACGCAGGGAACAATCTTCTCACCTGAATAGGTGGAGAGTCCATAGGTAGTAGGTTTCAGATGGGGTCGGTCAGCATCACTCCACAGGTTTGTGAAAACAGCATGGCTGATGAGCGAGACGGCTGCACCAGTGTCGACCTCCATTTGCAATGGTCGATTGTTGACGACAACATTGGCAAGAAGAGGGTCCCGCCTATGGTGAGAATCGATATGAAGCAGGTCATACGATTCTGAGTTGTCGGAAACAGAGCTCACCTGGTCAAGCTCAGGTTCCTCCGAACCGATAAACTGATGAATCTTGTCAGCAGCTTTTCCTTTTCCCGATTTGCGAGTGATGCAAGCTGGAGCAATATGGCCAGTTTTCGAACAGAAATGGCAGGTGGCATCTTTGAACCGACACGTCTCCGGAGGGTGCTTTCCGTTGCACCGAAAACATTTGTTGTGGGTTTGAGACTGCACTGGCTTCTGACGAGGAGCCTTGTTCCAACGTTTTGGCTGAACATGATCCAACCGATTCACAGCAGGGCTGGTACCAGACGAGCGAGTGGCACCGATGCTTGTAGCGTTGCGTTCAGCACTTTCCATGGAAATGGCAGTGTCTCTGGCATTTTGGAACATCAGTCTTCTCTCAGCAAGCAGGCGTCTACGAGTGCGGTCATCGGACATGCCAACCACCAGCAAATCACGGAGCATGTCATCAATCGTGTCCCCAAACTCACACAGATGTGACAGTTTTTTGAGGTGTGCAATGAAGTCTGCGATCGACTGACCTTGCTGCTGTCTGCACATGTAAAAATTAAACCGACACAGGATGACTGAAGGAGATGGATTGCAATGTTCCTTCAAAGCGACCTTGAGCTCTGCATACGTGAGCTCTTGGATTGTCCGAGGCCGAATCAGGTTTTTAACGAGTGTGAACATCTCACCTCCGCAAACGGACAGGAAGACGGCCTTCATCTGGGCTTCGGTCGCGATGCCGTTCGCCTCGAAATAAAAAGACAACCGCTCAGAATACGTGTCAAAATCCCCCGCATGAGGGTCAAATTCATCGATATGGCCGAAATAAGTCATGGTCTAGATGTTTATCCTCATCGCCATGTCATGTATCTGGACAAACTACGATCAATTGTCATACACGTTTATTCACTCTGCCGATACAGGCCCGATTCACCTCAGCGCCATCCGAGCTCGCGAGTAGTGATACAATGCCGTCACCGTGTAGGGATCCCATGCGGTCACGGTGTAGGGATACAACGGTGATTATTTGCACTTCATACATGACACTGGGGAACCTGCATCAGGTACAGGGGAACCTACATCACATACAAGGGAAACCTGCATCATGTATAGGGGAACCTGTATCATGTATAGGGGAACCTGCATCATGTATAGGGGAACCTGCATCATGTATAGGGAACCTTTATCACGTATAGGGGAACCTGTATCACGTATAGGGGAACCTGTATCACGTATAGGGGAACCTGTATCACGTATAGGGGAACCTGTATCACGTATAGGGGAACCTGTATCACGTATAGGGGAACCTGTATCACGTATAGGAGAACCTGTATCACTTATCGGGAAACCTGTATCATGTATAGGGGAACCTGTATCACGCATAGGGGAACCTGTATCATGTATAGGGGAACCTGCATCACGTATAGGGGAACCTGCATCACCCCTCTATCGGTACCTGTCCAATTCCATGTTAAACCTTCATCCTGTCACTGTACCCCTCTATCGGTACCTGTCCAATTCCATGTTCAACCTTCATCCTGTCACTGTACCCCTCTATCGGTACCTGTCCAATTCCATGTTAAACCTTCATCCTGTCACTGTACCCCTCTATCGGTACCTGTCCAATTCCATGTTAAACCTTCATCCTGTCACTGTACCCCTCTATCGGTACCTGTGCAATTCCATGTTAAACCTTCATCCTGTCACTGTACCCCTCTATCGGTACCTGTCCAATTCCATGTTAAACCTTCATCCTGTCACTGTACCCCTCTATCGGTACCTATCCAATTCCTTGTTAAACCTTCATCCTGTCACTGTACCCCTCTATCAGTACCTGTCCAATTCCATGTTCAACCTTCATCCTGTCACTGTACCCCTCGATCGGTACCTGTCCAATTCCATGTTAAACCTTCATCCTGTCACTGTACCTCTCTATCGGTACCTGTCCAATTCCATGTTCAACCTTCATCCTGTCACTGTACCCCTCTATCGGTACCTGTCCAATTCCATGTTAAACCTTCATCCTGTCACTGTACCCCTCTATCGGTACCTGTCCAATTCCATGTTAAACCTTCATCCTGTCACTGTACCTCTCTATCGGTACCTGTCCAATTCCATGTTAAACCTTCATCCTGTCACTGTACCTCTCTATCGGTACCTGTCCAATTCCATGTTAAACCTTCATCCTGTCACTGTACCCCTCTATCGGTACCTGTCCAATTCCTTGTTAAACCTTCATCCTGTCACTGTACCTCTCTATCGGTACCTGTCCAATTCCATGTTAAACCTTCATCCTGTCACTGTACCTCTCTATCGGTACCTGTCCAATTCCATGTTAAACCTTCATCCTGTCACTGTACCCCTCTATCGGTACCTGTCCAATTCCATGTTCAACCTTCATCCTGTCACTGTACCCCTCTATCGGTACCTGTCCAATTCCTTGTTAAACCTTCATCCTGTCACTATACCCCTCTATCGGTACCTGTCCAATTCCTTGTTAAACCTTCATCCTGTCACTGTACCCCTCTATTGGTACCTGTCCAATTCCATGTTAACGTCTCTCTCGTCCCTGCTGCGACCATCTTCCCAGGATGATAATTCCATATTATATTTATGACTTTGTGAAATACCAGACTTGTTACCATAGTCAGGTTCACTATGTTTTTTCGTTCAAAATTTTGGTAGATTAGCAAAACTATACATTTCTGGAATATTCAGAGCATGAGGAATCCAAAAATTAATGTTTGCATTTGCATAGACACCTTTGCGAAAATGACCCTCAGGACAGTGATGAAGATCTGTAAAAGCATATTCCTGAACGGTATAGACCTCGTAGATCCTGTGTTTAGGACTTATAGTTCAATCTGATACTACCTATAACTTCCTATAACAACCTATAACTTCAAAGGACTTGCAATATCATGTATTATGTAATACAGTTATATCACAAATATAAAGACAATGGTTTTCAATTACCTTTGTTTGTTGCTTTTCTATAATCCTGAGCACTATTTTGAGGCCTTTATTGGATTCCTTGACCCAGAAAACATAGGATTAGCATATTTAATTAAGTCTCTAGGTTGACTAGAAGCCGAGATCACGCAAAATGTGTACTTTATGGCGGCCATTTTCAAAATCCAAAATGGCGGCCATGCAGGTGTCTGTGCAAATACCAACATTGATTTTCAGATTCTCCATGCTCTGAAGATTCCAAAAATGTGCAGGTTTGCTAATCCCAAAATTTTGAACGAAATTATATTTGTTAACATAGTGAACCTGACTACCATGCCAACGCTCGTATTTACTCTCAACCAAACAGGAAGTAAGCTGATGGGTCTGTACTTGAGGGGATCGTTTTTTGCTCAATTTTTTATATCGTGCAGTGATGTTGGTGGATTTCCAATAAAATGGGAGATGACCGATGGTAAAAAAAACAAGGTGAAAAGGGAAAAGAGAGGATGTGCAAGAGCAGAAGAACATGTTTTTGGGGGCACTGAAGTGCTGATGCCGCCAGATCCACCGGTGGAGTCAGAGTCCAGGGTTGAAATGACCTTCTCTACCTTCTCAGGTGCACAAGACACAGAGTCCAGAAGCAGATGGTAAAACAGAGAAGGATGGGTACCGACAGTGAGGTGTGAGGGACACAAGATTTGGAAGCAAACACATAAATGAGGCATTCGGCCTTCTCACGAGTGGAGTCAGCTGTGGGACCATTTAAAGGAAGGGATTTATACATACGAGGAGAACATACACCATGGACAGACGAAACAAGGCACCATGAGGTTTTAGAGGAGGTAGACGAGGTTGAGAGTTCAAGCTTTAGGTTGAACAGATGTTGTTTTCTGCCTCTCCTGAAAGTGGATACACACTTGTGGAATTCTTGGAATGCGCAGAGATTGCCTTCCAGGAAGAGAAGACAAGTTGTTTCAAAGCAACGACCTCATTACATAATTCAGTGTACCTTGGGTGGGAAGAAGGGTGGGATAATTGGAGATGAGATGAGATGAGATGAGATGGGATGGGATGAGATGAGATGAGATGAGATGAGATGAGATGAGATGAGATGAGATGGGATGAGATGGGATGAGATGAGATGAGATGAGATGAGATGAGATGAGATGAGATGGGATGAGATGAGATGAGATGAGATGAGATGAGATGAGATGAGATGGGATGGGATGAGATGGGATGAGATGAGATGAGATGAGATGAGATGAGATGAGATGGGATGGGATGGGATGGGATGAGATGAGATGAGATGAGATGGGATGAGATGAGATGGGATGGGATGGGATGAGATGAGATGGGATGAGATGAGATGAGATGGGATGGGATGAGATGAGATGAGATGAGATGAGATGGGATGAGTTGAGATGGGATGAGATGGGATGGGATAAGATGAGATGAGATGGGATGAGATGGGATGAGATGAGATGAGATGGGATGGGATGAGATGGGATGAGATGAGATGAGATGGGATGGGATGGGATGAGATGAGATGGGATGGGATGAGATGAGATGGGATGGGATGAGATGAGATGGGATGGGATGGGATGAGATGAGATGGGATGAGATGAGATGGGATGAGATGAGATGAGATGATATGAGATGAGATGAGATGGGATGAGATGAGATGAGATGGGATGAGATGAGATGAGATGAGATGAGATGAGATGAGATTAGATGAATCTGTGCATAAGAAAGTGCAGGTTTCTGTGGAGGGATTCCCAGGCTGAGTTGATATCAGGGGCAGCAGATATGGGAGATCATTCCTGAAGAAAGTTGGCTGCTTGCAGTCCCTGCCAATCTGCTTGAGAAAAATGCCAGACTCGTCGGCATTGAGGCAGATCTCTGAGAATAGCCAAAGCGATGTTGAGTTTCACAAGCACATGATCAGATGAACCAATTGGAGCAGAGGAAGAGCAGGAGAAATTTGCAGGAAAGTTTATCATTACTAAGTTCAGGAGGGAGGATTTGCCATTTGGAGAAATCTGGGTTGGAAAGTTCACAGATTGAGTCAGTCCCATGGAGTCACAGAAGTCCTTTGCTGAAGTGCCATGGCACGTGTGAGAGGTACCAACACCCTGCCATGTTGCATGGTTACAATTGAAATCTCCACCAATGGGGAAGAAAGAGTTGGGATGAGTGGTTAAAAGTTTGCCCTTGTTGTCTGATATAGATGTAGATGGAGTCGTGATTGTTGGAAGGTGCAACACAAAGACGATCAAGTGGTGGGAGCGGAGGGGAATTCGCTTCCAGATGTCGTCCTGAGGCTTGGGAGGTGAAAGGTCAGTACAAGGGAAGTGGGAATTTTTTTTAACATTTGCAAAGCCTGATTTGTACCTGTAATATTATTGGAGGAAATTAATGAATACTTTGTTCTTTTCTTTCACAGGAAATTGCATCAGAAACACAATCTGCAAACACTCTTTTTACCAAAATGAAAAGTGAAATAATCGATGTGTTTGAAGATCTTTTGAACAAACAAGACACACAAAACGAGTTCTACCTTAATGACCCAGCACACGTGTTCTACCTTGATGACCCAGCACACGAGTTCCACCTTGATGACCCAGCACACGAGTTCCACCTTGATGACCCAGCACACGAGTTCCACCTTGATGACCCAGCACACGAGTTCTACCTTGATGACCCAGCACACGAGTTCCACCTTGATGACCCGGCACACGAGTTCCACCTTGATGACCCGGCACACGAGTTCCACCTTGATGACCCAGCACACGAGTTCCACCTTGATGACCCAGCACACGAGTTCTACCTTGATGACCCAGCACACGAGTTCTACCTTGATGACCCAGCACACGAGTTCTACCTTGATGACCCAGCACACGAGTTCCACCTTGATGACCCAGCACACGAGTTCCACCTTGATGACCCAGCACACGAGTTCTACCTTGATGACCCAGCACACGAGTTCCACCTTAATGACCCAGCACACGAGTTCTACCTTGATGACCCAGCACACGAGTTCCACCTTGATGACCCAGCACACGAGTTCTACCTTGATGACCCAGCACACGAGTTCTACCTTGATGACCCAGCACACGAGTTCTACCTTGATGACCCAGCACACGAGTTCCACCTTGATGACCCAGCACACGAGTTCCACCTTGATGACCCAGCACACGAGTTCCACCTTGATGACCCAGCACACGAGTTCTACCTTGATGACCCAGCACACGAGTTCTACCTAGATGACCCAGCACACGAGTTCTACCTTGATGACCCAGCACACGAGTTCTACCTTGATGACCCAGCACACGAGTTCCACCTTGATGACCCAGCACACGAGTTCTACCTTGATGACCCAGCACACGAGTTCTACCTTGATGACCCGGCACACGAGTTCCACCTTGATGACCCGGCACACGAGTTCCACCTTGATGACCCGGCACACGAGTTCCACCTTGATGACCCGGCACACGAGTTCCACCTTGATGACCCAGCACACGAGTTCTACCTTGATGACCCAGCACACGAGTTCCACCTTGATGACCCAGCACACGAGTTCTACCTTGATGACCCAGCACACGAGTTCTACCTTGATGACCCAGCACACGAGTTCCACCTTGATGACCCGGCACATGAGTTCCACCTTGATGACCCGGCACACGAGTTCCACCTTGATGACCCGGCACACGAGTTCCACCTTGATGACCCAGCACACGAGTTCTACCTTGATGACCCAGCACACGAGTTCTACCTTGATGACCCAGCACACGAGTTCCACCTTGATGACCCAGCACACGAGTTCCACCTTGATGACCCGGCACACGAGTCCTACCTTGATGACCCAGCACACGAGTTCCACCTTGATGACCCAGCACACGAGTCCTACCTTGATGACCCAGCACACGAGTTCCACCTTGATGACCCAGCACACGAGTTCTACCTTGATGACCCGGCACACGAGTTCCACCTTGATGACCCAGCACACGAGTTCTACCTTGATGACCCAGCACACGAGTTCTACCTTGATGACCCAGCACACGAGTTCTACCTTGATGACCCAGCACACGAGTTCCACCTTGATGACCCGGCACACGAGTTCCACCTTGATGACCCGGCACACGAGTTCCACCTTGATGACCCGGCACACGAGTTCCACCTTGATGACCCGGCACACGAGTTCTACCTTGATGACCCAGCACACGAGTTCTACCTTGATGACCCAGCACACGAGTTCTACCTTGATGACCCGGCACACGAGTTCCACCTTGATGACCCGGCACACGAGTTCTACCTTGATGACCCAGCACACGAGTTCCACCTTGATGACCCAACACACGAGTTCCACCATGATGACCCAGCACACGAGTTCTACCTTGATGACCCTTGGACTTTTTGTTGGATGGTGTTTGATGCGAGGCAAGTTTCGTTGATTGGAAATTAATTAAATGAAATATTATATCATTTAATATTAAATCAGTAATATATTTATTTATTCATTTTCAGCAATATCAAGAAAGTGATGGGAATAAACGGGAATTCTTTCCCTCTCCCTTTCTACTTCTTCAAATTAAAAAGAACTGAAACTTCATTTTTCAGACAGAACTGGGAGAAAAGAAAAACATATTGAAGTTTAAAAAAGAGATAAAAAAACGATAAAATTTAATGAAGGATTCACGTGGGTTTGGATGTTGGGGTTCAGGTTTGGATTGTGGGGTTCAGGTTTGGATTGTGGGGCTGGTTTTTCACGTGGGTTTGGATGTTGGGGTTAAGGTTTGGATTGTGGGGCTGCTTTATGGGATGGGTTTTTGATGTTGGGGTTCAGGTTTGGATTGGGGGGCTGGTTTATGGGATGGGTTTTGATGTTGGGGGTCAGGTTTGGATTGTGGGGCTGGTTTTTCACGTGGGTTTGGATGTTGGGGTTCAGGTTTGGATTGTGGGCCTGGTTTTTCACATGGGTTTGGATGTTGGGGTTCAGGTTTGGATTGTGGGGTTCAGGTTTGGATTGTGGGGTTCAGGTTTGGATGTTGGGGTTCAGGTTTGGATGTTGGGGTTCAGTTTGGATGTTGGGGTTCAGGTTTGGATTGTGGGGCTGGTTTTTCACGTGGGTTTGGATGTTGGGGTTCAGGTTTGGATTAGGGGGCTGCTTTATGGTTGGGTTTTTGATGCGGGGGTTGAGGGTTTTGATGTGAGTGTTGAAGTTGGGTTTGTACGTGGGTATTGGGTATTTTGGTTTGAGAGTTTATGGTTTTGATATGGGGTTGGGGGTGTGGGTTTTGATGTATGGGTTGGGGATGTAGTTGTGATGGTCAATACCTTAATAGATTCCTCCTGTTATATAATACCGAGCTTGGCCCTCGAGTGCTCACAGCAATTATACAACAGAGAAGTGTGAAGCGCCAATCTATTGCCTTTCAAGGATACATCTGTTGAGGTATTGGTTGTCATGGCTCCATCCCTGGTCCTCACAATGGAACCTATGTCCCTGATCCTCACATCGGGGCCCCAGACCCTCCCACCAAAAGCCTTGGCCCTCGCTTTCGGACCCAGCACTGGTGCTCACATCGGTACTGCTAACCCTCACATTGGGGGCACAGACTCGGCTTCAGCGCAGGAGATTCCAATGATCTTGAAGGCGTTGGGGTCCACGGAATCAAGCTGAGCAAGATGTGAGGCAGGGATAAAGCCGAAAGGGGAGAGCAGTGCACCATCAAGCAGTGGATGAAGTCCTTATCGGTGGACAGGGGTTCAGATGAATCAAGTGAGGACTTTGTACCAAGTAGGATGCCCAGTCGGCACCTGGCTTTGGAGACCAACTTTGAAATGTGGTTTTCCCAAGAAAGATCATGGCTGAGAGTGAGACTCAGGAGTTTGAATGGCATAACAAAACTTTCTCAAGAGGATTGTGATAATAGTTAGGAGGGTTTGCCAAATGGTCCTTTCGGAGAGGGACAGTAAGAGTGTGGGATTTGTCAGGATTGAAATAAATATTCCAAATGTTTGGCCAGGTGGTGATTTTTTCAAAGTTTGAAGATCGGGAATAGGCTGCAGCCCACGTGTGTGAAGAATGAGGGATGTCACGACAGAGGGTGGAGTCATCATCAAATAGATATGGAGGATTTTCCAGACAGTCAGATAGATCATTGATGAAGATTAGGAATAAGACTGGGCCCAGAACACTGCCTTTGGGCACTCCAGCCTTCACAAGGAGAGGACATGAAAGGGTCCCATTGATTGCCACACGTCGGCCATGAGAGTGGAGAGAGTCAATCAGCCATGTGTGGAGTTGGCCTTGGATGCCAAAGGTAGACCGTTTGGAGAGCAAGGTGGGATGGCAGACTGCATCAAAAGCATGAGTTATGTCCAGAGAGACGGTTCTGATCTCATGTCTGACATTGAGGACTTCCATCCATTGTTGGGAAATCGAAGCAGCATGTCCAATGTGAAGTGACCTGGTGCCAAACCAAATTGGTGATCTGTGATGAGGATGTCAGAGAACATGAAGGATTTAATGTCAACTGCGGTGAGGGAATCCATGATCTTGCTGATGATTGGAAGTAAGCCGATGAGTCTGTCGTTGAGCTGATCAGTTTTTGATCCATTTTTCTTCGTGGTGTAGTGATGTTAGTGGATTTCAAAGCAGATGGAAAATGACCTCAGGCATTTGATAGGGAGAAAGGGCAGAGAGAGGATGTGCAAGAGCATCAGAGCAGGCTTTTAGGACACATGAGCTAATGACGTTCAGGCCAGTGGTGGAGTCAGAGTCGAGGGTTGAAATAACCTTCTCTAACTTCTGAGGAGCAAAATACACAGAGTTCAGAAGCAGTTGGGCAAGAGAGAGCAGAGTGGACAACGAGAGTGAGGAGTTAGGGACACAGGATTTGGAAGCAGAGTCAGCTGTGGTACCATTTGAAGTAAGGGAAGCGATGAAGAAGAGCATACTCCAGAGAAACACTTAACAAGGCACCACGAGGTTTTAGAGGAGGGAGGCAAGTTTGAAAGTTAATTCTTGAGGTTTAAAAGATGTTGTGTTGTGATTTGGAGTGGACACACACTTTTTGTGGACCTTTTAGATTGCACTGAGATTGCCTTCGGTCAGTTTTGTCTTCCAGGAAGAGAAGGCAAGTTGTTTCAGAGCAACTGCCTTACAACAGGACTCAGTGTACCTTGGGCAGGAAGAAGGGTCGGATAAGTGGAGACGAGATGGGATGAATACGTGCATGAGAGAGCAGGTTTCCCAGGCTGAGTGGTTTCCCAGAGTGGAAGAATTCCCAGGCTGAGTTGATATCAGGGGCAGCAGATATGGGAGATCATTCCTGAAGAAAGATGGCTGCTTGTCGTCCCTGCCAATCTGCTTGAGAAAAATACCAGACTCGTCGGCATTGAGGCAGATCTCTGAGAATAGCCAGAGCGATGTTGACTTTCACAAGCACATGATCTTGGGGACCCTTGGATTTTTTGTTCGATGGTGTTTGATGCGAGGCAAGTTTCGTTGATTGGAAATTAATTAAATGAAATATTAAATCATTTAATATTAAATCAGTAATATATTTATTTATTCTTTTTCAGCAATATCAAGAAAGTGATGGGAATAAACGGGAATTCTTTCCCTCTCCCTTTCTACTTCTTCAAACTAAAAAGATCTGAAACTTCATTTTTCAGACAGAACTGGGAGAAAAGAAAAACATATTGAAGTTTAAAAAACAGAGAGAAAAAAACGATAAAATTTAATGAAGGGTTCAAGTGGGTTTGGATGTGGAGGTTCAGGTTTGGATTGTGGGGCTTGTTTTTCACGTGGGTTTGGATGTGGAGGTTCAGGTTTGGATTGTGGGGCTTGTTTTTCACGTGGGTTTGGATGTGGAGGTTCAGGTTTGGATTGTGGGGCTGGTTTTTCACGTGGGTTTGGATGTGGAGCTTCAGGTTTGGATTGTGGGGCTGGTTTTTCATATGGGGTTGGATGTGGAGGTTCAGGTTTGGATTGTGGGGCTGGTTTTTCACGTGGGTTTGGATGTGGAGGTTCAGGTTTGGATTGTGGGGCTGGTTTTTCACGTGGGTTTGGATGTGGAGGTTCAGGTTTGGATTGTGGGGCTGGTTTTTCACGTGGATTTGGATGTGGAGGTTCAGCTTTGGATTGTGGGGCTGGTTTTTCACGTGGATTTGGATGTGGAGGTTCAGGTTTGGATTGGGAGGCTGGTTTATGGTTGGGGATTTCAATGCGGGGGTTGAGGGTTTCGATGTGAATGTTGAAGTTGGGTTTGTACGTGGGGATTGGGTATTTTGGTGTGAGAGTTTATGGTTTTGATATGGGGTTGGGGGTGTGGGTTTTGATGTATGGGTTGGGGATGTAGTTGTGATGGTCAATACCTTAATAGATTCCTCCTGTTATATAATACCGAGCTTGGCCCTCGAGTGCTCACAGCAATTATACAACAGAGAAGTGTGAAGCGCCAATCTATTGCCTTTCAAGGATACATCTGTTGAGGTATTGGTTGTCATGGCTCCATCCCTGTCCCTCACAATGGAACTTATGTCCCTGATCCCCACATCGGGGCCCCAGACCCACCCACCAAAAGCCTTGGCCCTCGTTTTCGGACCCAGCACTGGTGCTCACATCGGTACTGCTAACCCTCACATTGGGGACACAGACTCAGCTTCAGCGCAGGAGATTCCAATGATCTTGAAGGCGTTGGGGTCCATGGAATCAAGCTGAGCAAGATTTGAGGCAGGGATAAAGCCCAAAGGGAAGAGCAGTGCACCATCAAGCAGTGGATGAAGTCCTTATCGATGGACAGGGGTTCAGATGAATCAAGTGAGGACTTTGTACCAAGTAGGATGCCCAGTCGGCACCTGGCTTTGGAGACCAACTTTGAAATGTGGTTTTCCCATGAAAGATCATGGCTGAGAGTGAGACTCAGGAGTTTGAATGACATGACAAAACTTTCTCAAGAGGATTGCGATAGTAGTTCGGAGGGTTTGCAAAATGGTCCTTTCGGAGAGTGCATGAGAAAGAGCAGGTTTCTGTGGAGGGATTCCCAGGCTGAGTTGATATCAGGAAAAGCAGATATGGGAGATCATTCCTGAAGAAAGTTGGCTGCTTGCAGTCCCTGCCAATCTGCTTGAGAACAATGCCAGACTCGTCGGCATTGAGGCAGATCTCTGAGAATAGCCAGAGCGATGTTGACTTTCACAAGCACATGATCGGATGAACCAATTGGAGCAGAGGAAGAGCAGGAGAAATTTGCAGGAAAGTTGATCATTACCAAGTTCAGGAGGGAGGATTTGCCATTGGGAGAAATCTGGGTTGGAAAGTTCACAGATTGAGTCAGTCCCATGGAGTCACAGCAGTCCTTTGCTAAAGTGCCATGGCAGGTGTGAGAGGTACCAACACCCAGCCATGTTGCATGGTTACAATTGAAATCTCCACCAATGGGGAAGAGAGAGTTGGGAAGAGTGGTTAAAAGTTTGCCTTTGTTGTCTGAGAGTGATGTAGATGGAGTCGTGATTGTTGGGAGGAAGGTGAAACACACGAATGAACAAGAGGCGGCAGCAGAGAGGAAGGCACAGCCAAAGGTACCCCTGGGGTTTGGGATGTCTGAGGTCAGTACAAAGGGCAGTGGGAATTTAATTATTTTTTTACATTTGCAGAGCCTGATTTGTACCTGTAATATTATTGTATTAAATGAATGAATGAAATTAATGAATACTTTGTTCTTTTCTTTCACAGGAAATTGCATCAGAAAAAAAAGTTGAAAACGCTCTTTTTACCAAAATGAAAGGTGAAATAATCGATCTGTTTGAAGGCCTTTTGAACTACCAAGACGCACAAAATGAGAAATACCCTCATGACTCACAATGTGCGACTTACCTGGGAGACTCGGGGAAAAGGGTTCGACGCTGACGACCCAGCATACAAGTTCCACCTTGATGACGCAGCATGCAAGTTATACCTTGGAGACCCTTGGATTTTTTTTTGTTGGAGGGTGATTGATGCGAGGTAAGTCCAATTGATTGAAAATTAGTTAAACAAGTCCAGATCCATTCAAAATACACCACCCCCATGCTAAATAAATAAATAACATTCCCTCAAGCGCACCGCATTGCTGCACATAGAGACGGTATTGGGAGGGAGAGGTGTACAATAATTGATTGATTAATTGCATAATTAAAATAAACAAATAATTATCGAAAAATAATTAATTTCTTAATCAATTGGCTAATACCATACCTAAACGACCAGTGTTTCATCTGAATCTGTAACTTTTCGAAAATTAATGAAATAATTAATTAATCGATAAAATAAAATAATTAATTTCTTAATCAGTCAATAATTAATCGATCAATTGATTAATCAGTCAATAATTAATCGATTAATATTGATCAATCAATAATTCAAAAATATCCTTTGTAGCTACATCATTGTCGTGTCCAAATATCAGGTTCTTAGCTCAAAAGGTGCTTGAGATATTGCCCAGATGATAAAGAAAACAAATAGGTACTTAATAAATCGATAATAATCAAGTAATAAATACATTAATTGATTAATCGAAAAATACCTTTTTTTGCGAAAGCATGTGCTCACTATTGTTCCCAAATTTCAGCTTCTCAGCTCATAGGGTGCCTGAGATATCACCCGGACAAACAAACAAACAAACAAACAAAAAACAAACAAGCAAACGGAGTGAAAACTGAGGACTCCCTTTCAGCGCACGTCATCGCTGGGCCCCCTGACCCTTCGGTGTATGGCGATGATGTCATGCAGTGCTTGGAGATGGAATAGGAAAGGAGTGTGTACAATAAAATATTATTTTATTTAATATTTAAAAAAGTAATATGTGTATTTATTGTTTTTCAGCAATATCAAGAATGTGATGGGAAGAAATGGGAATTCTTACCCTCTCCCTTTCTACTTCTTCTTCAAACTTAAAAGAACTGAAACTTCTTTTTCAAGACAGAACTGGCAGAAAAGAAAAAAAATATTGAACTTAAAAAAAGAGAAAAAAATGATAAGATTGATGGAAGGGTATTTATGTGGGTTTGGATGTTGGGATTCGGGTTCGGATTGGGGGTGGGTGGGCTTATGGTTGGAGTTTTTCATGTGGGGGTTGGGATGTGGGATTTGTTGTCGGGGTTGGGATTTTGATGTGAGTGTTGAAGTTGGGTTTGTATGTGGGGATTGGGGATTTTGGTGTGAGAGTTTATGGTTTTGATATGGGGTTGGGGGTGTGGGTTTTGATGTATGGGTTGGGGATGCAGTTGTGATGGTCAATACCTTAATAGATTCCTCCTGTTATATAATACCGAGCTTGGCCCTCGAGTGCTCACAGCAATTATACAACAGAGAAGTGTGAAGCGCCAATCTATTGCCTTTCAAGGATACATCCTTTGAGGTTTTGGTTGTCATGGCTCCATCCCTGGTCCTCACAATGGAACTTATGTCCCCGACCCTCACATCAGGGCCCCAAACCCACCCACCAAAAGCTTTGGTCCTTGCTTTCAGACCCAGCTCTGGTGCTCACATTGGGACCCCTTACCCTCACATTGGGGGCCCTAACCCTCATATTCGGGTTCAGAATGGCCCTCACCTTCACATTCGAGTTCATAATGGCCCTCATCCTCACATTCGAGTTCATAATGGCCCTCATCCTCACATTGGGGTTTGGATATATATTTTTTGATGTTCCTGTGAATAAAATGAACCTAAAATCTCTTCCCCTTTCCAATCATATTGTTCACAAGTCCAAGGAACTGTGTTTGAAATGTTAACCATTTATAAAGCTCATTAGTCCATCATGTGGTATAACCGTTCTCAAAAAGTGATTTCACTTGTATGTTCTCGCAATATAAACAAATTTAAATTTAGGTTTTCTCGAGTTATTCTCTTTTTCATATTCGAATTATGTAAATGTTCTGATGGTTTTGATTTTGTTGAGGAATGCAGTGGACCTCGGGGCAGCACAAACACTGAGGGAAACCCAGACAGTTATTTCAAGAGGTTGTGTGAAGATAGACCTTTGCCCATTATCTCGGGCTACGGGTACGGGGAAATGTGTTGTTCGAATTATCTATGTATTCTCGGTGTAATATTTCCCTATTTGCCCCGATGTCTCTTTCTTTCAATCCCCCATCGGTCCGTTCCAGCAATCTCTTTCTCTCAATCCCCCATCGGTCCGTTCCAGCAATCTCTTTCTCTCAATCCCCCTTCGGTCCGTTTGACCAAACCTCAATTCACGAGACCTTAATTTGTCAACCCCTTCTTCACACCATTGGTCTTTCCTTCAACCCGATTGCTGGAAGCGATTGGTTTGTTCTCATCCTTCGATCCATCTCTACATTAAATCCACAAATTATTTTATTTCCTCACATTCAATCCATCTGTTTATCTGTCCTTCACCATTTGGACCCCTCATTATTTTATTATTCCCAATTATAAATATGTTCGTCTGTCCATCCCGTACCTATTCGGATTTCAAATCACCACCAACCTTCGTAAAAAAAAATTAAAAAAACCTGTGCAGAATACATGCTCCTGATAAGTCTGCTCTTTTGTGCCTGTTGCTTGCTTTTGCTGTAAATACATCCCCTTTGCCCTTTGATTTTGCTTTGTGAATAATGTGCTTGATAATTGCCTGGTTGTGTGTGTGTAAATAAATAATTGTTACATTTTTCCAATCTGCCTCATTCTTGTTCTTTCTTTCATTGATCTGACATAATGTGTACGTAATAGATAGACGGGAGGTTTGCCCCACTGTTTTGTTTCGGTCGTGGTTAGCCAGCATTCATTCACGGTTCACTCGGCCATAGTTGTATTCAGAAGATGGGTGAACGCCGAGGGCTAGGCCTTCGTTGAGGTCTTTTGGTCACCAACAGGTAACACGGCATAGAAGGTGAGAGGACATTTATGTAATTAATCAGCTAATCGCTTTTCTGTCTGCTCTTCATCAGAGCTTAATCGTATTTTTGATTACCCCGCCCAAATTTCAATTTCGCACTTTTCATCTTTTTCACAATAAACCTATCAATTTGTTTCCTCGACATTGGATTTCATATCAAAGACAAATTAAACAACATTTCTCTGTCCGCTTTGTGTTTTGCATCGTGTTTCGTGTTTCACACAAACTTCATCAACCCTGTGTTTAGGTTGTTTTGTTTTTTTTGGTTTTTTTTTGTATACAGAATCGAGGCTCGTGAAAAGAGCTAAATATCATATTTTATCCAAGTTTGTTTGGGGTCCTCGGTAGGTGTTCTTCCCCCTGTAACCCACTTGTTGCAAATTTCGTTCCTGACAACTTTTATATCTCACCACCAGTTATTAGGTCAACTCATCTCGATGCTTGAAAAAAATATAGTTGCCAAATGCGTCGTGATGTCCGGATGTCTGTCCGTCTGGTCATGCGTCCGTCCGTTAACTTTTTGCTATTTTTTCTACTCCGTTATCACCTGTCTGATTGTTCTGAAACTTGAGTCATGATGCAAGACAGTAGCCTGCACATTCGCTCGTGCTTAGGTTTTTCGATTTTGGATCATGTGAGCTCCCAGGGTTTGGGGTAAGGGGAGTGGAGGGGTGTTAACCCCCAAGCTTCAGATCCCTACTTGTCCCTTATTTACCAGCCGATTCCTCTGAAACCAGATGCAACTCTTCTTCTCGATGGTCCACATGATCGCTGGGTTTTACATTTTTTAAATTTCATAACATGGGGCCACCCATGGGATCAGGGGGCATAAGGGAATTTTTTTAAGTTTCTGAACATGAATACACATAATTACAGTTTATTTATAAATGCTTACAAATAAAAATACTGTAAGCCATCCCAAAACTAGCTCACTCTTTTGCCACGAGTGTAATGTTACTTATTGAAAACAAACCGTTTGTTTTGCTTCGACCTTGCATGGTCTACAAAGTGCGTCTCGATCCCGGAAATAGTCGCCGTTTCAACCACTCGGAGTCCAAGCCTGAAGGAAGACACCACACTCCACATTATCTTCCGAAGATAGACGTTCAGTATAAATTGCATAATTTTAAACATCCTGGCATCACAGTCCTTGTGTTAGAATTTCATTTTATTTTCGAGTCAAAATAAAAGTTCATTTTTACTTACGTACACTGAACTAGCCAAGTTGATCGGCTATGTTTCCAAAGTTTAAATCAATACACCGGTACATATATTTGGGTGAGGATGTCTTTATGCATTGGGGAGGGAAAGACAGGCCCTCCACTCATAAATGAATTTTAGCCAGGCAGATGCACCAATATTGCATCCACAGTTATTGATTCAAAGTCTTGTAGGACAGAAGACAGACCAAATACCATTGGGATATGTACCAGGTAAAAGTCCCTTCGAGAGGGCTTGTGAAGGGGAAGCGACACTCCACCAATCAGTGCCTGACGAACTTTGGGGGAGCTTGTGGGGGTGGAGTGACAAACTCGACCAATCGGGAGCCTGGAAAACACCCCCCCCCCCCGACCCTCAGTGAGGGCTGGACAAAAAGGCCTTGCACACGTGTTTTCTCTCTCTCTGGTCGGTTTCACTCAGCACGTGTGCATCCGCTCCAGGCCTGACCCGCTCACAGACCGCTGCACGTGATTACTCCCTCTTGGCCTCGGACTTTGTCGGTTGTGCATGTGGGCTCTAGGCCAGTTCCTCTCACAGGCCTTTGCACGTGATTTACTCTCTTGGCTTTTGGACTTTGTTGGCAGTGCACGTGTGCTCCTTTCTTGGCCAGACCCTGTCACAGGCCTCAGGAATTGCCTGCATTATTCTTCACCTTGGATTCCATTGGCTGTACATGTGTTTTTGGACTCTCTCTTCGGCTTGGGACATTGTTCACCTTGCCTCTGCACGTGATTCACTCTTTTGGCCTTGGACTTTGTTGGCTGGGCATGTGGGCTCTTGAACGGACTCTCTCACAGGCCTCTGCACGTGATTCACTCTATTTGCCGGTCTCTCCCTGTTCTCTGTGTGCCTGACTTGGACACTTTCGGCATGTGCCTACTTGCCTCCCCTTGTTCGTGCTGGGGATCGACTTTACTTGCTTGTGTTTGTGTTGGGGATCGCCTTTACCTGCTCCTTTACCTTTGATGGCCAGGTGCTCATTGGTGAGGTCGAGACAAAACGCGTCGCGAGAAGCATCTGGTAACATCGTGACCATTTTGCTAACAGGTTCCCAACGTTCATTCCTCCTCCTCTTCACCGTCAATGTGTGCTGGGCACCTTGTTGTGTTTATGGTACACCGTCGGAGGGTACGGTACGTTTACCGATTGAAACCGGCAAATGGTACAGGCAGGCGGAGTTAGACGATGGACCCTGCTATCATGTGACGAACCAATTGGTGTTCATAGTTGCTGGTTCGGAACCTGCCCGAAGTAAAAGTTATTCGTGCGTGGCAGCCGCAGGTCCAGTAAGTTCGGGAGAGAACGGAGGCTAACCCCCTCGAAGTAGACCTGATCCCCGACAATATATATATATATACAATTATACATATATATATACAGTGATGTGAAAAAGTAAGTACACCCCATGTAAAGTTTTGACTTTTTCAACATATTTCAACATACAGCTATTTGATCTTCATTTCAACAATATTGATAGATAAAGGTGATATAATATAACAAATATCATGAAACATTTACATTTTGTAGTCCATTGTATAATTTAAATAAACATAAATGCAAATTTCGCATGTGGAAAAAGTAAGTACACCCTTGGCTCTAATAGGTGGTATTGCCCCCTTTGGCAGAAACAACCTCAAGTAGGCGTTTCTTATAACTGTCTACCAGTCTCTGACATCGACTGGGAGAATTTTTTTCCCATTCCTCCATGCAGAATTCTTTCAGCTGTGCGATGTTTGAGGGGTTTCTTGCATGCACAACTCGTTTCAAATCCCCCCACAACATCTCGATGGGATTTAGATCTGGGCTTTGACTTGGCCATTCCAGAACACTCCATTTCTTTCTTTTCAGCCATTCCTTGGTGGATTTACTGGTATGTTTAGGGTCATTGTCATGTTGCAAGGTCCACCTTCGGTTGAGCTTCAACTTTCCAACAGATGGCCTCACATTATCCACAAGCACCCTCTGGTACAATGAAGAATTCATAGTGGATTCTATGATGGTGAGCTGCCCAGGCCCTAATGCAGCAAAGCTGCCCCAAACCATAATATTTCCACCACCATGCTTTACAGTTGGTATCAGGTTCTTGTGGTCAAATGCTGTCTTTGGTTTTCGCCAAACATGTCTTCTGGTACTGTGGCCAAATAGCTCTACCTTTGACTCATCTGTCCAGAGAACATTGATCCAGAAGTACTGGTCTTTGCCTAGGTGTTCATTGACAAACTTTAGTCTCGCCCTGATGTTCCTTCTGGACAGCAAAGATTTCCTCCTGGCACACCTCCCATGTAGATCAAATTTGTGCAGCCTCTTTCTAATGATAGACTCGTGCACTTTGACAACAACAGTGGCAAGAGCAACCTGTCGGTCCCGTGATGACATTCTGGGGTTCTTAGAGAATTCTTTCAGCATCTTGCGCTCTGCTCTCGGGCTGAACTTGCTGGGGTGGCCTGGCCTGACCAAGTTGGCAGTTGTTTGGAATCCTCTCCACTTGTAGATGATCTTCCGGACAGTCGAATGATTGATTTCAAATTGTTTGGAGATCTTTTTAAATCCCTTCCCAGTCTCGTAGGCATCTATAACCTTCTTTCTGAAGGCCTCAGAGAGCTCTTTTGATCTAGTCATGGTGATGCCACACACTTCAACAACAAAGAGCAAACCAAACTAAATGACTGAGGTTTAAATAAGACAGGTTCCTCCAAGATCCTCTCTGACGATGTTCTACTCATTTGCACCTGAGCTGGTGCCCCTGATTCTAATTTTAGGTATTTGAGGGAGTGATAAATGTCGGGGTGTACTTACTTTTTCCACGTGCGAAATTTCCATTTATGTTTATTTAAATTATACAATGAACTACAAAATGTAAATGTTTCGTGATATTTGTTATATTATATCACCTTTATCTCTCAATATTGTTGAAATGAAGATCAAATAGCTGTATGTTGATGTTGAAATATGTTGAAATATGTTGAAAGTCAAAACTTTACTGGGGTGTACTTAATTTTTCACGTGACTGTATGTATATATATATATATATATATATATATATATATATATATATATATATATATATATATATAAAACAACAACAACAACATGCTTTTTAAGGCCATTTTCCCTGCTAGAGCAGGGGTTAGCCTTGCGGTCCCCATGACAATCTTCTCCATTTTGCCCTATTTTCTGTAATCTCTTCTTGTTAACCCCCTTGCCCGCATTTCTTCTTCCACCATCTTTAGCCAAGTCTTTCTCAGTCTTCCCCGTCCTCTACTTCCTTCTACTGTAGCGGTTACCGCTGGATGCACACAATCGCCTTGCACCGGCCAGAACACGGCCAGACGCGCCTCTCCCGGGCATGCCCGGACTCACTGTTCCCGGGCACGCCCGAACCTCCCGGGCACGCCCGGTCTCGTCTTTCCCGGGCATGCCCGCTCTCGCCTTTCCAGGGCTCGCCCAGAGCGTCCGGGCATGCCCGCTATCGCCTTTTCAGGGCTCGCCCAGAGCGTCCGGGCATGCCCGCTATCACCTTTCCAGGGCTCGCCCAGAGCGTCCGGGCATGCCCGCTATCGCCTTTCCAGGGCTCGCCCAGAGCGTCCGGGCATGCACGCTATCGCCTTTCCAGGGCTCGCCCAGAGCGCCCGGGCACGCCCAGCCTCGACTTGCCAGGCCGCAGCCAAACACGCCCGGGCAGGTCCAGACTCGCCTTTCCAAGGCTCGCCCTTGACACCCGGGCATGCCCGGTATAGCTTTTGCCGGGCAAACTTCCCGACATAAATGTGTATATATATTGCTGCCCGATAAACGGGCTTGTGAGAATACCTGAGCTGTTTTGTTTCAATAAAGCAACTCGGACGAATTCCGTCTTTGGTCGCGTCAATTCTTTCGACTCGCGTTGGAGCGCAGTTCCTTCATTGGTGACCTACCGACATGGATACGGCAGTGACGCTTAAACTGCCTACCTTCTGGGAGGCTCACGCGGCTGTTTGGTTCGCTCAGGCGGACTCTCAGTTCGCCCTGCGAGGCATCACCGCGGACGACACCCGCTTCCACCATGTTGTGGCGGCGCTCGGTTCCGCCACCGCGGCCCGTGCCTTGAGCCTCCTCGAGCACCCGCCGGCTGCTGACAAATACGACGCGCTGAAGACACTCCTCCTCGACGCTTTCGCCCTCTCACCGGCAGCAAGCGCACGGCGCCTGCTCGCTCTGCCCGAGCTCGGCGACACGCGCCCGTCAGAGCGCATGGACTATATGCTCTCGTTGCTCGGTGAGCACTCTCCGGATTTTCTGTTCCGTGAGCTGTTCCTTCGCCAGCTGCCTCACCCGGTACGCCTCGCCCTGGCTGGCACGTTGATCACGGATTCCCGCGCCCTCGCCAGGGAAGCCGATAAGATCTCCTCGGTGGGCCAGCACATCGGCGCAGTTACCTGGAGCCCGCCGCCGTCCGAGGCGACGCCCACGACGCCCGAGCGCCCTGCGTGGTTGGAGGCCGAACTGCCGGTGCAACTGGCGGCCGCCACGCCGCACCGCATGCTTCCGACACGACGGCCGGGGCCTCCACCTGACCGGGCGTGGTGTTATTACCACGCCAGGTTCGGACACAAGGCTCGGACGTGCCGGCCCCCGTGCACTTTCGGCAGGTCGGGAAACGGCCGGGCCGGCGTTCATTCCCAGCCATGAGCGCCGGCCACTCGGGCAACTTGCTGTTTATTCGGGACAAAGCGTCTGGGCGGCGTTTCCTGTGTGACACCGGCGCCCAACTGAGCGTCATACCCGCCTCCGAGCAGGACAGGCGGGACGCCGTCTGCGGCCCCTCTTTGGTCGCTGCTAATGGCTCGGCCATACGCACTTTCGGCCCACACGTCGTCACCCTCTGCTTCGGCAGCCAGCGTTTTCAATGGACTTTTGTGACCGCCTGCGTCCCCATGGCTTTGCTGGGCGCCGACTTCCTCTGCGCGCACGGGCTGCTGGTCGACGTCAAACGTCGTCGCCTTGTCAACGCCGAGACCTTCAGCTCCCTGGCGTGCACGATGAGCAGCTCCGCGCCGACCGAACTGGCATGCGCCCTCCCGGCAGCGAATGAGTTCGCTCGCCTGCTCGCGGAATTCCCGGCCCTCACACAGCCGACGTTTTCGGCCGTCGCGGTGCGGCACGGGATCGAGCACCACATACCCACTACGGGCCCGCCGGTCTACGCCAGGGCCCGCCGCCTCGACCCGGCCAAGCTCGCCGTGGCGAAGGCCGAGTTCGACGCATTGGAGCACCTCGGCATCGTGCGGCGCTACGATAGCGCGTGGGCCTCGCCACTGCACATCGTGCCAAAGCCGGGGGGTGGATGGCGCCCGTGTGGCGACTACCGCCATCTCAACGACGCTACCACCCCCGACAGGTACCCGATCCCGCATATTCAGGACTTTTCCGCCGTTTGGCGGGACGGGTCATCTTTTCGAAAATTGACCTGATACGGGGCTACCACCAGGTACCTGTCCGGGCGGCCGACGTCCCGAAGACGGCCGTCATCATGCCGTTCGGCCTGTTCGAATTTTTGCGGATGCCGTTTGGCCTCAAGAACGCGGCCCAGGCGTTCCAGCGCTTGATGGACGGCGTGCTGCGCGACCTGCCGTTTCTTTTCGTCTATCTGGACGATATCCTCATCGCCAGCACATCCCGCGCCGAGCACCTCCTCCACCTCCAAACACTGTTCGGTCGCCTCAGCGAGCACGGCTTAATTGTCAACCCGGTCAAATGCCACTTCGGCGCGACGACCGTTGACTTTTTGGGCCACCGCATCACCAAGACCGGGGCCGTGCCGCTGCCGACCAAGGTCGAGGCCATCACCACGTTCCCGCGTCCCCGTTCCATCAAGGCCCTCCAAGAGTTCCTCGGCATGGTGAATTTTTATCACCGATTCGTGCCCCGCGCTGCTCAGCTCATGCGGCCGCTTTACGAGGCCCTCCGGGGCAAGCCGGCCAAGCATGACATTGTTTGGTCCACGGCCATGGACGCGGCCTTCACCAGCGCCAAACGGGCCCTCGCCGACGCAACGCTGCTGGCTCACCCGGTGCTCAACGCGCCCATTGCCCTCACTACGGACGCCTCCAACTACGCGGTGGGCACCGTCCATGAGCAATGGGTGGACGGGGTTTGGCAGCCACTCGCTTTTTTCAGCTGGCAACTCCGGCCGAACGAGTTAAACTACAGCACGTTCGACCGCGAGCTGCTCGGGCTATTCCTGGCCGTTCGCCATTTCCGACACCTCCTGGAGGGCCGCCCGTTCACGGCTTTCGTCGACCACAAGCCGTTGGTCTACGCAATGGCTAAGGTCACGGAGCCGTGGTCGGCCCGCCAGCAGCGCCACCTCTCCGCCGTGTCGGAGTTCATCACGGACATCCGGCACGTCGCCGGCAAAGACAACGCCGTGGCCGACTGTCTTTCTCGGGCCAGCGCGAACGCGGTCCACCTCGGCGTGGACTTCGCGCTCATGGCGGCCGACCAGACCACCGACGCCTCGGTGCAGGCACTGCGTGCGGCGGACACGGGCCTCCGCCTGGCCGACATTCCCTTCGCGGGCACCGTCCTGCTCTGCGACGTCTCCCAGGGCCAGCCTCGCCCCATCGTGCCCGTTTCCTGGCAGCGCCGCATCTTTGCCTCCATCCACGGCCTTTCTCACCCGGGCCGGAAAGCTTCTCAGAAGCTGGTGTCGGCACGTTTCGTCTGGCACGGCCTTCGACGAAACATCCGCGACTGGGCCAACGCCTGCACGGCCTGCCAGCGGGTCAAGGTCCACCGCCACACCCAGGCCCCACTGGCACCTTTCGCCGTGCCTGAACGGCGTTTCGACCACGTCCACGTGGACCTGGTGGGTCCCCTGCCCCCCTCGCGGGGGTTCACCCACCTGCTCACCATGGTGGACAGGACCACCAGGTGGCCGGAGGCCGTGCCCCTCGCCTCCACCACCACCGCCGACGTGGCGCAGGCGTTCATCGCCACCTGGGTCGCGCGCTTCGGCGCACCAGCGGACATCTCGTCCGACCGCGGCCCACAGTTCACGTCTGAGCTTTGGGGCGCGGTCGCCCGTTCGTTGGGGGTCACGCTGCACCGCACCACGGCCTACCACCCCCAAGCCAACGGGTTGTGCGAGCGGTTTCACCGCTCCATGAAGGCCGCACTCATGGCCAGCCTTCAGGACGACGGTTGGGCCAACCGGCTGCCGTGGGTCCTTTTGGGCCTTCGCACGGCCCCCAAGGAAGACCTCCAGACGTCCGCCGCCGAGCTCGTCTATGGCCAGCCGCTCCGCGTCCCAGGCGAATTCGTGCCCGACGCTACCAGTCCCTGGTCCGCCGCTCGCCAGCGCTCGGACCTCCAGGAGGCCGCCCGACGATTTGCCCCCGTGCCGACGTCCCGCCACGGTGGCCCCCAGTCCTACGTCCCCCCGGCGCTTCGCACAGCGGAGTACGTCTTTGTGCGTCATGACGCGCACCGGGGGCCACTCCGGCCGCCGTACGACGGGCCCTTCCGGGTCCTGCGACGGGGCGACAAGTCTTTCATCGTCGACTTTGGCGGCCGGCCGGACCGGATTTCTGTGGACCGCCTCAAACCGGCACACATGGACGTCGACCGACCACCACAGTTGGCCCTTCCTCCGCGGCGAGGCCGCCCCCCGTCCACAGTTCCCCCCGCTCGACCACCCACCACCACGTCGGACCCCTCCCCACGACCCTCCAGGGGTCGCTTCGGCCGGGTCATCCGGACCCCCCTTAAATTGACCCTGCCGGTGCAGGTCGATTCTGGAGGGGCGTGTGTAGCGGTTACCGCTGGATGCACACAATCGCCTTGCACCGGCCAGAACACGGCCAGACGCGCCTCTCCAGGGCATGCCCGGACTCACTGTTCCCGGGCACGCCCGAACCTCCCGGGCACGCCCGGTCTCGTCTTTCCCGGGCATGCCCGCTCTCGCCTTTCCAGGGCTCGCCCAGAGCGTCCGGGCATGCCCGCTATCGCCTTTTCAGGGCTCGCCCAGAGCGTCCGGGCATGCCCGCTATCGCCTTTCCAGGGCTCGCCCAGAGCGTCCGGGCATGCCCGCTATCGCCTTTCCAGGGCTCGCCCAGAGCGTCCGGGCATGCACGCTATCGCCTTTCCAGGGCTCGCCCAGAGCGCCCGGGCACGCCCAGCCTCGACTTGCCAGGCCGCAGCCAAACACGCCCGGGCAGGTCCAGACTCGCCTTTCCAAGGCTCGCCCTTGACACCCGGGCATGCCCGGTATAGCTTTTGCCGGGCAAACTTCCCGACATAAATGTGTATATATATTGCTGCCCGATAAACGGGCTTGTGAGAATACCTGAGCTGTTTTGTTTCAATAAAGCAACTCGGACGAATTCCGTCTTTGGTCGCGTCAATTCTTTCGACTCGCGTTGGAGCGCAGTTCCTTCACTACATTCATTTCCATCAATCTTCTCAACCAGTCACTTTCATCCTTCCTCAACACATGACCAAACCATCTCAACCTGTTCCTCTTCACAGCATCAATCACAGGCTCTATTCCCATCATCTTTCGCAATTCATCATTTGTCTTCCTCTCTCTCAACGATACTCCGCACATCCACAGAACCATTCGCATTTCCACTCTTTCCAGCCTTCGTTGCTGCTCTACGTTCATTACCCATGTCTCACTCCCATAAATCATAGCACTTCTCACACATGCAGCATACACCTTTCCCTTCAGCTTCAACGACACTCCCCTCCTCATCAGCACGCCACTCAGTTCCGGAACCTTCTTCCATGCACATCTCACTCTTGCAACCGTTGCTGAGTCTGATCCACCTTCTCCTTTCAGCATGTCTCCGAGGTAGCAAAATGTTTTCACACCTTCCAGCTTCACGCCGTCTCCAAGATGCAACTCAACATTTCCACCATCTACAGCTCCCTCTGTGCACACCTTACATTTGAATGTAGCTGCCACACTGGTTAATGACCCTCTCAGACCACTACATTTTTGATGAACCCACTCAGCGCACATTGTACATTGAATGGAGTTCACTCCGACACCCTTCCTGCACACAGCACAGGGCCACCTCCCAGTTCTTTCCACCTCACCACATGCTTTACCACTTGCCTTCACCTTCGTCTTTCCTATATTCACCTTCAGACCTTTTGTCTCCATACTTTCCTTCCACTTGTTCATCTTTTCCTTCAGTCCATCCATACTTTCCACAATCACCTTCTCCATTTCTCACACCATATCCATAACCCCCATGAACTCCCTCAAAACCATCCATACTCCTTCCCACATGTCCATTTAGGTCTCCTCCTACCACAACCACTTCCACATCTTTCACGTTTTCCATCAGCTTCTCCATCGCACACCAGAACTTGTCCTTCTCTTCATCGCTCCGACCAACCTGTGGAGCATATCCCGAGATGACGTTCACCAAGAGCTTTCCAATCATTATTTTCACCATCATCAACCGATCACTCACTCTAGTGTCTAGGCATACACACCACACTGTCTACAAACTCCTCAGAAAACAGGACACCAACACCATTCACGCCCCCCGGGCACCCTTGCCACACAAACGTGTATTTCTGTCCCTGCCTACCCATCACCATTCTCACACCACTTCCCTTCCATCTCGTCTCTTTTTTTTTTGTATACAAGATCGAGGCTCGTGAAAGAGCGAACATTAATCACACAGAAAGACAAACAGACACATAAAACAAATAACATCGGGAGACAAGATGGGGAGAGAGGGGGAAGGACACAAACACAACATTTCAGAGCAGGGACCGAGAGACATGGAGACATCGAGAGAACTGTGGGAGGGAGAGGGCTTTGGGGGGGAGGCATGGGAAGGGGGGGGGGTGGGAGAGGTATAAAATATATGGACACTGCCAGGACTTCCAGGAAAGAAGTTGGAATTTCAAACAAGGTGGATCTGGGGTGAATTAGTGGGGGTAGAAAAGATCAAGGTTTTGGATGGGGGAAGATAAGAGATGGTGGTGAACAGCTGTTTTAAAGACCTGGAGGGAGGAGTGTGATTGAAGTGAGTGTGGGAGTTTGTTCCAGAGGCGGGAGAAAAGAGGAATGAAAGAGTGAAGGTGAGCAGAGAGCCGAGATTTCGGCAGTTTAACCATAAGAGGGTGGCTGGCAGATCTTGTGCGACCTGTAGGAATATTTGGGGGACAGAGCACAGAGAGAGCTGGGGGAGCAAGGCCGGGGAGGAGTCGGTAGAAGACAGAAAGACCACCTACCTGCCTGTGGTGAGTGAGTGAAAGGCCCTCAGAGATAGCTTCATCGCGGGAGATTCCAATGATTCTGAAAGCTTTGGATTCAACAGCGTGAAGCCGAGCCAGGTGTGAGGCAGGAGCACCAGCCCATAGGGGAGAACAGTATTCCAGTGAGCTGCGGATGAAAGCCTTGTATGTGGTGAGGAGCTCAGGTGTGCCTAGGAAGGACTTCGCACGACGGAGGATGCCCAGTCGGCGACTGGCTTTGGAGGCCAGCTTGGAAATGTGGTTTTCCCAAGAAAGATCATGGCAGATAGTGAGACCCAAAAGCTTGAGCGACAGAACTTCTTGGAGAGGATTGTTGAGAAAGTAGATGGGAGGGTTGTCCAGTCGATCTTTTCGGAGAGACATAGTAAGAGTGTGAGATTTGTCAGGATTGAAAGACATGTTCCACTTGTTTGACCAGTCTGTGATTTTGTCCAGGTCTTCAGAGAGTGAGGAGGCTGCAGACTGCCGATCTGAGGGAAGAGGCATGGAGCGGCAGAGAGTGGAGTCATCAGCAAAGAGATACAGAGGATTTTCCAGAGAGTCGGAGAGATCATTGATGAAGACCAGAAAAAGCACAGGGGCCAGCACACTGCCTTGGGGAACTCCAGCCTGAACAGGAAGGGGAGATGAGAGAAATCCATTCAGGGCCACACCAGTGCCGGATTAAGCCTCGGCTGGCCCTAAGGCACATTTTGAAATTTTAGAGAATGGCCTGAACAATTTAAATTAGATCTCGGGCTCATGGAAATGGACCCCAGACAAAAGATGCACTGATTCATGAACAAAATATTTAATACAAAAAAAGTCAAATATCTAATGTGAAAAGAAACTACTTTCAAACTAGTTTAGTCTATACAATTTGCAGTGTATGAATATATGCATGACAAAACACGCACAGATTTGGCACTTTGCTTTACAGTTTAATAGACTTTAGATTGTAACCTTGCACGCATTTACAACTGCAAACTCTTCAATTACGGAACTGAAGTCCAGTTCTCGGAGCAAATCACTTTCAATGCACAAAAGGGCCATTTTTGTGGCCCGAATTTTTGGCTGGCCCTAAGGCACATGCCTTGTCTGCCTAATGGTTAATCCGGCAATGGGCCACACATTGACTACGACCAGAGAGGAAGTCCGCAAGCCATGCATGGAGATTTCCATGGATACCATAGGAGGAGAGTTTGGTGAGCAGAGCTGGGTGCCAGACCGTATCGAAGGCACGTGATATGTCAAGGGAGACAGCTCTGATTTCCTGTTTGGCATTGAGGACCTCCATCCATTGTTGAGACAGCAGAAGCAGCATGTCCAGAGTAGAGTGACCTTGTCTGAATCCAAATTGATGATCAGAGATCAAGCCATTGGAGAAGAGGAAAGATTTCATATCCGAAGCAATGATGGATTCCATGACTTTGCTGATAATTGGGAGCAGGCTGATTGGTCTGTAGTTGCAAGGATCTGTTTTTGCACCTTTTTTGTGTAAAGCGGTAATGTTTGCTGATTTCCAGGATGCTGGCAGATGACCTTGAGCAAAGGATAGGGTGAAAAGAACAGAGAGAGCGTGAGATAGAGCAGCAGAGCAGGATTTTAGGACCCGTGGGCTGATGCCGTCTGGTCCAGTTGCAGAATCAGAGTCGAGGTTTGACAAAAACTCCTCCACCTTGTCAGGAGAGAAGGCCACAGAGTCCAGGAGCAGTTGGGTTCGACTGGGAAAGGTGGGTACAGAGAGAGATGGGTTTGGGACTAAGGATTTTGAGGCAAACACAGAGTTGAGGCATTCGGCTTTGTCACGTGCGATGTCAACTGTGTGGCCATTTGAGGTAAGGGAGGGGATGGAGGGGGAACAAACACCAGAAACGGATTTGACCAGACGCCACCAGGATTTGGAGGAAGGAGACAGGTTTGAGAGTTCATTCTTGAGTGAGGAGAGATAGTGCTTCCTGGCACTCCTGAGGGTAGACACACACTTGTTCCGAGCTTGGTGGAAGGAACTGAGATTGCCTTCAGTTGGATTAGCCTTCCAAAAGGCAAAGGCAAGTTGTTTCAGGGCAACTGCCTCACCACAAGATTCAGTGTACCATGGACGGGAGGAAGGGTAAGACAACTGAAGGCGAGATGGGATAAATCTGTGCATGAGACAGATCAGTTTGCTTTGGAAGAATTCCCAGGAAGAATTGATGTCAGAGGCAGTGGAGATGGGAGACCAATCCAGACGATTGATGGCTGCTTGAAGACCGTCCCAGTCGGCCTGAGTGAAATGCCAGACTCGTCGACGCTGAGGAGGCTCTCTGAGAATGGCCAGAGAGATGTCCACTTTGACAAGCACATGATCAGAAGAACCGATTGGAGCAGAAGAAGAGCAGCAGACATTAGCAGGGAAGTTTGTCATAATCAAGTCTAGAAGAGAAGATACTCCATTGGCTGAGATCCGGGTTGGGAAATTGACAGATTGTGTCAATCCCAGTGAGTCACAGAAGTCCTTTGCTGAGGTGCCATGACTGGTGAGAGAGGAACCCACACCCAACCAGGTGGCATGATGACAGTTGAAGTCACCACATATGAGGAAGAGAGAGTTGGGATGAGTGGATAGAAGTTGGTCCATGTTGTCAGACAGTGAAATGTAGATGGAGTCATCACTGTTTGGGGGACGGTACAGAACACATATGAACAAAAGGTGGGAGCGGAGAGGAAGCCGTAGCCAGAGGTACTCCTGGGGGTGAGGAGGAGAGAGGGCAGTGCAAGGAGAGTGAGGAAGAGAGTTTTTGATAAAGATAGCCACCCCACCACCAGGCCGAGGCTCAGGTCTATCATACCGGAGGAGGGTCTCTTGCACATCTCTTGCACACAACATATGTCCACTCTTCTTCTGATCAATACTTCCACCACTTCTCCTGATCTCCCTGTCATTGTCCCTACATTCCATGTCCCAAACCTCAGAAACCGACCTCCACTTCGGGCTGTACCCTGCCCATACGTAGTTGTAATTGTCATGGTTCTCTTTTTGAGGCAATGTTTTTATGGCCGGATGCCCTTCCTGACGCCAACCCTCTTAGTCGCCTCTTACGACACGCAGGGATACGGTGTACCTATTCTAACCAGGGTACATATATATATGTGTATATATATATATATATATATATATATATATATATATATATATATATATATATATATATATATAGCAGATATACAAGCAGACAACACACATATATATCCACATATATATCCACACATACACCTATATATCCAACACACATATATATCCAACACACATATATATCCGACAACACACATATCTCACATATATATCCAACATATATGTGAGATATATGGAGCATGACAAGCACTCTTCCCGGTGTCCACAAATGCGCAGACCATGGCGTCGCCACTGTTGTGGGTGCACAGAGATTGAATGTCCACACACTCCAGGAACAAGTATTGAAGATTTATTATCTGGAGAAGAGTCACTTGAATATACCGAGGATTACAACAAAGTAACAATTCACTATGCCGGCATTTACAATCACGAACTCAACACAACGTCTCAAGCAAAACTTCTGCCTGACTCTGTTGAATTCAGGTCTTTTATCGTGTTTCTGCCAACAAAGAAAAGTCTCCTGCGTCTCGAGGAGTCAAACTGAAGGATGAGGGGTCATATGAGGGGTCCCGGTGAAAGATAAGGTGTGGATCCAGGATGACTTTCGACATGAGTGAGGTGTTCTTTCATGACAGGGTCAAAGATGGCCAGTAGTTTCAGTAAGCCAAGGAAATTTCCCACATTGGAGTCATCGTCCAGCTGAAGTGACTCCCTGTGTCCTCGCAAAGCCAGGTTCTGAGTCGCAAGGAATTTTATGCAGTGAAGGATTCTCGTCAAGATATCACGCCACTTCTGCTTTTCCTTCTCAATCTGTGACTGAAGTTCCGCGTCAATAACTCCTCTGTTTTCAGCTAAATTTCTTTCCATTTATTTCCACTGTGTGAAGCACTCCCGATGATTCTTAGCATTTTCATGAACAATAATCGTTTAAGGTGCTTTCCACTGGTTGAATCCACATTACTGCTCCAATGAGGATTGATTGTCTGAACGGGAACGGGAATAGAGAAGACAACAGATACAAAATGCAGACTATTTAGAAGGGGAATAGACCAGCCATGAGCGAGTCACTTCCTCACCACGACCATTTCCCAATTTCCTCTTGAACCAAGTTTTGTTCATTGAGCGGTTATTTGTTGGTAGGAAAGGCCCCTCACTGTTCTGGAAATACTTCGAACCCAGCTTTATTATTTCTGTTCTCAACACGTCAGGCAGAATTGCTTTTCCAGTGTCCTTGTCGAACTTTAGAAGTCCAATGTCTTGCTGTTCAATCACTTCTGGTATGACAGTTTGAGGCTCTTCGACACCATCCAGTTCACTAGGTTCAGTGTCGTCAGGTTCAATGTCGTCAGGTAAAATCTCGTCAATAAACTCAACATCACCACCACCACCATCGTCTTCCCCTCCTGTCATGTCCACGTTCTCTCTGGCAGCCTCACTTTTAATCTCATAATACTCGGATTTATCTGACTTGACTTCCTCCTCGGCTTGTGACGCATTTGTACTTGATCCACCTTCGGATTCTAACAAACTTGTAGCAGGTGCAGGCGACTCCATGAAACGTGTCGAACAACTTGTTCCGGGCTTTTCAAAGAAGGGCATGAAGAACTTGCTCGACTTCTTGGCTTCCTCCGTCTCCAACTTTCGTCTCTTCCGTCCTTCAGCTTCACTTTCCTTCTTCTTCGTGAAGAAACGTTTCATGGTCTTCTTACACAATGCTCTGAAATAAGGAAATGGCACTTTTAATAAGAACATTAAATTTCACAGATTTTGCACAAAATTCTAGACTACCTCCCTAGTTTGCGCAGGAGAATGGTCTTACTGCCAGTTGGCACTGAGTAGTGGTACTGTGAGGTATGTGGTGATGTAGCTCCCAGCACTGTATTTTTACCTAATAATTTATACAAGTGGTTTAACAATCTAGCCATCCTCGTGCACCCATGATAATCAAAGACAGATCATACATCTGAAGATAATTCTTTTTTCATTATCCGAGGATGGCTTGTCTGACTTTAATTAGAAACTGCTCAGTGGCGCCTCCCTTCAAGTGGCGCCCAGGGCACGTGCCATACCTGCCATACCTTAGGTACGCCACTGGCGCTGATACACCTTGATCTTTTAAGGGGCGAATTGTAACATACTGTGATGTCATATCCTTTCCTGGGCTCCGCCACCTGTTGGGCACCCAGAGTGCTTTTTCCTGTGTCCTCACTTCCGGGAATAAACCGCTGTCTGGACGTTTGTTTTGTGTCTCTCAATCCCTCAATTTGCGATGCCATAAATCTCGTAAGGACTTTACACTTTGTATGCAAACTAAGGGGACCCCGAGGATGTGTTACTGGGGTGTGTTCCGTTAGCAAGCAGCTTCCTTGATTTCAAGCGCTCAAACAAGCACTTCAACGGAACGGAATGCTCGACACCGCTTAACAACATGGCGTACTCCGTGTAAACAATGTTACCGTGGTACTCGAGCAAATGCTGTCCCTGATCGTCGTTTTCAGTTTTGATCGATCCTCTTGTGAAACCTTCCCCAAATTAATTCATTGTGTTCATAGCAGTTACAGAGCAAGAGGAACAGGAAAATAAAATAAATAAATGTGGAGGCAGAAGGTGGAGCCCGGCCTCCTTCCAAGCTCATCTATGGATGGACCCCCCAACCATTGTGCATTTGAGGTGGAGCCCGCCTCTTGCCAAGCTTATCTTTGGATGGACCCTGCCATTGTGCATTTGAGGTGGAGCTCCGCCTCCCACCAACCTTATCTTTGGATGGACCCAACCATTGTGCATTTGAGGTGGAGCCCCGCCTCCCGCCAAGCTTAGCTGTGGACGAACCCTACCATTGTGCATTTGAGGTGGAGCCCCACCTCCCGCCAAGCTTATGTATGGATGGACCCACACATTGTGCATTTGAGGTGGAGCCCCGCCTCCCGCCAAGCTTATCTATGGATGGACCCTACCATTGTGCATTTGAGGTATCTATGGATGGACCCCGCCTCCCACCAAGCTATTCCTTAGTATCTCTCCCGGGTTACTCCCTCCTCCAGTATGATAGACCTGAGCCTCGTCCTGGAGGTGGGGTTGCTATCTTTATCAAAAACTCTCTTCCTCACTCGCGCTGCACTGCCCTCTCTCCACCTCACCCCCAGGAATACCTCTGGCTACGGCTTCCCCTTCGCTCCCACCTCTTGTTCATATGTGTGTTGTACCGTCCACCAAACAGTGATGACTCCATCTACATCTCGCTGTCTGATAATATGGACCAACTTCTATCTACTCATCCCAACTCTCTCTTCCTCATATGTGGTGATTTCAACTGTCATCATGCCAGTTGGCTGGGTGTGGGTACCTCCCTCACCAGCCATGGCTCCTCAGCAAAGGACTTCTGCGACTCACTGGGACTGACACAATCTGTCAATTTCCTGACCAGGATCTCAGTCAACGGAGCATCTTCTCTTCTGGACTTGGTTATGACTAACTTCCCTGAAAATGTCTGCTGCTCTTCTTCTGCGCAAATCGGCTCATCTGATCATGTCCTTGTTAAAGTGGACATCTCTCTGACCATTCTCAGGGAGCTTCCTCAGCGTCGACGAGTCTGGCATTTCACTCAGGCCAACTGGCACGGTCTTCAAGCAGCCATCAATCATCTGGACTGGTCTCCCATCTCGACCACCTCTGACATCAACTCATGCTGGGAATTCTTCCAAAGTAAATTGCTCTCCCTCATGCACAGATTTATCCCATCTCGTCTTCAGTTGTCATACCCTTCCTCCCGTCCATGGTACACGGAATCTTGTGGTGAGGCTGTTGCCCAGAAACAACTTGCCTTCGTCTCCTGGAAAGCAAATCCAACGGAAGGAAATCTCATTTCCTTTCACAAAGCCCGAAACAAGTGTGTGTCCACCCTCAGGAGAGCCAGGAAACAATATCTCTCCGTTCTCAAGACCGAACTCTCTTATCTGTCTCCCTCTTCCAAATCCTGGTGGCGTCTGGTCAAATCCGTTTCTGGTGTTTGTTCCCCCTCCATCCCCTCCCTTACCTCAAACAGCTACACAGCTGACTCCGCACGTGAAAAAGCTGAACGCCTCAACTCTGTGTTTGCCTCTAAATCTTGTGTCCCAAACCCATCCCTCTCTGTACCCACCATACCCAGTCGTACACAGCTGCTCCTGGACTCCGTGTCCTTTCCTCCTGACAAGGTGGAAAAGTTTATGTCAACCCTCGACTCTGATTCTGCAACTGGACCCGACGGCATCAGCCCACGGGTCCTAAAATCCTGCTCTGCCGCTCTATCTCATCCTCTCTCTGTTCTCTTCACCCTCTCTTTTGCTCAAGGTCAACTGCCATCTGCTTGTAAATCAGCCAACATCACCGCTTTGCACAAAAAAGGTGCAAAAACAGATCCTAGCAACTACAGACCAATCAGCCTTCTCCCAATTATCATCAAACTCATGGAATCCATCATTGCTTCGGATATGAAATCTTTCCTCTTCTCCAATGGCTTGATCTCTGAGCATCAATTTGGTTTCTGACCAGGTCACTCTACTCTGGACATGCTGCTTCTGCTGTCTCAACAATGGATGGAGGTCCTCAATGCCAAACAGGAAATTAGAGCTGTCTCCCTCGACATATCACGTGCCTTCGATACGGTCTGGCACCCCGCTCTGCTCACCAAACTCTCCTCCTTTGGTATCCATGGAAATCTCCACGCATGGCTCGCTGACTTCCTCTCTAGTCGTCGTCAACGTGTGGCCCTGAATGGGGTTCTCTCATCTCCTCTTCCTGTTCAGGCTGGAGTTCCCCAAGGCAGTGTTCTGGGCCCTGTGCTTTTTCTGGTCTTCATCAATGATCTCTCTGACTCTCTTGAAAATCCTCTCTATCTCTTTGCTGATGACTCCACTCTCTGCCGCTCCATTCCTCTTCCCTCAGATCGGCAGTCTGCAGCCTCCTCACTCTCTGAAGACTTGGACAAAATCACAGACTGTACAAACAAGTGGAACATGTCTTTCAATCCTGACAAATCTCACACTCTTACTATGTCTCTCCGAAAAGATCGACTGGACAACCCTCCCATCTACTTTCTCAACAATCCTCTCCAAGAAGTTCTGTCGCTCAAGCTTTTGGGTCTCACTATCTGCCATGATCTTTCTTGGGAAAACCACATTTCCAAGCTGGCCTCCAAAGCCAGTCGGCGACTGGGCATCCTCCTTCGTGCGAAGTCCTTCCTCGGCACACCTGAGCTCCTCACCACATACAAGGCTTTCATCCGCAGCTCAATGGAATACTGTTCTCCCCTATGGGCCGGTGCTCCTGCCTCACACCTAGCTCGGCTTCACGCTGTTGAAACCAAAGCTTTCAGAATTATTGGAATCTCCGGCGATGAAGCTATCTCTGAGGGCCTTTCACTCACTCACCGCAGGCAGGTAGGTGGTCTTTCTGTCATCTACCGACTCCTCTCCGGCCTTGCACCCCCAGCTCTCTCTGTGCTCTGTCCCCCAAATATTCCTTCAGGTCGCACAACATCTGCCAGCAACCCTCTGATGGATAAACTGCCGAAATCTCGGCTCTCTGCTCACCTTCACTCTTTCATTCCTCTTTTCTCCCGCCTCTGGAACAAACTTCCTCACTCCCTTCAATCCCACTCCTCCCTCCAGGTCTTTAAAACAGCTGTTCACCACCATCTCTTATCTTCCCCCATCCAAAACCTTGATCTTTTCTACCCCCGCTAATTCACCCCAGATCCACCTTGTTTGAAATTCCAACTTCTTTCCTGGAAGTCCTGGCCGTGTCCATATGTTTTATACCTCTCCCACCCCCTCCTCCCTTCCCATGCCCTCCCCCCCCAAAGCCCTCGCCCTCTCTCAGATCTCTCCATGTCTCCATGTCTCTCGGTCCCTGCTCTCAAATGTTGTGTTTGTGTCCTTCCCCCTCTCTCCCCATCTTGTCTACCGCTCCCGATGTTGTATGTTTTTGTGTCGGTTTGTCTTTCTGTGTGATTAATGTTCGCTCTTTCACGAGCCTCGATCTTGTATACAAAAAAAAAAATCCATGGATGGACCCAACCATTGTGCATTTGAAGTGGAGCCCCGCCTCCCGCCAAGCTTATCTTTGGAAGGACCCAACGATTGTGCATTTGAGGTGGAGCCCCGCCTCCCGCCAAGCTTATGTATGGATGGACCCGACAATTGTGCATTTGAGGTGGAGCCCCGCGTCCCGCCAAGCTTATCTATGGATGGACCCTACCATTGTGCATTTGAGGTGGAGCCCCGCGTCCCGCCAAGCTTATCTATGGATGGACCCTACCATTGTGCATTTGAGGTGGAGCCCCGCCTCCCTCCAAGCTTATCTATGGATGGACCCAACGATTGTGCATTTGAGGTGGAGCCCAGCCTCCCACCAAGCTTGTGTATGGATGGTCAACACTATTTTGCATTTGAGGTGGAGCCCCGCCTTCCATCACACTTATGTATGGATGGTCCCTACCATTGTTCATTTGAGGTGGAGCCCTGCCTTCACCAGGCTTATCTTTGGATGGACCCAACAATTGTGCATTTGAAGTGGAGCCCCGCCTCCCCGCAAGCTAATGTGCGGATGGACCCTACCATTGTGCATTTGAGGTGGAGCCCTGCCTCACGCCAAGCTAATGTGCGGATGGACCCTACCATTGTGCATTTGAGGTGGAGCCTGCCTCCCCGCAAGCTAATGTGCGGATGGATCCAAATATTGTGCATTTGGGGAGGGAGGTGGAGAGGTTTAAAATGTTTATAGATCTTGAGAAATTAGGATTAAAAGTAGAAGTAACAATTGTATGAAATGTACATTTGAATAATATTCTGAGTACCGTATACGGTATACATAACATGGTATTACTCTGAACATTTCATTGCTTGTCGTATCGTTTTGAATCCGATTGCGGCGGCCATTTTTAAGTACCTCCCGTAATGGCTTGTGAAGCTTACGAGTGGCTTGCGAAGCGCTTGATACGGAACGACTGGCTTGGAAAGCGATAGCAAGTCGCTTGCTGACGGAGCATACAACGTGGTATGATTTTTTAAATTTCGGTTAAAAAGGAACGAAATTGCTTGTTTTTCCAGTCACGGACATGGGAACTTTTGCAGGTAAATCATAAAGAATGTCTCATCCCACCTCATCGATAAATTGCTGAAGATAAATTAACGAATTAGACCAAGTGTGTTTATATACCGGGACTTAGTCTTATGGAACAATGGAACCCGAATCGTGGGTGAAATGGTTAGATCGGGTGTCTGCTCTGAGCCTGGAAGGTCGGCGATGGTACCTGCACCTGCTGCTTCTTGTTTCACGATCAACATTTACACAGGTAGAGCACGGACAAACGCGCATTTATAATCCTGCGATTAAGTTTCTTTTCAAAGAAAATACACTATTACTGTATTAGTACTATACCGTAATACCTGTACACCTACGATACGTGGAGCTGTCCACCTGCTATACCCACTATACCTATAGCTAGCTATACACCTGCTAGACCTACCATACCTGGAGCTATCTGTACACCTGCTATACCTATATATATATATATATATATATATATATATATATATATATATATATATATATATATATATATATATCTATATATATATATATTATATATATATATATATATATATTGTAATCAAGATCGAGGCTCGTGAAAGAGTTAACATTAATCATAAAAAAAAATCAAACAAACACATAAAACAGAAAATAAGGGGAGCAGTAGACAAGATGGGGAGGGAAGGGGAAGCACACAAACACAACATTTGGGAGCAGGGACATCGGGAGATCTGTGGGAGGGAGAGGGCTTGGGGGGAGGAGGCGTGGGAAGGGGGGGGGGGGAGGTATAAAACACATGGACACTGCAAGGACTTCCAGGAAAGAAGTCGGCATTTCAAAAAAGTGGATCTGGGGTGAAATAGCGGGGGTAGAAAAGATCAAGGTTTTGGATGGGGGAAGATAAGAGATGGTGGTGAACAGCTGTTTTAAAGACCTGGAGGGAGGAGTGGGGTTGAAGGGAGTGGGAGAGTTTGTTCCAGAGGCAGGAGAAAAGAGGAATGAAGGAGTGAAGGTGAGCAGAGAGTCTTGATTTTGGCAGTTTAACCATAAGAGGGTTGCTGGCAGATCTTGTGCGACCTGAAGGAATATTTGGGGGACAGAACACAGAGAGAGAGCTGGGGGAGCAAGGACGGAGAGGAGTCGGTAGAACACAGAAAGACCACCAACCTGCTTACGGTGAGTGAGTGAAAGGCCCTCGGGGTTAGCTTCATCTAAGGCGATTCCAATGATTCTGAAAGCTTTGGTTTCAACAGTGTGAAGCCGAGCTGGGTGTGAGGCAGGAGCACCAGCCCAGAGGGGAGAACAGTATTCCATTGAGCTGTGGATGAAAGCCATTGTATGTGGTGAGGAGCTCTGGTGTACCAAGGAAGGACTTCGCACGGAGGAGAATGCCCAGTCGGCGACTGGCTTTGGAGGCCAGATTGGAAATGTGGTTTTCCCAGGAAAGATCATGGCAGATAGTGAGACCCAAAATCTTGAGTGACAGAACTTCTTGAAGAGGATTGTTCAGAAAGTAGATGGGAGGGTTGTCCAGTCGATCTTTTCGGAGAGACATAGTAAGAGTGTGAGATTTGTCAGGATTGAAAGACATGTTCCACTTGTTTGACCAGTCTGTGATTTTGTCCAGGTCTGCACAGAGTGAGGAGGCTGCGGACTGCCGATCTGAAGGATGAGTAGAGTGGAGTCATCAGCAAAGAGATAGACAGGATTTTCAAGAGAGGCAGAGAGATCATTGATGAAGATCAGAAAAAGCACAGGGCCCAGAACACTGCCTTGGGGAACTCCAGCCAGACAGGAGGAGGAGATGAGAGAAACCCATTCAGGGCCACGTGTTGACTATGACTACAGAGGAAGTCCGCAAGTCATGAGTGGAGATTTCCATGGATACCATAGGAGGAGAGTTTGGTGAGCAGAGCTGGGTGCCAGACCGTATCGAAGGCACGTGATAAGTCAAGGGAGACAGCTCTGATTTCCTGTTTGGCATTGAGGACCTCCATCCATTGTTGAGACAGCAGAAGCAGCATGTCCAGAGTAGAGTGACCTGGTCTGAATCCAAATTGATGATCAGACATCAAGCCATTGGAGAAGAGGAAGGATTTCATATCCGAAGCAATGATGGATTCCATAACTTTGCTGATTATTGGGAGAAGGCTGATTGGTCTGTAGTTGCAAGGATATGTTTTTGCAACTTTCTTGTGTAAAGCGGTAATGTTTGCTGATTTCCAAGATGCCGGCAGATGACCTTGAGCAAAAGAGAGGGTGAAGAGAACAGAGAGAGGGTGAGATAGAGTGGCAGAGCAGGATTTTAGGACCTGTGGGCTGATGTCATCTGGATCAGTTGCAGAATCAGAGTCGAGGATTGACAGAACCTTCTCCACATTGTCAGGAGAAAATTATGTATATTGTGGCCACACGAAAGCTCACTGGCGTGAGGGCATCATTCCACGCACCAAGTGGGCGGCGGCCATGCCCTAGGGGTAGGCGTGGCCACGGGATATCCACCGGGCGCGCCGCCCGGAGCGCGCCAGTGCTACAGTTGAGCTCGTTTAATAAAGACTCTTAAACTCACCGCGTTGTCCGCTTCCTTCTTGTTGTACAAGTAAGCGCGCGTAGCACCGCACTTCATTGGTGACCCTCCGACGTTCTGGTCAGCCGTCGCTGACCACCCGAATACGCCATCGCAATGGCAAACAACGCGGTCCAAATGAAACTCCCCGAGTTCTGGGAGACGCAAGCCGAAGTCTGGTTCCTGCAGGCAGAAGCCCAGTTCCGACTTCGAGGCATCACGGTGGACGAGACCAGGTACTGCCACGTGGTCGCTTCCCTCGGGCCCGGCACGGCCACCCGCGTCCTGTCGGTCCTGAGGAACCCACCGGCCGACGGCAGGTACGAGGCGATCAAGCGTCTCCTCCTCGCCACGTTCGGCCTCACGGTGGACGCACGGGCCGACCGCCTCCTGGACCTCCCCGAGCTCGGTGACACGCGACCGTCGGTCCGCATGGACCATATGCTGTCGTTGATGGGCGACGAAACCCCGAACGCTCTTTTCTGGGCATTATTTCGACGCCAGGTGCCGGCACGAGTCCGCCTCGCGTTGGCCGGTTCTGTGACGACGGAACCCCGAGCGCTCGCTGCCGAGGCCGACAGGTTCTTCGCGGCTTTGGACGCGCAGGCGAGCTTTGGCGCGGCCGCCGCGCATCCCGAGGCTGACCCTGATGCTGATGCACCACACCTCGGGGATCCCGAGGCTGACGCACGCCGCGTGGCCGCCGCCACGCCATGCCCACCACCACCGCGAAAACCGCGGCCTCCGCCTTCGCCGCAAACCTGGTGCCATTTCCACGCCAGGTTTGGCCACAAGGCGAGGACTTGTTGCCCGCCATGCTCCTTCGGCAAGTCGGGAAACTACAAAGCCAGTGCTCGGTAGCGGCCCTGAGCGTCGGCCATTCCGGCAGCCTTCTTTTTATAACGGACACCTTGTCCGGGCGCCATTTCCTATGCGATACGGGGGCACAGGTTAGCGTTATCCCTGCCTCTACGTCTGACAAGCACACCGCGGGCCAGGGCCCCGCGTTGCTTGCTGCGAACGGAACACCCATACGCACATTCGGGAAGCGCTGCCTCTCCCTGCGGTTCGGAAGGCAACGCTTCGCATGGACGTTCGTAACCGCTAGTGTCCCCATGGCACTGCTTGGTGCGGACTTCCTCTGTGCACACGGGTTGTTGGTCGATGTGAAGAACAGACGTCTCGTCTAGGCTGAAACGTTCAGCTCGCTGGCTTGCGCGCTGAGCAGCTCGTTGAGCGGCTCACTGAACGGCTCACCGAGCGGCTCGCCAAGTGGCTTGCTGAGCGGTTTGGTCCCGGCGAGGTTAGTTTGTACGCTTCCGGCAGCGGACGACTTCACCCGCCTCCTCGCCAGCTTCCCGGCCCTTACGTGGCCCACCTTCTCGGCGGGGGCCGTGAAGCACGGGGTGGAACACCACATCCCCACCGCCGGGCCACCGGTCTACGCCCGGGCACGCCGCCTCGAGCCGATGAAGCTCGCGGTGGCTAAAGCGGCGTTTGCTACGCTGGAGCGGCTCGGCATCGTGCGGCGCTCCGAGAGTGCTTGGGCTTCGCCGCTTCACATCGTGCCAAAGCCTGGCGGGGGATGGCGACCGTGCGGGGACTACCGGCGCCTCAACGACGCCACCACCCCCGACCGCTACCCCGTCCCCCACATCCAGGACTTCTCCGTCCGGTTGGCGGGCACGTCCTTCTTTTCGAAGGTGGACCTCATACGCGGCTACCATCAGGTCCCCGTCAGGCCGGAGGACATCCCGAAGACGGCGGTCATCACGCCGTTCGGACTGTTCGAATTCCTTCGGATGCACTTCGGTTTGAAGAATGCGGCTCAGGCGTTCCAGCGACTCATGGACAGCGTCTTGCGTGACTTGGATTTTGTGTACGTATACCTGGACGACATCCTCGTCGCCAGCGCGTCCCGTGAAGAGCACCTTCACCATCTCCGCACGCTCTTCGAACGTCTGGGCCAGCATGGCCTCATCGTGAACCCCGCCAAGTGCCGGTTCGGCGTCGCCGACATCGATTTTTTGGGGAACCGCGTCACCAGGCACGGGGCCGTCCCCCTACCGGCCAAGGTGGAGGCGGTGAAGGGGTTTCCGCGCCCCCGCACGATCAAGGGGCTCCAGGAGTTCCTGGGCATGGTAAACTTTTACCATCGGTTCCTGCCCCGCATCGCCCAGCTCCTGCGCCCCTTGCACGAGGCCCTCCGAGGGAAGTCGGGCAAAGGTGACGTTACTTGGACCGAGCAGATGGACGCGGCGTTTGCGGGTGCGAAGCTCGCCTTGGCTAATGCCACCATGCTCGTGCACCCGGCGCCCGATGCACCGATCGCCCTCACCACCGACGCCTCGGACTACGCCGTGGGCGCGGTGCACGAGCAATGGGTGCGTGGTGCTTGGCAACCGCTGGCGTTCTTCAGCCAGCAGCTTCGCCCGCCCGAACGCTGTTATAGTACCTTCGACCGTGAGTTGCTCGGGCTTCACCTGGCGGTCAGGCACTTCCGCCATCTGCTCGAGGGCCGTGCGTTCACGGCCTTCGTCGACCACAAGCCACTGGTCTTCGCGATGGGCAAGGTCGCCGAGCCGTGGTCGGCCCGGCAGCAGCGTCGCCTCTCGGCCGTGTCCGAGTACACGACGGACATCCGGCACGTCGCGGGGAAGGACAACCCGGTGGCGGATTGCCTTTCCCGGTCCGTCGCCCACGCAGTCCACCTTGGCATCGACTATGCCCGGATAGCGGCGGACCAGGCCGCCGACCCCGGCGTCCAGGCCTTGTGGACCGCCGTCACGGGCCTCCGCGTCACCGAGGTGCCGTTCGACGGTGCGGCCCTCTTGTGCGACATCTCCCTCAGGCGGCCTCGCCCCATCGTGCCTGCGGGCTGGCAGCGCCAGGTGTTTGACGCCATCCACGGCCTGTCCCATCCGGGCACGAAGGCCTCCCAGAGGTTGGTCGCCGACAAGTTTGTCTGGCATGGCCTCCGGAAGGCCGTCCGTGGCTGGACCAGGACGTGCCTCGCGTGCCAGCGCGCGAAGGTGCACCGGCACACCCAGGCCCCATTGGCCCCGTTCACGGTGCCGGAACGAAGGTTCGACCACGTACACGTGGACCTGGTGGGACCTCTGCCCCCCTCGTGGGGTTTCACCCATGTCCTGACAATGGTGGACCACACCACCCGGTGGCCGGAGGCCGTGCCTTTGGCGGCGACGACGGCGGCGGACGTCGCACAGGCGTTCATCGCCACCTGGGTCGCCCGGTTCGGCGCCCCCTCGGACATATCGTCCGACCGCGGCCCCCAGTTCACCTCGGAGCTCTGGGGGGCGGTCGCGCGTGGGCTCTGGGTCCAGCTGCACCGAACCACGGCCTACCACCCCCAGGCCAACGGCCTGTGGAAGCGGTTCGACCGCTCGTTGAAGGCCGCGCTCTGGGCCACCCTCCGCGACGGTGGCTGGGTCGACAGGCTCCCCTGGGTCCTGCTGGGCCTCCGGACGGCGCCCAAGGACGACCTGCGTGCATCCGCGGCGGAGTTGGTCTTCGGACAACCGCTGCGGGTGCCGGGCGAGTTCCTCCCCGACCCCATGGCACCATGGTCCGCGGCGCAGGAGCGCTCCGTGCTGCAGGAGACAGCCCGGAGGTTCGCCCCGGTGCCGACGGCGCACCACGGGCACCCGCCTACGCACGTCGCCCCGGAGCTTCGCACCGCGGAGTACGTCTTCGTCCGGCACGACGCCCACCGGATACCACTGCGGCCCCCGTACGACGGGCCTTTCCGCGTGCTGGAGACCGGGGTGAAACACTTCACCTTGGACATCGGCGGTACTCCCGACCGCGTCTCGGTGGATCGCCTCAAACCGGCCCACCTCGACGTGGACCACCCACCGCCGGTGGCTCGGCCTCCGCGCCGGGGCCGCCCCCCTGCGGGCGGACCCCCGGCACCGCCCAGGCCCACCGCCCCCCGGTCCTGCACCCATCCCGGGTGCAGCCGGAGGCATCCCAGCTGGCATCCCTGCACCCCGAACGCCACCGGTCGCCAGAGGGCGCTTCGGCCGGGTCATCCGTTTGCCCCGCAAACTGGCCCTCCAGGTGTGCGGGAATTCTGGGGGGGCGCGTGTGGCGGACACGAAAGCTCACTGGCGTGAGGGCATCATTCCACGCACCAAGTGGGCGGCGGCCACGCCCGAGGGGTAGGCGTGGCCGCGGGATAAACACCGGGCGCGCAGCCCGGAGCGCGCCAGTGCTACAGTTGAGCTCGTTTAATAAAGACTCTAAAACTCACCGCGTTGTCCGCTTCCTTCTTGTTGTACAAGTAAGCGCGCGTAGCACCGCGCTTCAATATACCTGTATACCTGCGATACCTACAATACTTGTACATCTGCTATAGCCTATACCTACACTCGAGCTGTGCACCGATTACCTTTAGGTGTGTATGTATAATGTCATGTATGTATAATGCAACCGACTACCTATAGGTGTGTATCATGTTAAAGTTTCTCTGCAAATAAAACCCGCTCATTTTGATGAGACTAATGTAAATGATGAACCTGACGATTTTAAACCGTTGCGATGGATTGGAATGTTTCGTGTGCGATGTCGGGGCACAGACAGCATCGTTGGACTAACAATTCGGGGATTTCGTCAAATTAGCAAATAAGCAAAGTAAGCAGCATTAAAACGCCGTTTGTAACTCGGGATGAATAAAACATTCCATGACGAAGTAATAATCAGCAGCATCAGAACGCCGTTTGTATTTGGGGATCAAACAAACATTCCATGACGGTGTAGTAATCAGCAGTTTACCATGGCCCCCATTAAGCCTCCTTTTCGGAATCGCGCTGGTTCACCTTGGTTTCGGTTTGTTGTTTGAATACACGATTTAAGAGGCGGAAGGTAACTTTCTGTCCTTGTACACGAATAATTGTTCTTGTCATGTTTTTTTAAAGCTCCCTCTGCCGGGGTACTCGAAGTTACACGTAGCACGGCCTAGTCACTTGCGTCGCGCTCGTCGGTGCGACGTGGCCGAAATACCTGGGTCCGTGGAGCTTCCCGCCGATAACAGAGACCCTTGAACCCATCGTGCAGCTTTCTTGGGAGCATCAGCGACGCCATCGTTCGGAAACATTTTCCTTTTCCCAAATCGAACGGACCCGATTGGAAAGACCGGATCTCGGTTAGCAGTCCGTGGGGAGGCCTGCGTCAGCATCGCGTTCGGATATCAAGGCGAGACCGGTACGTCAGCAAGAGGGGGTCGAGCGATGCGCACTGGGTCCACTCTGGTCACCTGTTCGGACGTTGTTTGGAGGTTGTGGAATAACCGCCGCGGAATGTTGTTGGCTACCTGGTAGAGGTCCAGCGATCACTAATCACATAATGTTGGCTACCTGGTGGAGGTCCAGCGATCACTAATCACATAATGTTGGCTACCTGGTGGAGGTCCAGCGATCACTCATTACATAATGTTGGCTACCTGGTGGAGGTCGAGCGATCACTAATCACATAATGTTGTTGGCTACCTGGTGGAGGTCGAGCGATCACTCATTACATAATGTTGTTGGCTACCTGGTGGAGGTCGAGCGATCACTAATCACATGATGTTGGCTACCTGGTGGAGGTCCAGCGATCACTAATCACATAATGTTGTTGGCTACCTGGTGGAGGTCGAGCGATCACTCATCACATAATGTTGTTGGCTACCTGGTGGAGGTCGAGCGATCACTAATCACATGATGTTGTTGGCTACCTGGTGGAGGTCGAGCGATCACTAATCACATGATGTTGTTGGCTACCTGGTGGAGGTCGAGCGATCACTAATCACATGATGTTATTGGCTACCTGGTGGAGGTCGAGCGATCACTAATCACATCATGTTGTTGGCTACCTGGTGGAGGTCGACTGTCGAGCGATCACTAATCACATCATGTTGTTGGCTACCTGGTAGAGGTCCAGCGATCACTAATCACATAATGTTGGCTACCTGGTGGAGGTCCAGCGATCACTAATCACATAATGTTGGCTACCTGGTGGAGGTCCAGCGATCACTCATTACATAATGTTGGCTACCTGGTGGAGGTCGAGCGATCACTAATCACATAATGTTGTTGGCTACCTGGTGGAGGTCGAGCGATCACTCATTACATAATGTTGTTGGCTACCTGGTGGAGGTCGAGCGATCACTAATCACATGATGTTGTTGGCTACCTGGTGGAGGTCGAGCGATCACTAATCACATGATGTTATTGGCTACCTGGTGGAGGTCGAGCGATCACTAATCACATGATGTTGTTGGCTACCTGGTGGAGGTCGAGCGATCACTAATCACATCATGTTGTTGGCTACCTGGTAGAGGTCCAGCGATCACTCATTACATAATGTTGGCTACCTGGTGGAGGTCGAGCGATCACTAATCACATAATGTTGTTGGCTACCTGGTAGAGGTCCAGCGATCACTAATCACATCATGTTGTTGGCTACCTGGTGGAGGTCGAGCGATCACTCATTACATAATGTTGGCTACCTGGTGGAGGTCGAGCGATCACTCATTACATAATGTTGGCTACCTGGTGGAGGTCGAGCGATCACTCATTACATAATGTTGTTGGCTACCTGGTGGAGGTCCAGCGATCACTAATCACATAATGTTGTTGGCTACCTGGTGGAGGTCGAGCGATCACCAATCACATAATGTTGTTGGCTACCTGGTGGAGGTCCAGCGATCACTAATCACATAATGTTGTTGGCTACCTGGTGGAGGTCCAGCGATCACTAATCACATAATGTTGTTGGCTACCTGGTGGAGGTCTAGCGATCACGAATCACATAATGTTGTTGGCTACCTGGTAGAGGTCGAGCGATCACTAATCACATAATGTTGGCTACCTGGTAGAGGTCTAGCGATCACTCATTACATAATGTTGGCTACCTGGTGGAGGTCCAGCGATCACTAATCACATAATGTTGGCTACCTGGTGGAGGTCGAGCGATCACTCATTACATAATGTTGGCTACCTGGTGGAGGTCCAGCGATCACTAATCACATAATGTTGGCTACCTGGTGGAGGTCCAGCGATCACTCATTACATAATGTTGGCTACCTGGTGGAGGTCCAGCGATCACTAATCACATAATGTTGGCTACCTGGTGGAGGTCCAGCGATCACTAATCACATAATGTTGTTGGCTACCTGGTGGAGGTCTAGCGATCACTCATTACATAATGTTGGCTACCTGGTGGAGGTCCAGCGATCACTAATCACATAATGTTGGCTACCTGGTGGAGGTCGAGCGATCACTCATTACATAATGTTGTTGGCTACCTGGTGGAGGTCCAGCGATCACTAATCACATAATGTTGTTGGCTACCTGGTGGAGGTCTAGCGATCACTCATCACATAATGTTGTTGGCTACCTGGTGGAGGTCCAGCGATCACTAATCACATAATGTTGTTGGCTACCTGGTAGAGGTCGAGCGATCACCAATCACATAATGTTGTTGGCTACCTGGTAGAGGTCTAGCGATCACTAATCACAATGTTGTTGGCTACCTGGTGGAGGTCCAGCGATCACTAATTACATAATGTTGTTGGCTACCTGGTGGAGGTCCAGCGATCACTCATTACATAATGTTGGCTACCTGGTGGAGGTCCAGCGATCACTAATCACATAATGTTGGCTACCTGGTGGAGGTCCAGCGATCACTCATTACATAATGTTGGCTACCTGGTGGAGGTCCAGCGATCACTAATCACATAATGTTGGCTACCTGGTGGAGGTCCAGCGATCACTAATCACATAATGTTGTTGGCTACCTGGTGGAGGTCTAGCGATCACTCATTACATAATGTTGGCTACCTGGTGGAGGTCCAGCGATCACTAATCACATAATGTTGGCTACCTGGTGGAGGTCGAGCGATCACTCATTACATAATGTTGTTGGCTACCTGGTGGAGGTCCAGCGATCACTAATCACATAATGTTGTTGGCTACCTGGTGGAGGTCTAGCGATCACTCATCACATAATGTTGTTGGCTACCTGGTGGAGGTCCAGCGATCACTAATCACATAATGTTGTTGGCTACCTGGTAGAGGTCGAGCGATCACCAATCACATAATGTTGTTGGCTACCTGGTAGAGGTCTAGCGATCACTAATCACAATGTTGTTGGCTACCTGGTGGAGGTCCAGCGATCACTAATTACATAATGTTGTTGGCTACCTGGTGGAGGTCCAGCGATCACTAATTACATAATGTTGTTGGCTACCTGGTGGAGGTCCAGCGATCACTAATCACATAATGTTGTTGGCTACCTGGTGGAGGTCCAGCGATCACTAATCACATAATGTTGTTGGCTACCTGGTGGAGGTCTAGCGATCACGAATCACATAATGTTGTTGGCTACCTGGTAGAGGTCGAGCGATCACTAATCACATAATGTTGTTGGCTACCTGGTGGAGGTCTAGCGATCACTAATCACATAATGTTGTTGGCTACCTGGTGGAGGTCGAGCGATCACTAATCACATAATGTTGTTGGCTACCTGGTAGAGGTCGAGCGATCACTAATCACATAATGTTGTTGGCTACCTGGTGGAGGTCCAGCGATCACTCATTACATAATGTTGTTGGCTACCTGGTAGAGGTCTAGCGATCACTCATTACATAATCATAAAGTTGTTGGCTACCTGGTAGAGGTCTAACGATCACTAATTACATAATGTTGTTGGCTACCTGGTAGAGGTCTAGCGATCACGAATCACATAATGTTGTTGGCTACCTGGTAGAGGTCGAGCGATCACTAATCACATAATGTTGTTGGCTACCTGGTAGAGGTCGAGCGATCACTCATTACATAATGTTGTTGGCTACCTGGTAGAGGTCTAGCGATCACTCATTACATAATGTTGTTGGCTACCTCGTGGAGGTCTAGCGATCACTAATCACATAATGTTGTTGGCTACCTGGTGGAGGTCCAGCGATCACTAATCACATAATGTTGTTGGCTACCTGGTAGAGGTCTAGCGATCACTCATTACATAATGTTGTTGGCTACCTGGTAGAGGTCTAGCGATCACTCATTACATAATCATAAAGTTGTTGGCTACCTGGTAGAGGTCTAACGATCACTAATTACATAATGTTGTTGGCTACCTGGTAGAGGTCTAGCGATCACGAATCACATAATGTTGTTGGCTACCTGGTAGAGGTCGAGCGATCACTAATCACATAATGTTGTTGGCTACCTGGTAGAGGTCGAGCGATCACTAATCACATAATGTTGTTGGCTACCTGGTAGAGGTCTAGCGATCACTCATTACATAATGTTGTTGGCTACCTGGTGGAGGTCCAGCGATCACTCATTACATAATGTTGTTGGCTACCTGGTAGAGGTCGAGCGATCACTAATCACATAATGTTGTTGGCTACCTGGTGGAGGTCCAGCGATCACTCATTACATAATGTTGGCTACCTGGTAGAGGTCGAGCGATCACTAATCACATAATGTTGGCTACCTGGTGGAGGTCCAGCGATCACTCATTACATAATGTTGGCTGCCTGGTAGAGGTCGAGCGATCACTAATCACATAATGTTGTTGGCTACCTGGTAGAGGTCGAGCGATCACTAATCACATAATGTTGTTGGCTACCTGGTGGAGGTCTAGCGATCACTCATTACATAATCATAATGTTGTTGGCTACCTGGTAGAGGTCTAACGATCACTAATTACATAATGTTGTTGGCTACCTGGTAGAGGTCTAACGATCACTCATTACATAATCATAATGTTGTTGGCTACCTGGTAGAGGTCTAACGATCACTCATTACATAATCATAATGTTGTTGGCTACCTGGTAGAGGTCGAGCGATCACTAATCACATAATGTTGTTGGCTACCTGGTAGAGGTCGAGCGATCACTAATCACATAATGTTGTTGGCTACCTGGTGGAGGTCTAGCGATCACTCATTACATAATCATAATGTTGTTGGCTACCTGGTAGAGGTCTAACGATCACTAATTACATAATGTTGTTGGCTACCTGGTAGAGGTCTAACGATCACTAATTACATAATGTTGTTGGCTACCTGGTAGAGGTCGAGCGATCACTAATTACATAATGTTGTTGGCTACCTGGTGGAGATCGAGCAATCACATAATGTTGTTGGCTACCTGGTGGAGGTCCAGCGATCACGCATCACATAATGTTGTTGGCTACCTGGTGGAGATCTAGCGATCACTAATCACATAATGTTGTTGGCTACCTGGTGGAGGTCCAGCGATCACTCATTACATCATGTTGTTGGCTACCTGGTAGAGGTCCAGCGATCACTAATCACATAATGTTGTTGGCTACCTGGTGGAGGTCCAGCGATCACTAATCACATAATGTTGTTGGCTACCTGGTGGAGGTCTAGCGATCACTAATCACATAATGTTGTTGGCTACCTGGTGGAGGTCTAGCGATCACTAATCACATAATGTTGTTGGCTACCTGGTGGAGGTCTAGCGATCACTAATCACATAATGTTGTTGGCTACCTGGTGGAGGTCCAGCGATCACTAATCACATAATGTTGTTGGCTACCTGGTAGAGGTCCAGCGATCACAAATTACATAATGTTGTTGGCTACCTGGTGGAGGTCGAGCGATCACTAATCACATAATGTTGTTGGCTACCTGGTGGAGGTCCAGCGATCACTAATTACATACTGTTGTTGGCTACCTGGTGGAGGTCCAGCGATCACTAATTACATAATGTTGTTGGCTACCTGGTGGAGGTCCAGCGATCACTAATTACATAATGTTGTTGGCTACCTGGTAGAGGTCCAGCGATCACTAATCACATAATGTTGTTGGCTACCTGGTGGAGGTCCAGCGATCACTCATTACATAATGTTGTTGGCTACCTCGTGGAGGTCTAGCGATCACTAATCGCATAATGTTGTCGGCTACCTGGTGGAGGTCCAGCGATCACTCGTTACATAATGTTGTTGGCTACCTGGTGGAGGTCCAGCGATCACTAATCACATAATGTTGTTGGCTACCTTGTAGAGGTCGAGCGATCACTAATCACATAATGTTGTTGGCTACCTGGTAGAGGTCGAGCGATACCTAATCACATAATGTTGTTGGCTACCTGGTGGAGGTCTAGCGATCACTAATCACATAATGTTGTTGGCTACCTGGTAGAGGTCTAACGATCACTAATTACATAATGTTGTTGGCTACCTGGTAGAGGTCTAACGATCACTCATTACATAATCATAATGTTGTTGGCTACCTGGTAGAGGTCTAACGATCACTAATTACATAATGTTGTTGGCTACCTGGTAGAGGTCGAGCGATCACTAATTACATAATGTTGTTGGCTACCTGGTGGAGATCGAGCAATCACATAATGTTGTTGGCTACCTGGTGGAGGTCCAGCGATCACTAATCACATAATGTTGTTGGCTACCTGGTGGAGGTCCAGCGATCACTAATCACATAATGTTGTTGGCTACCTGGTGGAGGTCCAGCGATCACTAATCACATAATGTTGTTGGCTACCTGGTGGAGGTCTAGCGATCACTAATCACATAATGTTGTTGGCTACCTGGTGGAGGTCTAGCGATCACTAATCACATAATGTTGTTGGCTACCTGGTGGAGGTCCAGCGATCACTAATCACATAATGTTGTTGGCTACCTGGTAGAGGTCCAGCGATCACTAATCACATAATGTTGTTGGCTACCTGGTAGAGGTCCAGCGATCACAAATTACATAATGTTGGCTACCTGGTGGAGGTCAAGCGATCACTAATCACATAATGTTGTTGGCTACCTGGTGGAGGTCCAGCGATCACTAATTACATACTGTTGTTGGCTACCTGGTGGAGGTCCAGCGATCACTAAGTACATAATGTTGTTGGCTACCTGGTGGAGGTCCAGCGATCACTAATTACATAATGTTGTTGGCTACCTGGTAGAGGTCCAGCGATCACTAATTACATAATGTTGTTGGCTACCTGGTGGAGGTCCAGCGATCACTAATCACATAATGTTGTTGGCTACCTCGTGGAGGTCCAGCGATCACTCATTACATAATGTTGTTGGCTACCTGGTGGAGGTCTAGCGATCACTAATCGCATAATGTTGTCGGCTACCTGGTGGAGGTCCAGCGATCACTCGTTACATAATGTTGTTGGCTACCTGGTGGAGGTCCAGCGATCACTAATCACATAATGTTGTTGGCTACCTTGTAGAGGTCGAGCGATCACTAATCACATAATGTTGTTGGCTACCTGGTAGAGGTCGAGCGATGCCTAATCACATAATGTTGTTGGCTACCTGGTGGAGGTCTAGCGATCACTAATCACATAATGTTGTTGGCTACCTGGTAGAGGTCGAGCGATGCCTAATCACATAATGTTGTTGGCTACCTGGTGGAGGTCCAGCGATCACTAATCACATAATGTTGTTGGCTACCTGGTAGAGGTCTAGCGATCACTAATCACATAATGTTGTTGGCTACCTGGTAGAGGTCGAGCGATCACTAATCACATGATGTTGTTGGCTACCTGGTGGAGGTCCAGCGATCACTCATTACATAATGTTGTTGGCTACCTGGTGGAGGGCCAGCGATCACTAATCACATAATGTTGTTGGCTACCTGGTAGAGGTCGAGCGATCACTAATCACATAATGTTGTTGGCTACCTGGTAGAGGTCGAGCGATCACTAATCACATAATGTTGTTGGCTACCTGGTAGAGGTCGAGCGATCACTAATCACATAATGTTGTTGGCTACCTGGTGGAGGTCCAGCGATCACTCATTACATAATGTTGTTGGCTACCTGGTGGAGGGCCAGCGATCACTAATCACATAATGTTGTTGGCTACCTGGTAGAGGTCCAGCGATCACTAATCACATAATGTTGTTGGCTACCTGGTAGAGGTCGAGCGATCACTAATCACATAATGTTGGCTACCTGGTGGAGGTCTGGCGATCACTAATTACATAATGACTAATGTTGGCTACCTGGTGGAGGTCGAGCGATCACTAATCACATAATGTTGTTGGCTACCTGGTAGAGGTCGAGCGATCACTAATCACATGTTGTTGGCCACCTGGTAGAGGTCGAGCGATCACTAATCACATAATGTTGGCTACCTGGTAGAGGTCGCGCGATCACTAATCACATAATGTTGGCTACCTGGTGGAGGTCAAGCGAGCACTAATCACATGTTGGCTACCTGGTGGAGGTCAAGCGAGCACTAATCACATAATGTTGTTGGCTACCTGGTGGAGGTCAAGCGAGCACTAATCACATAATGTTGTTGGCTACCTGGTAGAGGTCTAGCGATCACAAATCACATAACGTTGTTGGCTACCTGGTAGAGGTCGAGCGATCACTAATCACATAATGTTGTTGGCTACCTGGTAGAGGTCTAGCGACCACTAATCACATCATGTTGTTGGCTACCTGGTAGAGGTCGAGCGATCACTAATCTCATAATGTTGTTGGCTACCTGGTCGAGGTCCAGCGATCACGAATCACATGTTGTTGGCTACCTGGTAGTAGAGGTCGAGCGATCACTAAACACATAATGTTGTTAGCTACCTGGTAGAGGTCTAGCGATCACTAATCACATGTTGGCTACCTGGTAGAGGTCGAGCGATCACTAATTACATGTTGCTGGCTACCTGGTAGTGGTCGAGCGATCACGATTCACATAATGTTGTTGGCTACCTGGTGGAGGTCCAGCGATCACTAATCACATGTTGTTGGCTACCTGGTAGAGGACGAGCGATCACTAATTACATGTTGTTGGCTACCTGGTAGAGGTCGAGCGATCACGATTCACATGTTGTTGGCTACCTGGTAGAGATCTAGCGATCACTAATCACATAATGTTGGCTACCTGGTAGAGGTCGAGTGATCACTAATCACATAATGTTGGCTACCTGGTAGAGGTCGAGCGATCACTAATCACATAATGTTGGCTACCTGGTAGAGGTCGAGTGATCACTAATCACATAATGTTGGCTACCTGGTAGAGGTCGAGCGATCATTAATCACATAATGTTGTTGGCTACCTGGTAGAGGTCGAGCGATCCCTAATCACCTGTTGTTGGCTACCTGGTAGAGGTCGAGCGATCACTATTCACATGTTGTTGGCTACCTGGTAGAGATCTTGCGATCACTAATCACATAATGTTGGCTACCTGGTAGAGGTCGAGCGATCACTAATCACATGTTGTTGGCCACCTGGTAGAGGTCGAGCGATCACTATTCACATAATGTTGGCTACCTGGTAGAGGTCGAGTGATCACTAATCACATAATGTTGGCTACCTGGTAGAGGTCGAGTGATCCCTAATCACCTGTTGTTGGCTACCTGGTAGAGGTCGAGCGATCACTATTCACATGTTGTTGGCTATCTGGTAGAGATCTTGCGATCACTAATCACATAATGTTGGCTACCTGTTAGAGGTCGCGCGATCACGAATCACATAATGTTGGCTACCTGGTAGAGGTCTAGCGACCACTAATCACATAATGTTGTTGGCTACCTGGTAGAGGTCGAGCGATGACTCATCACATAATGTTGTTGGCTACCTGGTAGATGTCGAGCGATCACTAATCACATAATGTTGGCTACCTGGTAGAGGTCTTGCGATCACTAATCACATGTTGTTGGCTACCTGGTGGAGGTCGAGCCACCACTAATCACATGTTGTTGGCTACCTGGTGGAGGTCGAGCGATCACTAATCCCATAATGTTGGCTTCCTGGTAGAGGTCTTGCGATCACTAATCACATAATGATGTTGGCTACCTGGTCGAGGTCTAGCGATCACTAATCACATAATGTTGTTGGCTACCTGGTAGAGGTCCAGCGATCACTAATCACATAATGTTGTTGGCTACCTGGTAGAGGTCGAGCGATCACCAATCACATAATGTTGTTGGCTACCTGGTAGATGTCGAACGATCACTAATTACATAATGTTGGCTACCTGGTAGAGATCGAGCGATCACCAATCACATAATGTTGTTGGCTACCTGGTAGATGTCGAGCGATCACTCATCACATAATGTTGGCTACCTGGAAGAGATCTAGCGATCACGAATCACATAATGTTGGCTTCCTGGTAGAGGTCTAGCGATCACTAATCACATGTTGGCTACCTGGTAGAGGTCGAGCGATCACTAATCACATAATGTTGTTGGCTACCTGGTGGAGGTCCAGCGATCACTAATGACATAATGTTGTTGGCTACCTGGTGGAGGTCGAGCAATCACTGATCACATAATGTTGTTGGCTACCTGGTGGAGGTCTAGCGATCACTCATCACATAATGTTGTTGGCTACCTGGTGGAGGTCCAGCGATCCCGAATCACATAATGTTGTTGGCTACCTGGTGGAGGTCGAGCGATCACTAATCACATAACGTTGGCTACCTGGTGGAGGTCTGTCGATCACTAATTACATAATGACTAATGTTGACTACCTGGTGGAGGTCTAGCGATCACCAATCACATAATGACTAATGTTGGCTACCTGGTAGAGGTCTAGTGATCACTCATCACATGTTGTTGGCTACCTGGTGGAGGTCTAGCGATCACCAATCACATAATGACTAATGTTGGCTACCTGGTAGAGGTCTAGTGATCACTCATCACATGTTGTTGGCTACCTGGTAGAGGTCTAGTGATCACGCATCACATGTTGTTGGCTACCTGGTGGAGATCTCGCGATCACTAATCACATAATGTTGTTGGCTACCTGGTCGAGGTCTAGCGATCACTAATCACATAATGTTGGCTACCTGGTGGAGGTCTAGAGATCACTAATCACATAATGTTGGCTACCTGGTAGAGGTCTAGCGATCACTAATCACATAATGTTGGCTACCTGGTAGAGGTCTAGCAATCACTCATTACATAATGTTGTTGGCTACTTGGTGGAGGTCTAGCGATCTCTAATCACATAATGTTGTTGGCTCCCTGGTGGAGGTCCAGCGATCACTAATCACATAATGTTGTTGGCTACCTGGTGGAGGTCGAGCGATCACTAAATCACATAATGTTGTTGGCTGCCTGGTAGAGGTCTAGCGATCACTAATCACATAATGTTGTTGGCTACCTGGTGGAGGTCTAGCGATCACTAATCACATAATGTTGTTGGCTACCTGGTGGAGGTCCAGCGATCACTAATTACATACTGTTGTTGGCTACCTGGTGGAGGTCCAGCGATCACTAAGTACATAATGTTGTTGGCTACCTGGTGGAGGTCCAGCGATCACTAATTACATAATGTTGTTGGCTACCTGGTAGAGGTCCAGCGATCACTAATTACATAATGTTGTTGGCTACCTGGTAGAGGTCGAGCGATCACTAATTACATAATGTTGTTGGCTACCTGGTGGAGATCGAGCAATCACATAATGTTGTTGGCTACCTGGTGGAGGTCCAGCGATCACGCATCACATAATGTTGTTGGCTACCTGGTGGAGATCTAGCGATCACTAATCACATAATGTTGTTGGCTACCTGGTGGAGGTCCAGCGATCACTCATTACATCATGTTGTTGGCTACCTGGTAGAGGTCCAGCGATCACTAATCACATAATGTTGTTGGCTACCTGGTGGAGGTCCAGCGATCACTAATCACATAATGTTGTTGGCTACCTGGTGGAGGTCTAGCGATCACTAATCACATAATGTTGTTGGCTACCTGGTGGAGGTCTAGCGATCACTAATCACATAATGTTGTTGGCTACCTGGTGGAGGTCTAGCGATCACTAATCACATAATGTTGTTGGCTACCTGGTGGAGGTCCAGCGATCACTAATCACATAATGTTGTTGGCTACCTGGTAGAGGTCCAGCGATCACAAATTACATAATGTTGTTGGCTACCTGGTGGAGGTCGAGCGATCACTAATCACATAATGTTGTTGGCTACCTGGTGGAGGTCCAGCGATCACTAATTACATACTGTTGTTGGCTACCTGGTGGAGGTCCAGCGATCACTAATTACATAATGTTGTTGGCTACCTGGTGGAGGTCCAGCGATCACTAATTACATAATGTTGTTGGCTACCTGGTAGAGGTCCAGCGATCACTAATCACATAATGTTGTTGGCTACCTGGTGGAGGTCCAGCGATCACTCATTACATAATGTTGTTGGCTACCTCGTGGAGGTCTAGCGATCACTAATCGCATAATGTTGTCGGCTACCTGGTGGAGGTCCAGCGATCACTCGTTACATAATGTTGTTGGCTACCTGGTGGAGGTCCAGCGATCACTAATCACATAATGTTGTTGGCTACCTTGTAGAGGTCGAGCGATCACTAATCACATAATGTTGTTGGCTACCTGGTAGAGGTCGAGCGATACCTAATCACATAATGTTGTTGGCTACCTGGTGGAGGTCTAGCGATCACTAATCACATAATGTTGTTGGCTACCTGGTAGAGGTCTAACGATCACTAATTACATAATGTTGTTGGCTACCTGGTAGAGGTCTAACGATCACTCATTACATAATCATAATGTTGTTGGCTACCTGGTAGAGGTCTAACGATCACTAATTACATAATGTTGTTGGCTACCTGGTAGAGGTCGAGCGATCACTAATTACATAATGTTGTTGGCTACCTGGTGGAGATCGAGCAATCACATAATGTTGTTGGCTACCTGGTGGAGGTCCAGCGATCACTAATCACATAATGTTGTTGGCTACCTGGTGGAGGTCCAGCGATCACTAATCACATAATGTTGTTGGCTACCTGGTGGAGGTCCAGCGATCACTAATCACATAATGTTGTTGGCTACCTGGTGGAGGTCTAGCGATCACTAATCACATAATGTTGTTGGCTACCTGGTGGAGGTCTAGCGATCACTAATCACATAATGTTGTTGGCTACCTGGTGGAGGTCCAGCGATCACTAATCACATAATGTTGTTGGCTACCTGGTAGAGGTCCAGCGATCACTAATCACATAATGTTGTTGGCTACCTGGTAGAGGTCCAGCGATCACAAATTACATAATGTTGGCTACCTGGTGGAGGTCAAGCGATCACTAATCACATAATGTTGTTGGCTACCTGGTGGAGGTCCAGCGATCACTAATTACATACTGTTGTTGGCTACCTGGTGGAGGTCCAGCGATCACTAAGTACATAATGTTGTTGGCTACCTGGTGGAGGTCCAGCGATCACTAATTACATAATGTTGTTGGCTACCTGGTAGAGGTCCAGCGATCACTAATTACATAATGTTGTTGGCTACCTGGTGGAGGTCCAGCGATCACTAATCACATAATGTTGTTGGCTACCTCGTGGAGGTCCAGCGATCACTCATTACATAATGTTGTTGGCTACCTGGTGGAGGTCTAGCGATCACTAATCGCATAATGTTGTCGGCTACCTGGTGGAGGTCCAGCGATCACTCGTTACATAATGTTGTTGGCTACCTGGTGGAGGTCCAGCGATCACTAATCACATAATGTTGTTGGCTACCTTGTAGAGGTCGAGCGATCACTAATCACATAATGTTGTTGGCTACCTGGTAGAGGTCGAGCGATGCCTAATCACATAATGTTGTTGGCTACCTGGTGGAGGTCTAGCGATCACTAATCACATAATGTTGTTGGCTACCTGGTAGAGGTCGAGCGATGCCTAATCACATAATGTTGTTGGCTACCTGGTGGAGGTCCAGCGATCACTAATCACATAATGTTGTTGGCTACCTGGTAGAGGTCTAGCGATCACTAATCACATAATGTTGTTGGCTACCTGGTAGAGGTCGAGCGATCACTAATCACATGATGTTGTTGGCTACCTGGTGGAGGTCCAGCGATCACTCATTACATAATGTTGTTGGCTACCTGGTGGAGGGCCAGCGATCACTAATCACATAATGTTGTTGGCTACCTGGTAGAGGTCGAGCGATCACTAATCACATAATGTTGTTGGCTACCTGGTAGAGGTCGAGCGATCACTAATCACATAATGTTGTTGGCTACCTGGTAGAGGTCGAGCGATCACTAATCACATAATGTTGTTGGCTACCTGGTGGAGGTCCAGCGATCACTCATTACATAATGTTGTTGGCTACCTGGTGGAGGGCCAGCGATCACTAATCACATAATGTTGTTGGCTACCTGGTAGAGGTCCAGCGATCACTAATCACATAATGTTGTTGGCTACCTGGTAGAGGTCGAGCGATCACTAATCACATAATGTTGGCTACCTGGTGGAGGTCTGGCGATCACTAATTACATAATGACTAATGTTGGCTACCTGGTGGAGGTCGAGCGATCACTAATCACATAATGTTGTTGGCTACCTGGTAGCGGTCGAGCGATCACTAATCACATGTTGTTGGCCACCTGGTAGAGGTCGAGCGATCACTAATCACATAATGTTGGCTACCTGGTAGAGGTCGCGCGATCACTAATCACATAATGTTGGCTACCTGGTGGAGGTCAAGCGAGCACTAATCACATGTTGGCTACCTGGTGGAGGTCAAGCGAGCACTAATCACATAATGTTGTTGGCTACCTGGTGGAGGTCAAGCGAGCACTAATCACATAATGTTGTTGGCTACCTGGTAGAGGTCTAGCGATCACAAATCACATAACGTTGTTGGCTACCTGGTAGAGGTCGAGCGATCACTAATCACATAATGTTGTTGGCTACCTGGTAGAGGTCTAGCGACCACTAATCACATCATGTTGTTGGCTACCTGGTAGAGGTCGAGCGATCACTAATCTCATAATGTTGTTGGCTACCTGGTCGAGGTCCAGCGATCACGAATCACATGTTGTTGGCTACCTGGTAGTAGAGGTCGAGCGATCACTAAACACATAATGTTGTTAGCTACCTGGTAGAGGTCTAGCGATCACTAATCACATGTTGGCTACCTGGTAGAGGTCGAGCGATCACTAATTACATGTTGCTGGCTACCTGGTAGTGGTCGAGCGATCACGATTCACATAATGTTGTTGGCTACCTGGTGGAGGTCCAGCGATCACTAATCACATGTTGTTGGCTACCTGGTAGAGGACGAGCGATCACTAATTACATGTTGTTGGCTACCTGGTAGAGGTCGAGCGATCACGATTCACATGTTGTTGGCTACCTGGTAGAGATCTAGCGATCACTAATCACATAATGTTGGCTACCTGGTAGAGGTCGAGTGATCACTAATCACATAATGTTGGCTACCTGGTAGAGGTCGAGCGATCACTAATCACATAATGTTGGCTACCTGGTAGAGGTCGAGTGATCACTAATCACATAATGTTGGCTACCTGGTAGAGGTCGAGCGATCATTAATCACATAATGTTGTTGGCTACCTGGTAGAGGTCGAGCGATCCCTAATCACCTGTTGTTGGCTACCTGGTAGAGGTCGAGCGATCACTATTCACATGTTGTTGGCTACCTGGTAGAGATCTTGCGATCACTAATCACATAATGTTGGCTACCTGGTAGAGGTCGAGCGATCACTAATCACATGTTGTTGGCCACCTGGTAGAGGTCGAGCGATCACTATTCACATAATGTTGGCTACCTGGTAGAGGTCGAGTGATCACTAATCACATAATGTTGGCTACCTGGTAGAGGTCGAGTGATCCCTAATCACCTGTTGTTGGCTACCTGGTAGAGGTCGAGCGATCACTATTCACATGTTGTTGGCTATCTGGTAGAGATCTTGCGATCACTAATCACATAATGTTGGCTACCTGTTAGAGGTCGCGCGATCACGAATCACATAATGTTGGCTACCTGGTAGAGGTCTAGCGACCACTAATCACATAATGTTGTTGGCTACCTGGTAGAGGTCGAGCGATGACTCATCACATAATGTTGTTGGCTACCTGGTAGATGTCGAGCGATCACTAATCACATAATGTTGGCTACCTGGTAGAGGTCTTGCGATCACTAATCACATGTTGTTGGCTACCTGGTGGAGGTCGAGCCACCACTAATCACATGTTGTTGGCTACCTGGTGGAGGTCGAGCGATCACTAATCCCATAATGTTGGCTTCCTGGTAGAGGTCTTGCGATCACTAATCACATAATGATGTTGGCTACCTGGTCGAGGTCTAGCGATCACTAATCACATAATGTTGTTGGCTACCTGGTAGAGGTCCAGCGATCACTAATCACATAATGTTGTTGGCTACCTGGTAGAGGTCGAGCGATCACCAATCACATAATGTTGTTGGCTACCTGGTAGATGTCGAACGATCACTAATTACATAATGTTGGCTACCTGGTAGAGATCGAGCGATCACCAATCACATAATGTTGTTGGCTACCTGGTAGATGTCGAGCGATCACTCATCACATAATGTTGGCTACCTGGAAGAGATCTAGCGATCACGAATCACATAATGTTGGCTTCCTGGTAGAGGTCTAGCGATCACTAATCACATGTTGGCTACCTGGTAGAGGTCGAGCGATCACTAATCACATAATGTTGTTGGCTACCTGGTGGAGGTCCAGCGATCACTAATCACATAATGTTGTTGGCTACCTGGTGGAGGTCGAGCAATCACTGATCACATAATGTTGTTGGCTACCTGGTGGAGGTCTAGCGATCACTCATCACATAATGTTGTTGGCTACCTGGTGGAGGTCCAGCGATCCCGAATCACATAATGTTGTTGGCTACCTGGTGGAGGTCGAGCGATCACTAATCACATAACGTTGGCTACCTGGTGGAGGTCTGTCGATCACTAATTACATAATGACTAATGTTGACTACCTGGTGGAGGTCTAGCGATCACCAATCACATAATGACTAATGTTGGCTACCTGGTAGAGGTCTAGTGATCACTCATCACATGTTGTTGGCTACCTGGTGGAGGTCTAGCGATCACCAATCACATAATGACTAATGTTGGCTACCTGGTAGAGGTCTAGTGATCACTCATCACATGTTGTTGGCTACCTGGTAGAGGTCTAGTGATCACGCATCACATGTTGTTGGCTACCTGGTGGAGATCTCGCGATCACTAATCACATAATGTTGTTGGCTACCTGGTCGAGGTCTAGCGATCACTAATCACATAATGTTGGCTACCTGGTGGAGGTCTAGAGATCACTAATCACATAATGTTGGCTACCTGGTAGAGGTCTAGCGATCACTAATCACATAATGTTGGCTACCTGGTAGAGGTCTAGCAATCACTCATTACATAATGTTGTTGGCTACTTGGTGGAGGTCTAGCGATCTCTAATCACATAATGTTGTTGGCTCCCTGGTGGAGGTCCAGCGATCACTAATCACATAATGTTGTTGGCTACCTGGTGGAGGTCGAGCGATCACTAAATCACATAATGTTGTTGGCTGCCTGGTAGAGGTCTAGCGATCACTAATCACATAATGTTGTTGGCTACCTGGTGGAGGTCTAGCGATCACTAATCACATAATGTTGTTGGCTACCTGGTGGAGGTCCAGCGATCACTAATTACATACTGTTGTTGGCTACCTGGTGGAGGTCCAGCGATCACTAAGTACATAATGTTGTTGGCTACCTGGTGGAGGTCCAGCGATCACTAATTACATAATGTTGTTGGCTACCTGGTAGAGGTCCAGCGATCACTAATTACATAATGTTGTTGGCTACCTGGTGGAGGTCCAGCGATCACTAATCACATAATGTTGTTGGCTACCTCGTGGAGGTCCAGCGATCACTCATTACATAATGTTGTTGGCTACCTGGTGGAGGTCTAGCGATCACTAATCGCATAATGTTGTCGGCTACCTGGTGGAGGTCCAGTGATCACTCGTTACATAATGTTGTTGGCTACCTGGTGGAGGTCCAGCGATCACTAATCACATAATGTTGTTGGCTACCTTGTAGAGGTCGAGCGATCACTAATCACATAATGTTGTTGGCTACCTGGTAGAGGTCGAGCGATGCCTAATCACATAATGTTGTTGGCTACCTGGTGGAGGTCTAGCGATCACTAATCACATAATGTTGTTGGCTACCTGGTAGAGGTCGAGCGATGCCTAATCACATAATGTTGTTGGCTACCTGGTGGAGGTCCAGCGATCACTAATCACATAATGTTGTTGGCTACCTGGTAGAGGTCTAGCGATCACTAATCACATAATGTTGTTGGCTACCTGGTAGAGGTCGAGCGATCACTAATCACATGATGTTGTTGGCTACCTGGTGGAGGTCCAGCGATCACTCATTACATAATGTTGTTGGCTACCTGGTGGAGGGCCAGCGATCACTAATCACATAATGTTGTTGGCTACCTGGTAGAGGTCGAGCGATCACTAATCACATAATGTTGTTGGCTACCTGGTAGAGGTCGAGCGATCACTAATCACATGTTGTTGGCCACCTGGTAGAGGTCGAGCGATCACTAATCACATAATGTTGGCTACCTGGTAGAGGTCGCGCGATCACTAATCACATAATGTTGGCTACCTGGTGGAGGTCAAGCGAGCACTAATCACATGTTGGCTACCTGGTGGAGGTCAAGCGAGCACTAATCACATAATGTTGTTGGCTACCTGGTGGAGGTCAAGCGAGCACTAATCACATAATGTTGTTGGCTACCTGGTAGAGGTCTAGCGATCACAAATCACATAACGTTGTTGGCTACCTGGTAGAGGTCGAGCGATCACTAATCACATAATGTTGTTGGCTACCTGGTAGAGGTCTAGCGACCACTAATCACATCATGTTGTTGGCTACCTGGTAGAGGTCGAGCGATCACTAATCTCATAATGTTGTTGGCTACCTGGTCGAGGTCCAGCGATCACGAATCACATGTTGTTGGCTACCTGGTAGTAGAGGTCGAGCGATCACTAAACACATAATGTTGTTAGCTACCTGGTAGAGGTCTAGCGATCACTAATCACATGTTGGCTACCTGGTAGAGGTCGAGCGATCACTAATTACATGTTGCTGGCTACCTGGTAGTGGTCGAGCGATCACGATTCACATAATGTTGTTGGCTACCTGGTGGAGGTCCAGCGATCACTAATCACATGTTGTTGGCTACCTGGTAGAGGACGAGCGATCACTAATTACATGTTGTTGGCTACCTGGTAGAGGTCGAGCGATCACGATTCACATGTTGTTGGCTACCTGGTAGAGATCTAGCGATCACTAATCACATAATGTTGGCTACCTGGTAGAGGTCGAGTGATCACTAATCACATAATGTTGGCTACCTGGTAGAGGTCGAGCGATCACTAATCACATAATGTTGGCTACCTGGTAGAGGTCGAGTGATCACTAATCACATAATGTTGGCTACCTGGTAGAGGTCGAGCGATCATTAATCACATAATGTTGTTGGCTACCTGGTAGAGGTCGAGCGATCCCTAATCACCTGTTGTTGGCTACCTGGTAGAGGTCGAGCGATCACTATTCACATGTTGTTGGCTACCTGGTAGAGATCTTGCGATCACTAATCACATAATGTTGGCTACCTGGTAGAGGTCGAGCGATCACTAATCACATGTTGTTGGCCACCTGGTAGAGGTCGAGCGATCACTATTCACATAATGTTGGCTACCTGGTAGAGGTCGAGTGATCACTAATCACATAATGTTGGCTACCTGGTAGAGGTCGAGCGATCCCTAATCACCTGTTGTTGGCTACCTGGTAGAGGTCGAGCGATCACTATTCACATGTTGTTGGCTATCTGGTAGAGATCTTGCGATCACTAATCACATAATGTTGGCTACCTGTTAGAGGTCGCGCGATCACGAATCACATAATGTTGGCTACCTGGTAGAGGTCTAGCGACCACTAATCACATAATGTTGTTGGCTACCTGGTAGAGGTCGAGCGATGACTCATCACATAATGTTGTTGGCTACCTGGTAGATGTCGAGCGATCACTAATCACATAATGTTGGCTACCTGGTAGAGGTCTTGCGATCACTAATCACATGTTGTTGGCTACCTGGTGGAGGTCGAGCCACCACTAATCACATGTTGTTGGCTACCTGGTGGAGGTCGAGCGATCACTAATCCCATAATGTTGGCTTCCTGGTAGAGGTCTTGCGATCACTAATCACATAATGATGTTGGCTACCTGGTCGAGGTCTAGCGATCACTAATCACATAATGTTGTTGGCTACCTGGTAGAGGTCCAGCGATCACTAATCACATAATGTTGTTGGCTACCTGGTAGAGGTCGAGCGATCACCAATCACATAATGTTGTTGGCTACCTGGTAGATGTCGAACGATCACTAATTACATAATGTTGGCTACCTGGTAGAGATCGAGCGATCACCAATCACATAATGTTGTTGGCTACCTGGTAGATGTCGAGCGATCACTCATCACATAATGTTGGCTACCTGGAAGAGATCTAGCGATCACGAATCACATAATGTTGGCTTCCTGGTAGAGGTCTAGCGATCACTAATCACATGTTGGCTACCTGGTAGAGGTCGAGCGATCACTAATCACATAATGTTGTTGGCTACCTGGTGGAGGTCCAGCGATCACTAATCACATAATGTTGTTGGCTACCTGGTGGAGGTCGAGCAATCACTGATCACATAATGTTGTTGGCTACCTGGTGGAGGTCTAGCGATCACTCATCACATAATGTTGTTGGCTACCTGGTGGAGGTCCAGCGATCCCGAATCACATAATGTTGTTGGCTACCTGGTGGAGGTCGAGCGATCACTAATCACATAACGTTGGCTACCTGGTGGAGGTCTGTCGATCACTAATTACATAATGACTAATGTTGACTACCTGGTGGAGGTCTAGCGATCACCAATCACATAATGACTAATGTTGGCTACCTGGTAGAGGTCTAGTGATCACTCATCACATGTTGTTGGCTACCTGGTGGAGGTCTAGCGATCACCAATCACATAATGACTAATGTTGGCTACCTGGTAGAGGTCTAGTGATCACTCATCACATGTTGTTGGCTACCTGGTAGAGGTCTAGTGATCACGCATCACATGTTGTTGGCTACCTGGTGGAGATCTCGCGATCACTAATCACATAATGTTGTTGGCTACCTGGTCGAGGTCTAGCGATCACTAATCACATAATGTTGGCTACCTGGTGGAGGTCTAGAGATCACTAATCACATAATGTTGGCTACCTGGTAGAGGTCTAGCGATCACTAATCACATAATGTTGGCTACCTGGTAGAGGTCTAGCAATCACTCATTACATAATGTTGTTGGCTACTTGGTGGAGGTCTAGCGATCTCTAATCACATAATGTTGTTGGCTCCCTGGTGGAGGTCCAGCGATCACTAATCACATAATGTTGTTGGCTACCTGGTGGAGGTCGAGCGATCACTAAATCACATAATGTTGTTGGCTGCCTGGTAGAGGTCTAGCGATCACTAATCACATAATGTTGTTGGCTACCTGGTGGAGGTCTAGCGATCACTAATCACATAATGTTGTTGGCTACCTGGTGGAGGTCCAGCGATCACTAATTACATACTGTTGTTGGCTACCTGGTGGAGGTCCAGCGATCACTAAGTACATAATGTTGTTGGCTACCTGGTGGAGGTCCAGCGATCACTAATTACATAATGTTGTTGGCTACCTGGTAGAGGTCCAGCGATCACTAATTACATAATGTTGTTGGCTACCTGGTGGAGGTCCAGCGATCACTAATCACATAATGTTGTTGGCTACCTCGTGGAGGTCCAGCGATCACTCATTACATAATGTTGTTGGCTACCTGGTGGAGGTCTAGCGATCACTAATCGCATAATGTTGTCGGCTACCTGGTGGAGGTCCAGCGATCACTCGTTACATAATGTTGTTGGCTACCTGGTGGAGGTCCAGCGATCACTAATCACATAATGTTGTTGGCTACCTTGTAGAGGTCGAGCGATCACTAATCACATAATGTTGTTGGCTACCTGGTAGAGGTCGAGCGATGCCTAATCACATAATGTTGTTGGCTACCTGGTGGAGGTCTAGCGATCACTAATCACATAATGTTGTTGGCTACCTGGTAGAGGTCGAGCGATGCCTAATCACATAATGTTGTTGGCTACCTGGTGGAGGTCCAGCGATCACTAATCACATAATGTTGTTGGCTACCTGGTAGAGGTCTAGCGATCACTAATCACATAATGTTGTTGGCTACCTGGTAGAGGTCGAGCGATCACTAATCACATTATGTTGTTGGCTACCTGGTGGAGGTCCAGCGATCACTCATTACATAATGTTGTTGGCTACCTGGTGGAGGGCCAGCGATCACTAATCACATAATGTTGTTGGCTACCTGGTAGAGGTCGAGCGATCACTAATCACATAATGTTGTTGGCTACCTGGTAGAGGTCGAGCGATCACTAATCACATAATGTTGTTGGCTACCTGGTAGAGGTCGAGCGATCACTAATCACATAATGTTGTTGGCTACCTGGTGGAGGTCCAGCGATCACTCATTACATAATGTTGTTGGCTACCTGGTGGAGGGCCAGCGATCACTAATCACATAATGTTGTTGGCTACCTGGTAGAGGTCCAGCGATCACTAATCACATAATGTTGTTGGCTACCTGGTAGAGGTCGAGCGATCACTAATCACATAATGTTGGCTACCTGGTGGAGGTCTGGCGATCACTAATTACATAATGACTAATGTTGGCTACCTGGTGGAGGTCGAGCGATCACTAATCACATAATGTTGTTGGCTACCTGGTAGAGGTCGAGCGATCACTAATCACATGTTGTTGGCCACCTGGTAGAGGTCGAGCGATCACTAATCACATAATGTTGGCTACCTGGTAGAGGTCGCGCGATCACTAATCACATAATGTTGGCTACCTGGTGGAGGTCAAGCGAGCACTAATCACATGTTGGCTACCTGGTGGAGGTCAAGCGAGCACTAATCACATAATGTTGTTGGCTACCTGGTGGAGGTCAAGCGAGCACTAATCACATAATGTTGTTGGCTACCTGGTAGAGGTCTAGCGATCACAAATCACATAACGTTGTTGGCTACCTGGTAGAGGTCGAGCGATCACTAATCACATAATGTTGTTGGCTACCTGGTAGAGGTCTAGCGACCACTAATCACATCATGTTGTTGGCTACCTGGTAGAGGTCGAGCGATCACTAATCTCATAATGTTGTTGGCTACCTGGTCGAGGTCCAGCGATCACGAATCACATGTTGTTGGCTACCTGGTAGTAGAGGTCGAGCGATCACTAAACACATAATGTTGTTAGCTACCTGGTAGAGGTCTAGCGATCACTAATCACATGTTGGCTACCTGGTAGAGGTCGAGCGATCACTAATTACATGTTGCTGGCTACCTGGTAGTGGTCGAGCGATCACGATTCACATAATGTTGTTGGCTACCTGGTGGAGGTCCAGCGATCACTAATCACATGTTGTTGGCTACCTGGTAGAGGACGAGCGATCACTAATTACATGTTGTTGGCTACCTGGTAGAGGTCGAGCGATCACGATTCACATGTTGTTGGCTACCTGGTAGAGATCTAGCGATCACTAATCACATAATGTTGGCTACCTGGTAGAGGTCGAGTGATCACTAATCACATAATGTTGGCTACCTGGTAGAGGTCGAGCGATCACTAATCACATAATGTTGGCTACCTGGTAGAGGTCGAGTGATCACTAATCACATAATGTTGGCTACCTGGTAGAGGTCGAGCGATCATTAATCACATAATGTTGTTGGCTACCTGGTAGAGGTCGAGCGATCCCTAATCACCTGTTGTTGGCTACCTGGTAGAGGTCGAGCGATCACTATTCACATGTTGTTGGCTACCTGGTAGAGATCTTGCGATCACTAATCACATAATGTTGGCTACCTGGTAGAGGTCGAGCGATCACTAATCACATGTTGTTGGCCACCTGGTAGAGGTCGAGCGATCACTATTCACATAATGTTGGCTACCTGGTAGAGGTCGAGTGATCACTAATCACATAATGTTGGCTACCTGGTAGAGGTCGAGCGATCCCTAATCACCTGTTGTTGGCTACCTGGTAGAGGTCGAGCGATCACTATTCACATGTTGTTGGCTATCTGGTAGAGATCTTGCGATCACTAATCACATAATGTTGGCTACCTGTTAGAGGTCGCGCGATCACGAATCACATAATGTTGGCTACCTGGTAGAGGTCTAGCGACCACTAATCACATAATGTTGTTGGCTACCTGGTAGAGGTCGAGCGATGACTCATCACATAATGTTGTTGGCTACCTGGTAGATGTCGAGCGATCACTAATCACATAATGTTGGCTACCTGGTAGAGGTCTTGCGATCACTAATCACATGTTGTTGGCTACCTGGTGGAGGTCGAGCCACCACTAATCACATGTTGTTGGCTACCTGGTGGAGGTCGAGCGATCACTAATCCCATAATGTTGGCTTCCTGGTAGAGGTCTTGCGATCACTAATCACATAATGATGTTGGCTACCTGGTCGAGGTCTAGCGATCACTAATCACATAATGTTGTTGGCTACCTGGTAGAGGTCCAGCGATCACTAATCACATAATGTTGTTGGCTACCTGGTAGAGGTCGAGCGATCATCAATCACATAATGTTGTTGGCTACCTGGTAGATGTCGAACGATCACTAATTACATAATGTTGGCTACCTGGTAGGGATCGAGCGATCACCAATCACATAATGTTGTTGGCTACCTGGTAGATGTCGAGCGATCACTCATCACATAATGTTGGCTACCTAGAAGAGATCTAGCGATCACGAATCACATAATGTTGGCTTCCTGGTAGAGGTCTAGCGATCACTAATCACATGTTGGCTACCTGGTAGAGGTCGAGCGATCACTAATCACATAATGTTGTTGGCTACCTGGTGGAGGTCCAGCGATCACTAATCACATAATGTTGTTGGCTACCTGGTGGAGGTCGAGCAATCACTGATCACATAATGTTGTTGGCTACCTGGTGGAGGTCTAGCGATCACTCATCACATAATGTTGTTGGCTACCTGGTGGAGGTCCAGCGATCCCGAATCACATAATGTTGTTGGCTACCTGGTGGAGGTCGAGCGATCACTAATCACATAACGTTGGCTACCTGGTGGAGGTCTGTCGATCACTAATTACATAATGACTAATGTTGACTACCTGGTGGAGGTCTAGCGATCACCAATCACATAATGACTAATGTTGGCTACCTGGTAGAGGTCTAGTGATCACTCATCACATGTTGTTGGCTACCTGGTGGAGGTCTAGCGATCACCAATCACATAATGACTAATGTTGGCTACCTGGTAGAGGTCTAGTGATCACTCATCACATGTTGTTGGCTACCTGGTAGAGGTCTAGTGATCACGCATCACATGTTGTTGGCTACCTGGTGGAGATCTCGCGATCACTAATCACATAATGTTGTTGGCTACCTGGTCGAGGTCTAGCGATCACTAATCACATAATGTTGGCTACCTGGTGGAGGTCTAGAGATCACTAATCACATAATGTTGGCTACCTGGTAGAGGTCTAGCGATCACTAATCACATAATGTTGGCTACCTGGTAGAGGTCTAGCAATCACTCATTACATAATGTTGTTGGCTACTTGGTGGAGGTCTAGCGATCTCTAATCACATAATGTTGTTGGCTCCCTGGTGGAGGTCCAGCGATCACTAATCACATAATGTTGTTGGCTACCTGGTGGAGGTCGAGCGATCACTAAATCACATAATGTTGTTGGCTGCCTGGTAGAGGTCTAGCGATCACTAATCACATAATGTTGTTGGCTACCTGGTGGAGGTCTAGCGATCACTAATCACATAATGTTGTTGGCTACCTGGTAGAGGTCTAGCGATCACTAATCACATAATGTTGTTGGCTACCTGGTGGTGGTCTAGCGATCACTCATCACATAATGACTAATGTTGGCAACCTGGTGGAGGTCTCGCGATCACTAATTACATAATGTTGTTGGCTTCCTTGTCATTGTTTCAGTTTTTTTGTAACAACTTGTCCAAACTTTTTGAAATGTCGTGCTTTTTATCGTATTGTGCTATATATCGTATCGTGCTATATATCGTATCGTGCTATATATCGTATCGTGCTATATATCGTATCGTGCTGTATATCGTATCGTGCTATATATCGTATCGTGCTATATATCGTATCGTGCTGTATATCGTATCGTGCTGTATATCGTATCGTGCTATATATCGTATCGTGCTATATATCGTATCGTGCTATATATCGTATCGTGCTACATATCCTATCGTGCTACATATCGTATCGTGCTATATATCGTATCGTGCTATATATCGTATCGTGCTATATATCGTATCGTGCTGTATATCGTATCGTGCTGTATATCGTATCGTGCTCTATATCGTATCGTGCTATATATCGTATCGTGCTGTATATCGTATCGTGCTGTATATCGTATCGTGCTGTATATCGTATCGTGCTGTATATCGTATCGTGCTGTATGTCGTATCGTGCTGTATGTCGTATCGTGCTGTATATCGTATCGTGCTGTATATCGTATCGTGCTGTATATCGTATCGTGCTGTATATCGTATCGTGCTGTATATCGTATCATGCTGTATATCGTATCCTGCTGTATATCGTATCGTGCTGTATAATATCGTATCGTGCTGTATATCGTATCGTGCTATATATCGTATCGTGCTGTATATCGTATCGTTCTGTATATCGTATTGTTACGGATCCCGGATTTAGGTGAATTACTATTCATGTCATTGCTTATTAATGTTTATTCTATTAAAGGTTGTTGTGGTTAAATGGTTAAAGAGGCTCCGGATAACAGGAGACCGGAAACGGGATAGTGAACCGGAAGAAGAAAAACAAGACACGAGGTCCTGGAGAAGCGGCGTTCTTCTTCTTCCTCGCCCAGCTCCGACGCGAGCGGTGTCGATATTGAGCAGTGTGGGGGACGCTGCGTTTGAAAGCCCGTCTGGCGAAAGGAGTTACCTGCGCGGGGTAATTACCGATTACACGTCAAGTTGCCGTGGGTTCGTGCACGGAACCAAGCGTCCGGCACAGTTCGCCTCAACGTCTACAAGGACGCGTACGGGTCGCACCTTGGGCCTCGCGCGCTTTGCAAGCCGCGCTTTGCTTTGCCCGCTTTGCTTTGCAAGGAGGTGTGCGCTGCAGCAGCTGTTCCCGGTACACGACGTGCAAGTTTGGAACACGCCAGCCAGGGGTTCGTTCACCCGCCCGTGTGCGGAGAAGTCGACCTTCACCTTGGTCTGGAGGGGCCCAGAGACATTGTGAGGGACAGTGACCATTGAGGGGTCGTGAGTGGGGAAAGGGGGGAAATATATGAGATGGCCATCTTAGTAAGATTGTTGATGGATTGTTGATTGCTGATGATGGATGGAGAATATATTATTAAGTAATCCGGATCCTTGGTGTGGGGTTTCTTATTGACTTGATTTATTGTGTCTTTCATATTGATTGCGCTACGAAAGCGTATAAAGCAGATATCTTTCTGGCGGGGTCCTCCCACGGTCCGGGGGTCACCACACCAAGACCAGGTAGTTACCGGGAGGACCACGTAACAGTATCGTGCTGTATATCGTATCGTGCTGTATATCGTATCGTGCTGTATATCGTATCGTGCTGTATATCGTATCGTGCTGTATATCGTATCGTGCTGTATATCGTATCGTGCTGTATATCGTATCGTGCTGTATATCGTATCGTTCTGTATATCGTATCGTGCTGAATATCGTATCGTGCTGTATATCGTATCGTGCTGTATATCGTATCGTGCTGTATATCATATCGTGCTTGTTACGGATTCGTCACTTCCGCGGTTGTGGTTTTCACCCACTTGACATATTTCTGATATTATGTACTATTATTATTCTCAAAAGGTTTATTATTCAGGAACAGCTATCTAAAATTAAAAAGTTTAAATTAAAATGATACAGGAAACCGAACCGGAAGACGAGGAGGTGAAGAAGAAGAGGCGGCACGAGCAAAGTTGGAGAAGAAGCGTGACGTCAAGGCTCCATAGCGAGGCTGGTCTACCGAAAGTCACGAGGGAATTTTGAGTTCCTTGAAGGGACATCCGGCGATAGGAATTATCGCTGGAGTGGAAAATCTGCGTAGTTAGATTTGGGCGCAAAGATTTCGACGAATCCTAGCCTCGTCGCATCGGCTCAAGTAAGAGCCGTCGGCCATTTTGAACCCCGCGCTTCGGACACCTACAGAGGTTTTGCCTCGCGTCATCATCACCCCAACATCCTACCGTTTGTCGGGGCTGTGTGTGTGCGACCGCTTCGTCTCCAATTACGTTGCGGTTTGCTGTGTGAGCGGTGAAGGTGCTCCTCTGAAGGGCGCCGTTGTACAGTTTCGGCGGGGCGATCAACATTGTCAACTGTACGCGATTCGAATTTCGACTGGAGAGCGAGATTCGGGCTTGGACTGGATATCGTTTTAGCGACCGCTGGAGCGAATCACATTCGCCTTGGAAAAGGTTATGGAGACATTGAGGAGTGTCCTTTTCACTCGCTGGGAGCGCAGTGAGTTCTGACTTTATTGATGGTATATAGAGTGCACTCTTAATTGCCATTTGTTGTACCGTTATTCCTGTGTGATTTTCAATATATTGTTACAGACGCGGTTGTGGATGTTGGTTTACCGAGCGGTTTGGTATGACCGCGTCTGCACGTTTACCCGATTATACTCGAACGTTGCCGAGTCGCGCTACGCTAAATCAATTGAGGAAAAGGACACAACGGCTGGGTTAAAATGACACGACACCAAGGGTTCAGTTCTCAAGACCTCCGGAGGAGGTTATAATATTGCGGAAGGTCAGATTACAGGGATGAGAGAGACAGCATAGTAAGGTAGGCACTTAATTACGGTCTTATAATAGCCCCGACAGACGACAGATAAACAGGACAAAACTGACTCACACGGGGATTGATGGCAAGGAAAGGCGGGTTGGTCGATGGCTCAAGGTGCACTCTTGGCTCAGGGACAGAATCGACCCGGTCCGGTCCAAAGATGCGGGGAGGTATCGTCGCGCTGGGGGTGGCGTCCTTTGCTCTCCGTGGTTCAGGCGCATCTGACTTCACATCCGGATCCGGTAAGTCGCTGCGTATCTCCGGCGGGGAGTGACACGCCCTCGGCTCGTTAGCTCCGCCCCAGATGGAATCGGCCCGTTGCTTCTCATTGGGTGCGGGGGGTTACCGGCTCCGCCCTTGACGAGGGGCCGACAGGCAGCCCCTTCGTGGTAACCCCGTCGGCGCACATGGGTAATGGCGGCTAACCGAGCCGGAGTGAGGACGCACACTCCCCGCGCGCGCCGTTGTTGTAGTTGTTGTAGTTGTTGTTGTAGTTGTTGTTTGGGGAAGAAGATGGGAGGAGGTATGGGAAGGTCCTAAACTCACTACTGGTGCCATATAATCACATTCTGGTGCAACGAAGAGTCAGAATTAATGGAAACGAGTCCTTAACTGACATAGACTAAGAATAACTAGCAAGATGTCCGAAAGTTGTCTACGTGAGATGCGGTGGACCTGGGCACGACATTTAATGGGGGAAAAAGGGGAAGGTCGGTTCTACAGAGTGTTGTTTACAGACAATGGGACTAGGGAATGGGGGATTGGGGATAGTTGGGGAGTATTGGGGAAATAGGGGAATATTTACAAGCGGATATGGAGGCCAAATGCCATATCCGCAACATTGCACCCTTCTCTACCCTCGGGGCGTCCCGACCCGATAAATTTTTACCTATTTTAGTGTGGCACTCAGATGTAGTTCCCTCTACTATTAACTCTACCCTGAGTGCGACAGTTTTACAGATATTCACAAATGAGTAAATATGTCCCCCTGCGACGTTGCACCCTTCTCCTCTCAGAAACACACCCACAGGATAACCGAATCGCGGAAAGAATTCTCAAACTAAACATACAGCCGGTAGGGAGCATTATTTACACAAGACTACGCTGATATTTACACTACGATCCAGGACCTGTTTTTGGAGGAACACATGCAGATGTTATGCATAGAGAGAGCACGCATGCCAGCATCGATACACCAACCCACGAGTGCTCTGTGGCCTTACGGCCTTTAATAATGTGCAGAGCACCCCTTCCAAGCACCAAAAGCACCACCCCAAGCACCAATCGGTGCAGTCACCATTGTTCATTAAAATAAAAACAACAACCCCTAACCCTGCAGGTGTCTCTTGCTCTTCGTGTGGTGCACTTGGCCTTCTTGCCTCTTTCAAAAATAAAGAAAGGCGCCAACCGCGTCCATTTCTTTATTGTGGCCGTCAGGGGGCCAACTATAAGTGGTTCACCTGTATGGCATAGGTGCCACGTTGACCCATAGGTCCATCCACGGGTGGTGCTTGGCCGCATAAGAACTGCGGTCCATGGTGGGTGGCCACAAACATTGCGGTCCATATGGTGTATCGATCCAGGCAGCAAGCAGCGAAAGTGCAGGCCCACAACTGCGAAGCCAGCACCTCTCTCTCCTCTCTCTCTCTGCCCCAAAGCCAGATCCTCGGAGGTGGGAGACAAAAGAAGCAGACAAGTGAGTAAGGTGGTAAGGGCGCAAAAGTGCACGCAACATTAGGTAATGCACACTAGGGGCACATGGGAACCAGGTGAGACAGGTACGTTCCTACCGTACGCTCCCCCCCCCACCAGGTAACCTACATGGCCCCTCCCTTACCCCTTACTGTATCCACAAAACACAACACTACCCATAAACATCTACTTTACAAATCAACAAACGTCCCTACTGTCTTCCCCGTTCCTCCCATATACCAAATTCGTCTTCTCTCCCTCCTAACCAATCAAATTTGCCATTTTCAACTTTCATCAAAATTTGCCATCTCCAACTCAACATCAAAATTTGCCATTACCAACTGAACATCATAATTTGCTATCACCAATTCATCATCAGTCCCTCCTAGGGAGGGAGAGATGGAATCACCCCAATGTCTCATCCACGTCGTGATGCGTCTCACAAATCCACAGCAATCTCATTTCCTGCAACAAAACAAAGAAAACACAGGTGTGGAGTCATCATCATCACCTCAGGTAAGTGGCTGCGTATGGTGCGACAGGTTCATCAATCCTAACTATTTCCTAAATGACTTTAACAACTTTACATTACCCGGGGTCTTTCTCCGGCCAAACCATTGGCCCTCTTACACTATGGGTTCTAAAAACCAATTCCCATTGGCCAAACTGTGGTGCTTTTCAATTTGGGGTCTCACTCCCCCGATTCATCTCCCGGTGCCCTCGTACAATTTCTGGGCTGCGACGTGTACCTCTCCCAGCGGGTCTACCCACCTGCACACCTCCACCACTGCAGTTGCCTCCGAGCTTACCTGCTCCTTACTCTAACCTAACTACCTGGGGAAGGCCCTCTGGCGGTCTCCCCACTCGGTGCCCTCTCTGGCACTGGGCTGCCCGATCCACACCCGGGATCCTCAGGCACCCACTCACAACTACCGGCTCCCAGAGCCCACCTGCGGCCTCACCTGGCCGACATCCTCACAGTGGTGGAGTGCCCAACCAACTACACACACTAACAGGCTACACGCCCAGCCATTTCCACAACACTAATGCACCCATCCACAACACCATTCTGCAACCGCACCACAAATGCCAATATCCAACCACAATTTACCTATACCCTCTACCTAACACTTACACTACCCGCCCCGGGTACTCGTGAAAGGGGTCCACTCTTCCCCCATCCACACCTTCGCACCATGCACACCACTCCGTACCACTTACTCCAACTCTCTCCACACACCTGTACTTGCACACCTGTGCTCTCACACCTGGTGCCACCTGCACCCTTCCCTCCCCAAGCGCATTCGCGCTGATCCACACACTCACTACTCACACACTGCTCCACACACCTGTCCAGTTGCACACCTGTGCAATCACACCTGTTCAATTCTCACACACACGGCATCATCTCAGCTAACTACTCCCTTCTGAAACTTGCGCTTCCCAGTCGTCCCTTTAAACTATTGCGCTCCCACGTCATTATAATCCACACTAAACTATCTGCGTCCCCACTACAGGTATCAGTCACTAACTAACCTTAACGTCACCTACTGTCATCTTCGCTAGATCCCTATCAATATCCTAACCCACCCGGGCTAGTTTTCACTGCCATACACCCCATAAACTATAGCTCCTTTGCCCCACTTTTTGTGAGGGATGACAGAATTGCCATCCCACCACATCGGGCATTTCCCACTACCAATTTTGCACATCAAATTTCAACAAATCAAAAATTTGGCCAATCACTACCCAGCATCTGCCAATCACTACTGCCAATCCCTTGCCAATCATCAAATTTTGTTTTTCTCTAATTTTGGGTCCAAAACACTAACCTCATCACCCAGTCTACTCACTAATGCCTCTCGGTGCGCCAATTCCTGTCCAAAGCCCGGCTTCGTAAAGCCAAGCCATGAATGCTGGTTGTTTTGTGCCAGCGGCTGGACGCGTCCGGCACTCGGTGCAGGGACGGGGGCTTACCCGGGCCGAGATCCCACGCACCATCTCGGCGTGGAGCCATCCAATGTCCCGATCTCGACCTGCCGGAATGCCTCAACAAAAAGTGGTCGCCATGACGACCCTTTCTATCGGGCTGCCCGCTCCGCCTAGTGGAGCACGGACGCGGCCGTTCAAAGCGAGGCCCAGCACGCACCGAGGGCCCGATTCGGCTAAAAGTCGCTCTAACCTCTAAACCGGTTACCGTCGATGCTTCACCTGGACGCTTACACCCCGCAGCCCGTTCCTTGCTCACACATCCAGCCGTTTCCATGCTCCTCGTACCTTTCCTTACACACCCAGGTACACCCATTCCACTCACAGCCTTGGTCACACACCTGACCACCGAACACTTTGGCACACATTCGTTGGTCGCACACCTCACCAACACACCTCTTCGCGCCCCCTCCTCTGTCACCTCCTCTGTGACAATCACAGGTGTGCTCTCATTCGCACACCCAACCACGTGCCTCACCACCAACTCCAGCGTGCATTCCCACTCACGCTCTACCATTCCAGGTGTGCATCCTCGCTCACCTGTCACAACCAACTCACTCTCCTTGTCACTCTCACTACTCTCACCTCCATTCTTGACAGCGCACTCACCCTTACTCTTGACAGCGCACTCTTTCCTCATGCACCGGTCCGTCACACACCTTTCCCGCGCACACTCTTGCGCACACTCTCCCATCACACCCTCTGTAACACTCACCACAGGCGTGCATTCTTCCTTGGCTTTGACAGCGCACTCTTTCCCCATGCACCTGTCCGTCACACACCTTTCTCGCGCACACTCTTGCGCACACTCTCCCGTCACACCCTCTGTAACACTTACTACACCGCGCTTCCATGTGCTCCCTCGCACACGTGCTATGACCGACTCACTCGCGCCAGCACCCTCACTCCTTGGCACGCACTTTTTCCTCACACACCCCAGAGTCGGACTTTCTCGCACACCTCCTTTTTCGCACACCAGACCTGTCGCACACTTCACCAACGGCCTCTCACGAACACCCGGGTCCATCTCGACCCCCAAGCTTCTTAAATCCCCTGGCGCATCATACGCACGACCATATTGGTCACCACTTACACCGGGTCCTCTTCCTCTTCGCTTCTCCTCCATCACCTGCGAATCCCTCATCCGGTTAATGAGCACATCATCACGATCCAAACACAGACTTTGGACCAATTCTTTTATCTCCTCTTTTATCTCTTTCTTATCCCCTCTCCGTCGCTTCTTAATTTCGCTCATCCCTTCTTCCACTTCTTCTAATTTCTGCTTCACCTCTTTTATTCCCCGGTACGTCTCCTCAAGCTCGTCCTCCAAGGCTACCTTGACCGTTTCCATGTGCGTCCTCACCTGCCGGTCCTTCGTCTCCATTAACTCTATCACCTCGTCCAACCTCGTTGTCAGTCCCTCACGTACCATCTGACATTCCCTCTTCGTCGCTACCAAGTCATTTTTTAGGTCATTTTGTGTCGCTTTTAACCCTCCTATCACCGCTGTGTTCTTCTTTACCTGGTCCGTTAGTTCTTTTTGTCCCTCCGTCAGCTGTTCCACCTCCTGCGTCAGGTCCTCTATGCCCCCTTGTAACTTTACAGTCCCCTTTCTCACCTCCTTCTCCATGTGCTCCTTACAGTGCCTCACCTCCTCGCGCACTCCTCCGACCTCCTCACTCACACCTCTTCTGATCTCCTCTCCCATCACTTGCATCTCCTGCCCAGATGCCACCCTCATCTGCTCCATTTCCTCCCTGTGAGCATCCAGTTTGGTTTCTACCCCCATTCTGACCCCCTCTATCTGCTGCCCCATTTGTTTAACTTCCCTTTCCGCTTGGTTCCTCATGTCCCTCAATTTGCCTTCCATCCTGTTTTCTAACCCCTCTAACCCCTTCTGCATTCCTTCCATTTGATTCTCTTGAGCGGCCATTCTGTTTTCTACCCCCATTAACCCCTCCTGTATTTCCCCTAATCTATCGTCTAATTTCCCAAATTTCTTGTCTAATCCCTTAAAATTATTGTCTAATCCCTTAAAATTATTGTCTAATCCCTCACCAGTACCCCTCGCTTCGTCCCTCATTACCCCCAATTGCTCACTCTGAGCATCCATCCGGTTCCCCATTACCCCCATCATTCTGCTTTCCATTTCTTCGCTATTCTTGTCCATAAGGGCCTTCATTTGTAGAAAAAAAAGGTTCAAATCCACCAGGGGCGCTGCCACGGTCGCGGGCGCCGCGACCAGCGAGGCGCCATTTTGCGCACCCGCAATGTCGGGCGCAACAACGCTATTTTGTGCGTCTGCTACCCTCGCTGCTTCGCTCTCCTCGCGTCCCTCAATTTGGTCCTGGACCGACCCTGCCTCACTCTCCTCTACCGGACCCCAGCTGTCTTGATCCGCCATAGCGCGACTTTCAAAATTCGGGTTTTTATATTTTGTAAAACACAATCAAATTTCGCCGTTATAATTTCGAGCGCGGGAAACGCGCTCCGGATCGAATTCTACCTCCCAACACCAATTGTTACCCTAGTGGTACAATTGGTGTTCCAAAATTTGGGCCTAATAAATTTAGTCCCAGGTCAGAATCCCACTCCTGACACCAATTGTTACAGACGCGGTTGTGGATGTTGGTTTACCGAGCGGTTTGGTATGACCGCATCTGCACGTTTACCCGATTATACTCGAACGTTGCCGAGTCGCGCTACGCTAAATCAATTGAGGAAAAGGACACAACGGCTGGGTTAAAATGACACGACACCAAGGGTTCAGTTCTCAAGACCTCCGGAGGAGGTTATAATATTGCGGAAGGTCAGATTACAGGGATGAGAGAGACAGCATAGTAAGGTAGGCACTTAATTACGGTCTTATAATAGCCCCGACGACAGATAAACAGGACAAAACTGACTCACACGGGGATTGATGGCAAGGAAAGGCGGGTTGGTCGATGGCTCAAGGTGCACTCTTGGCTCAGGGACAGAATCGACCCGGTCCGGTCCAAAGATGCGGGGAGGTATCGTCGCGCTGGGGGTGGCGTCCTTTGCTCTCCGTGGTTCAGGCGCATCTGACTTCACATCCGGTAAGTCGCTGCGTATCTCCGGCGGGGAGTGACACGCCCTCGGCTCGTTAGCTCCGCCCCAGATGGAATCGGCCCGTTGCTTCTCATTGGGTGCGGGGGGTTACCGGCTCCGCCCTTGACGAGGGGCCGACAGGCAGCCCCTTCGTGGTAACCCCGTCGGCGCACATGGGTAATGGCGGCTAACCGAGCCGGAGTGAGGACGCACACTCCCCGCGCGCGCCGTTGTTGTAGTTGTTGTAGTTGTTGTTGTAGTTGTTGTTTGGGGAAGAAGATGGGAGGAGGTATGGGAAGGTCCTAAACTCACTACTGGTGCCATATAATCACATTCTGGTGCAACGAAGAGTCAGAATTAATGGAAACGAGTCCTTAACTGACATAGACTAAGAATAACTAGCAAGATGTCCGAAAGTTGTCTACGTGAGATGCGGTGGACCTGGGCACGACATTTAATGGGGGAAAAAGGGGAAGGTCGGTTCTACAGAGTGTTGTTTACAGACAATGGGACTAGGGAATGGGGGATTGGGGATAGTTGGGGAGTATTGGGGAAATAGGGGAATATTTACAAGCGGATATGGAGGCCAAATGCCATATCCGCAACAATATTCTTTGTTCATTTATAATCATTGGTGTGGTTTCACTTTTGATATCTAACACAGGGTAACATATTTTTCTGCCGTGGCTCCTCTCGGGGTTCGGATGTGTACCGAGACCAGGAGATCGTAGAGGAACACGTAACAGTGCTGTATATCGTATCGTGCTACATATCATATCGTATCGTGCTATATATCGTGTCGTGCTGTATATCGCATCGTGCTGTATATCATATCGTGCTGTACATCGTATCGTGCTGTACGTCGTATTGTGCTGTACGTCGTATCGTGCTGTACGTCGTATCGTGCTGTACGTCGTATCGTGCTGTATATGTATAGGAGCAAAAATACCGATATGTTGGTAAAGTGCCTTGGGGGGCGGGGGGGGGTGGAAACGTTGTGTGTGTATGTGCGTGTGTGTATGACGACTGGGTGTGTACTTGCATGACGTTGCTATTGAACGGCTATCTCCTCATGTGGATGGGCTTCTAGAGATGGACCGGAAGGTCGCTTGTTATCCAACTCTGAAAGTCAGTGTGCTCGTGCTTGTTTTCTTTTTCTTTTTTTATCACACATGCTACAGCTTGGCTGGGAGGTGCACCTACGCAGAGGAACACATCAGAGGTTATGACACATCTTTGGAGCAAAGGTGGAGGGGTTATTGGGTTTGGGGGTCATTTGCAGAGTTAAAGCCAGGAGTGTTGTCATGTTGAGCAATTGAGATGTGGTTGTGGTCATTGGTGGGTAAAGGATTTAGTGTGGCAGTTTGTAAAAACAATTAATTGTGCACTTTGATTAAAAGCATGACACTTGTCACTAGCAGTATTGGGCAATGATCAAATGGAGATATGGGTCAATTTCACTTTTCATCCAAATGTCCGCAATATTGAAAATGGCCACGAATGTTGTGAAATCTCAGACACCATAATATTGTTATGTTTGTGGGGGAAGTGATATGTAGAGTCAGGTATATTTGTATCGGTAGGTGCTCCAGATGCCAAGTAAGAACCATCACCTGTAATAAGTTCTGTTTAGCCGAATGAGTAAGGTGTATCTTCTTCCCTGTCACAAGGGGGCGGGGCATGTTAACTAGCTTTGGGCATAAAGATAAATTATCACTTGTATGTCTTACCCTATGTCATTTATCCTTTGGCTCTTTTGGCACTGCACCATAGACACTAGTGAGAAATGCCCATTAATTGCAATAAATGATAACCATAAAACCAACCGGAAGCCAGTTCTGAACACTGCCATCTGGACGCACCAGCTACATCGCCACGGAGGACAAGCAGGCCGAAGACGCCCCGAGGAGCCGTGATTGGTCAGGGCGGTGCAAAAAGCGACTCGCTATTGGGCGGGAATTGACCAATGGGAAGGCCGGGGTAAGAAGGGACTTGTGATTAGCCAGGGCGGAGCAAAACGCTACCCGCTGATTGGTAGAGGGAAGGCTGAGGAGGAAGCCGAGCGCCGATTGGCAAAGACCACTGATGACGTCAGAGGCGAGCAAGAGGCGGCGCGTTGATTGGTGGAGAAGCGCTGATGACGTGACAACCCGACGTTAAAAGAACTCGAGGATGGACATTTTCTCTCTTGCTCGCTGACCCTGGACTCTTGCTTTTTGCCTTTTGCCTTCATGGCGTCATCTGCAGTATGCCCCTTGGCTCAGACTGTGGTGATGTCTGAGTGCTGACAATTTTCTCCTCCCTTGTCTTCACGTTCCAGACCTCGCGAGCAATTGCGCGTGGACAACGGGCTCCAGTAAGCGATCGGAGACGCCACCGGGAGACGTGCAGAGTTTTGCAGGCGGAAACGACGCGCGGCTTGCGCTGCGCGGGCGCAACGAGGCCTAGTTCCCGCCAACGCGCGCCACGCCGCCGGACCCATTCAATGACACTGACGAGACCTCACCAGTGATCGGATCTAAGTGACACACCACATAATTTATTTTCTCCAGTTTATATTCCCCTGTGTCTGTGTTTATAAGTCTGGTGAGGAAGCGCTCCATATAGGAACTTAGTTTTACCGTCGCGCTTTTCTTTGTCTCGGCATCCGTTTTAATAAATCCTTTTGTTATTTTCTGTACATTTGTAAATCCGTTCCCGTTTGAGTTATTTTTGCAGGGTGAAGACGTCGGCGAGACCCGTCCAGGTAAGTCTGTACTCTTCTTCCTCCTCGTATATAATCCGCCACATAGTTGGATTCAAAACGCCTCCATTAACGCTCGTTTGCCTTCCGAGGTTCTTTCAGTGTTAATTGAGGGAACCACACGACAATATCTAAAGATTGAAAGCACCAAATTTTATTTTGTTGTGCTAGTTGACCTGTTTATCAACATTTGTTGTGGACAGCTTGTATTTAATTCAAAATGGCAAATATTTTGAACTAGCAGAGTTACCCGGCGTTGCCCGGAAAATACATAGCCAGTCACGTGTGTAGTGGGCTTTTTATAGTCGGAGGAAGCCATGCCCCTTGGGCACGCTTCGCTGCCACGCCCCTTGGGTACAGCCCTAGTCTGAATCTAATGCGCCCATGTTTTTTTTTTCGTGAAAAGTTACCCCCCATGAGCCCTCTCTTCCCTCTCCAAGTCACTTCCTTAGGCTGTCCACGAGGCACAACCGAACAAACACACGTTCACAAATAGGGTTATAGAAGATAGATATGCACCCCGACCATAGTCAGTGGTTTAATGGTTATAGCGTCCGCTCCAAGTCTAGGAGGTCGGCAGCTCAAACCTGGCCCAGTTATACCAAAGACTTTTTAAAATGGTACGTGCTGCTTCCTGGCTTGATGTTCAGCATTTTAAAGGATAACACCAATGGACAATCCACATTGGTTTGCTTCTGTGGGGAGGAGGAAATTCCTCGAGGAAATGCCTTGCTGGGTGCGGTGAGAAAAGTGGTGACATTGTTTACGTCACTGGTACCCATAGTATCCCGGGAAGTGATGGCACTTCCCTCAAGCTCAGTGCCTGTGTTTTGTCTCATGTATTCATCTGTACGCCTGTGTGTGTGTGTGTGTGTGTGTGTGTGTGTGTGTGTGTGTGTGTGTGTGTGTGTGTGTGTGTGTGTGTGTGTGAGACGTGTGTGTGTGAGTGAGACATGTGTGTGTGTGAGTGAGACATGTGTGTGTGTGAGTGAGACATGTGTGTGTGTGTGAGTGAGACGTGCGTGTGTGTGAGTGAGACGTGTGTGTGTGTGTGTGTGTGTGTGTGTGTGTGTGTGTGTGTGTGTGTGTGTGTGTGTGTGTGTGTGTGTGTGTGTGTGTGAGTGAGACGTGCGTGTGTGCGCGTGTGTGTGTGTGAGTGAGACGTGCGTGTGTGTGTGTGTGAGACGTGCGTGTGTGTGTGAGACGTGTGTTAGGTAGTTGAAATATTTTCTTGCAGAAAAAGACATTTTTTTTGTGAAAACAGTCAAATAATCAGAAAAGTTTGATTACGCATGTTTTTGTTTATATATAGCCAACAACATCATGCAGACAATTCATATTCCATACTTCTATAAATAAAAACCATCTACAACAACATAAAGATTATGGTTAAATTTCCAGAAAGGTCAAGGTCACTTGCAATGACCTTTTTTTGTGAAAAAGGTCAATTAATAAAAAACATTGTGATTACGCACACAAATATGAACTTATGTCGCACATTTTACTTTTAATTGTCTTCACTGTCACAATCACTGTCACTGGATTATTGTTGGTCTCCAGCATCTTCCTCATCCCGGGCCATGTTGGAGCAAGTCTGCAACTTGCAGACATCAGTGCACTTCAAGCCATTAAGTATGCAAGAACAGTTCGACTGGCAACTGCGTGTACACCTGCATGAAATGAGACTCAGGACGACATTTGGAGCTGCCTGACCAGTCATCCAGAGGATTGCCAGGTCCCCTTCATTGTTTAGTTCCCAACCATGACCTGCATATGTCTGTGGAATATCTGGAGAGCTCTCGAGGCTGCGCCTCCAGATGGCAACTTGCTAATTGCCACGGAGTGTGTGCTGCATCAGAGTGTCCTCACAGGGTGGGAGCTGCCCAGATTCAATGTCACCCTTCTTTGCGCAGAACATCTTATGGCGCAGATCATTCACTGTTTCAGCTGTTTCTACAATGGAGTTGTCTATGTTGTCTTTTTGAAAAGCTTCTTGCTTGTATTTCAAATGAATACACTCTGCAGCTAACACTTCTTTTTTCAGATTGTCTGGCATGAAGTACACGTGACGATTCTCCGTGAAGAATATTAGGGAGTCACGAAACTCAATCTCTAATTTCCGTCGAAGATTTTTCTTGGTGGAGTCTGTAACCTCATTTATACCTGCAGAATTCATTATTGACACAAGCTTGGATGTAATATCAACAAGTGAAACAACCCTTGGATTCAAGAATAAATTGCTTCGGATGTACTCGAACAAGGTACTTAATGAAGAGTTCTCACAAAGTTCATATTTTAGCTTTTCTTCGCTTGGTTCTGTCTGTGGAAGTTCCACTTTCGGAGGTCTGGTGTAATCTCTGAAGCAGGTACCGTGGTAGTGAGCTTCAGCTGCAACAATGTATCGGGCAGTTACAGCCAAGAGCCTTTCATCCCCATGGGCTGTAGCAATTTCTCTAACTTTTTGGTCTGCTCGAAGCTCAACAGCTGCAATGAGTCTCTCTCGTGTACCTGTCCCCCTTGATGCATTTTTTTTCATACAATCTTCCTTATTCAGGTGAAGGCCCATCGCGTATTGATCTTCTAAATGAAGTGTCTGACTCATTTCCTGCAGCACTGCTGCTATGCTTTTGAAATTTAGCCAAAGATTTTTTATGGGTAAAGTCTGATCTGCATCTCCTGTGATAATATATAAGAAAACTTGGCAGTTCAGTTGAGCTGTCTTTGGCAATCCACAAAATTGGTTCAAAGTCTCGCAGTGCTGCTGCATCACACAGCTTCTGCCATGAATCATTATCATTTGGGCTGCTCAGCTCTGACAAAGGTGAATTTTTGTTACAAATGATGCACATGTCTTTTCCATGCTGCAGCTTTCTCCGTTTTTCCTTTTCTTCTGGGTCTGCCATTTTAGAATTCATTCAACATTACTGCATATTCTTCAGAGTTAAGCATAATTCTGCAACCTGAAATAAAAATACAAAGGTAAAATTTACATAACAGTCAACCAGTAACACAACATGAAATACACAAATTTTACACAAAAAAACAAGGTTTAATTAGCATCATTTTCAATGTACAAACTGTTATAATATTATGAAAATTTATTTTTAAATATTTTCAAGATCATAAACATAAAAAAATTCTTTAAAAGTTTACAGTAAATCTGGTGAAATTTTCAATTACATGTACTTATTGTGGCACTTATGGGCCACCGTAGTAAAAAAAAAAAAATCAGAGGCTATTTATAGAACAGATATATTTCATTGTTTCAAGAAATGCATCTATTATCACTCAGTGAAGTTAATCTACATATAACTGGGGGAGTGGAAACATAATTTAAGTGTGTTTTTGATATCTATAAATTAATGTTTTCATAATATGCTAATACATTTGATTGGCTATACCTGTTTAAGTGATGTTCTCGTGGGAAATCCTGGTGCCACAATGTGCTTGCCTCAGCATGATGCCTGTCATCAGCATCCTCACCATCCTGAGAAATTTTAGTACCATGGCTCATAGGTGCCATGGCAGTAATGCAAAAACAATTGCATGTTTGCCAAAATAAGAACAGCATGAGCAGCAGAGAATTGATTTGTGTACAACAGCTTTTAATAATGATTATAACTGCACTACTATTATCTATTAGTTTTATATAAGCTAATATATATATATATATATATATATATATATATATATATATATATATATATATATATATTTATATAATTATATATATATATATATATATATATATATATATATATATATATATATATATATATATATATATATATACCTTGTATGTAAAGGTCAAATTTTTTTTCAAGGTCATTTCAATGACCTTGACCTTTCTGAAAGTCAATCTTAATCCCTATGTTGATGTAGAAGGTCTTTATTTATGCAATGATTGAATATGAATTGTCTGCGTGGTGCTGTTGGCTGTATATAAACAAAAACATGCGTAATCAAAGTTTTCTGATTATTTGACTGTTTTCACAAAAAAAACGTTTTTTTTCTGCAAGAAAATATTTCAACTACCTAACATATATATATATATATATATATATATATATATATATATATATATATATATATATATATATATATACATACACACACACACACACATGTATTTTTTGGTAATAAACCATGAAAACCAAATATTAACAAAAATGCAATTTCTTCAATATTTTATATGTTAAAATATTTCTGAACTGGGGGAAGTCTGATTTTTTTGAGAATATTTGTAACTCAACGTCAATTTGAGTCACCTTGATAAAATTCAATGATATTTTTCAACATGATGCACATATTATCTGTCTATAATATTGCAAAGTTTGAGCAATGTGCACCAAACGGTTTATGAGATATTTATGAAACAGTGTGCTACTACCGCTAGTCTGAACGTGGCGGCCATCTTTAAAGATGGCGTCCAAAATGGCATAAAGCTATGCCTGTGACACGTCCATCACATTTTTTCAAATACTACAAACATTGGTCTAACTGAAAATAATAGTGGGAATTACTCCCCCAATTGATACTCAAATTGTGTCTGGCTCATGGACTATGGGGGTTGTTGCCGCCAAGAAGAGATTCATTGGAACTGCATGCTACACATGCAAAGTACCAGGTAGGCAGGCCAACAGGTTAACAGAGATAACTCAACCGACCGACGTGTTCGCTTGGGATAGAGCCAACATCTCTACAAGTTGTATGGAGAAGATTACCCCCAATTCCAGATGCTTGTCCGGAGCCAGTTGATGCATTTGCACAAATTTCCACTTCTTGACAAGATGTGGTGATTTACAAAGAAATGAATTCACAATCATTCTTGTCAATTACAACATGAATATATCTTTGTTATTTTTCAGCCGATTTCAATTCTGATTGTACCATTAGAAAAACAATGAAGAATGATGTTTGTTTCAATCCATTCATTTTGGTTACGCGATAAACTAACATATTTTGAATAATCGTTTCTTACTCTCTTTTCTTCATTCAGGTGTTTCGGAAAAAAAGTTTATATTTATGGCTTGTGATGATGTCATTACCCTGTCCCTCCATGCAGCGGGAGATGGGATTTTGCAATCACTTGTGTGTTTGTCTGTCTGTCTGTCTGTCCAGGCCATAACTTTTTTCCCATTTGAGTTTTTGCCATCAAATTATCAACAAACCTTTATTATGAGAATATGGAGAAGATATTTTAAAAACATTGGCTCAACGTCGCTCTCATTATCTCTATTCCCGTTGTCGCAAATAAATTTGATACTTTATTCGTGTTGGTGTTGGGCTAGCGGCTAGGGTGCCAGCTTAGGATCCCAGGATCCTGGGTTCGAATCCCGGTCGATCGCTGAATTAACGCCAGGGGGGTTGATTCAGCCTGTCATCCTTCCGAGGTCGGCTAATTGAGTACCAGTTCACTGGTAATTCCCTGCTTGTCGTAAAAGGCGACAAAAAGGGTTGGCGTCAGGAAGGGCATCCGGCCATAAAACATTGCTTCAAAAAGGGAACCAAAAAACAACAACAACCACGGTCCCCGAAAAAGGCCAACCCCCGCCTTGCGGGGAAAAATGGCCTCTAAAGGTTTTTTTATATTTGTGTATCCCATAATCCAACTTTAGTTTTGTATGTAGCAGATGGGACCGACATTTTTTTCCGCGCCATCCCTACATAGAGAGTACGACCGTACTCTGATTACGTCACAACATTTTTTATCGTTTATTCTTATATCCTCGCTTTTGTATGAGCCTCGACTATGTGTACAAAAATCAAACAAAAATGGGGAGAAATGGAAGGATGGGGTGGAATTTCCATTTGAATGGCCTTGAAATTAAGCAAAAATGGTGAGCAATGTGCTCTTCACTCGGCACATTTAAACCATCTGCTGTTGGCAACACTGGACACAATAAATAAACAAACGTACGTCGATATAAAGTTTCACTAGGATTAGACCATTTGTTCAATGTTGGAGAAGAAATATTTGGATTCTTTAGCATGTTAATGCTGTTAATATGTACAAGATGATTATTAATTCTGATGTGACGGACTGGGACATGGATTCTCCACCAAGACATGGATTTTATAACTGAGTTAATGTATCTGGTCAGCGGTCTACTCAAATGAAACATGTCCAAGAATAGTTAAATTTTCTCCTTTATTGCACATGGGAGAAACACTTTCACGGAACCTTCAAGAGATGGTGCGCTTTACATCGCAGTGTCCTTCCTTGTAGCGCACGCACCATTTGTCAGTCAGTCGATCGTACGTAGAGAACTTGCATGTTTCATTACCGTTATTGGGGGCGAGGCTGTTCTGCCTAAAATATAGTGCGGTGTCCCATCAGCAACCGAGCGCGGTTGGGATTTGCACCCACGATTCCAAGATCACAATGCGGAAGCTCACGTATTGAGCTAACCCAGAACCCAATGTGGCATTTTACCTGGTACCTATTCCTTTAGGGAATACATCCCTGGCATCTCTGACTCGACAGATCACAGATAAGCTTTAAGATACAAACTCAACGATCTTATTGCTCCACAGTATTCGTTGGTGTGTTTTCATTGTTTGAAACTTGAATGTTGCTATTTTGTTAAGGACACTTGATATTGTAGCCAACAGAATGCATTAGGAAAGTGGAAATTAACATTTTAACTGCAACTTTAAATATATACAGACAGTTGTAGTGACTGATGGTTGCAAGTGTTGATGGGTAAGAGATTCATAACGCCGATGTTATTTCAGTGTTTTATGTTTCTTTAACAACACATCATTGCATGGGAAATAACTTGTTAAATTACAACATGGTTGTACATTGATGTCTTTTGTTTATTCTGCTTTCAGGTTTATTGGTGAAAATAGCACACAATCCTACTCGAAGCCGCAATGTTTGCACCAATATCTCAAAGCCCATCGCCCTCACCTGGTGCTGCAACCTCTGGACTTGCTCCCCCTCTCCCTGGTACAGCGACGGTCTCCCATGGCAGTACCTCACCGTTCCGCCGCACCGCACCATATGGCCGCAGAGCCGTTTTTCCAGCAAATGCTACCATGGCCGCTGTGCCCTCTTCTCTTGCTTTTGAGACTCTCAGCACCACAGAAACACTGCAAACCCACACAATTGCTCCCATGTCCTTGGGGTCTTCAAGATTGGCTCCTGTGTCCAATGCTTTCCATACAAGTCAAACAATGGCTGCTAACAGCAACCATAGTTTCTCAGAACCTCACCAGAATTCAGCATCTTGCATCCCTAACCAAGCCTCTCCCCACGCACCTCCCCACCCTCATTTCCCTCCCCAAGTCCGTCCCCACACCCCCCACCAAGTCCCTCCCCACGCCCCCCACCAAGTCCCTCCCCACGCCCCCCACCAAGTCCCTCCCCACGCCCCCCACCAAGTCCCTCCCCACGCCCCCCACCAAGTCCCTCCCCACGCCCCCCACCAAGTCCCTCCCCACGCCCCCCACCAAGTCCCTCCCCACGCCCCCCACCAAGTCCCTTCCCACGCTCCCCACCAAGTCCCTCCCCACGCCCCCCACCAAGTCCCTCCCCACTCCCCCCACCAAGTCCCTCCCCATGCCCCCCACCAAGTCCCTCCCCACATCCCCCACCATGTCCCTCCCCACACCCCACACCATATCCCTCCCCACGCCCCCCACCAAGTCCCTCCCCACTCCCCCCACCAAGTCCCTCCCCACTCCCCCCACCAAGTCCCTCCCCACATCCCCCACCATGTCCCTCCCCACACCCCACACCATATCCCTCCCCACGCCCCCCACCAAGTCCCTCCCCACACCCCCCACCAAGTACCTCCCCACGCCCCCCACCAAGTCCCTCCCCACGCCCCCCACCAGGTCCCTCCCCACGCCCCCCACCAGGTCCCTCCCCACGCTCCCCACCAGGTCCCTCCCCACGCCCCCCACCAGGTCCCTCCCCATGCCCCCCACCAGGTCCCTCCCCACTCCCCCCACCAGGTCCCTCCCCACTCCCCCCACCAGGTCCCTCCCCACTCTACTCAACAGGTCCCTCCCCACTCTCCTCAACAGGTCCCTCCCCACTCTCCTCATGAGATCCCTCCCCACTCCCCGCACCAGATTCCTCCTCATCCCTCAACTCACAATTTCATTCCTTTGAATCATGCTGGTCCGTGGAACCTTCCTGCTGAATCACACTCTGCACTTGTTGCCCCTATCACATGTGTCACTGCATCAAATCTCGAATCACACATCAAACAAGCTACAACAACGAGGACTATGCCCACAACAATGGGGACAATGCCTCCAACAGCGTGGAATATACCTATAACAGCATGGAATATGCCTACTGCAGCAGGGACTATGCCTACGACAGCAGGGAATATACCTATGACAGCATGGACTATGCCTACTGCAGCTAGGGCTATGCCTACCGCAGCAGGGACTATGCCTGCGACGGCGGGGACGATGCCTGCGACGGCGGGGGCTATGCCTACGGCGGCGGGGACTATGCCTACGGCGGCGGGGACTATGCCAAAGGCGGCGGGGACTATGCCAAAGGCGGCGGGGACTATGCCTACGGCGGCGGGGACTATGCCTACGGCGACGGGGACTATGCCTACGGCGGCGGGGACTATGCCTACGGCGGCGGGGACTATGCCTACGGCGGCGGGGACTATGCCTACGGCGGCGGGGACTATGCCTACGGCGGCGGGGACTATGCCTACGGCGGCGGGGACTATGCCTACGGCGGCGGGGACTATGCCTACGGCGGCGGGGACTATGCCTATGGCGGCGGGGACTATGCCTACGGCGGCGGGGACTATGCATAAAGCAGATTCCTTTCACTATTCTGAAAAGGTTGGAGAACATCTCATGTGCCAAACATCTTTGGGCTTTCCATTTCCTCCTGCTTCTCTTCCACAGACCTCACCTCAAAATCAAACATGTTCTCCTTCCATTAACTACTCTATGGGCCATCCTCAGGCTGGATTGATCGCCCCAACTGCAAATTTTTCCACTGCAGATATCAGTACGGTCTCGATGTTCTTCAGGGATGAGGATGAGGGGAATGTGGAGAATGTTGGTGAGCACTTGGTTCCTGTTCAACCACAGCCCAACAACCTTAATATTCAGCCTCTGGCAACTATCTCCCAAACTACCTCACCGGTTGCTAATTTTAACCAGAGCCTGTCAAGTGAGGATTTCTCTTCACCAAGCACATTAGATTACACAACAAACCAGGAGGTCCCACCCAATGACCCTCGTTTAACAATGGAGCAATCTAGTGTGGAGTATGAGGCTGCATCTGCTTTGGTACCTGGAGCTGCAGCGGCTCCACATCGACCAGCAAGTGCTGCATCCAGTGGGTCTGGTGTTGGAACCCAGCAACTAGAACCACGGATGTTCCTTCAGCAGGAAAAGCAGGTGTCAGCTCGGAACTTCTTTCAGCAGGTATAGTGCCATTATGCTGTGGGTGTGGTACTAGGTTTCAGAAAATAATAAACTAGTTGTAGGTGAGAAATAATGGATGAAAAAAAATAAAGCGCCACCAAGTTTTGTATTTTTCATTTTTTGCCCAGCTGCCATGGTTTGGGGATCGGCGTCTGCTAGCTGGAATATAGCTGACCGAAAATATTTGATAAAGACACATTAATATACCGGTAAATAAATGCGCATTGTCATGATAAAGGCCCTGGAGTGAATGAATGAATATCTCCACCATTCTCAGTAATTCCGATCAAACTGTTCTCAAATCCTGGTGACCTTGTAACGCTAACTTGCGTCGTTAGTTTGATTATGCGCAGTGTGGGACTGTGGGATGCTTTCTATCCCTGTTTTGGGAATGTTGACAGGCTGCATACAGTGTGAACTCCATCGTATATTTGGCTTGCTTGTGATGCAACCTGTGAAGGTTCTTTTCCACAGTGGTCACCATACTTTGATCAACGTTCTGTTGATTCCATCCATTGTCCTACCTGTCCGCCAATGTAGAATGACATGAGCCTTCACGATTAAGATTAGTGTTCTATTCCCTCGTATATTTTACTGGTCTATGAAGCAAAAGGACAGTAAAGTATTGAGCCTTTGTTTCAGAAGGGAATCTATTTTATGTTTGAGGTGTTTAATATTGTTGTACATACAGTAATGGTGTTATATTCTATCTGCATGCCTTATTCCACACATTAATCTTTTTTTTCCTTCCTGTTCGGTTCCAGGTTTATGTTCCACCAGCATCGATTGTCAGTCCCCCACGGGAATCTCCTCATACTGCCGAAACGTCCTCTCCACTAAGCCCTAGTCCTCCCAAGCCTACAGGCCACTTCCAACCAAGCAAGAATAGTTCTTTTGAGCCTTTCCGAGGTCCTCTTGACTCTACGGTGAAAAGATCTGCTGAGCAGCAAGCGATGTTCACCAATATGGTGCAGCCTCCAGAAAACCAGGAAATCCCACTTGGGGGTAACCGTGCGAGTGCAGTGCATCACCAACTATCCCGCTGCCACATAGCTGCAGCAAGTCCAACAACAACACTTTGGGCGCAGCCTGAGCCGTCGGCCCTTGACGTTGTGTTAGCACCTCTGGCAGCTGCTTTTCCCACTTCATCACAGTCTGAGGTCATCCAACCACCAGAAGATGAGGGGCGTAGAGGTACCGATCCTTTGGGTAACCAGGAGATTCCAATGCACTCTGTGAACGCCCATGATACAACAGTTCCTAAAGCAACGCCTGCAACTTCGGACAAGGCGAAGGGCAGCACTCAGGTTTCCACTCAGTCAGTTTCCAACATGGCCGTCACATCTGGTCTTCTACCAGCCCCTGGGAAGTCATCTGGCATCATTGGGGTTGACTTTACTCTGCCACAGCCATTGCAGACAACATGTGATGGCGCAAGTGACTTTCCCATCAGTGGAGCGACGTTCACCACACATTCGCATGACATTCACCACGCTCACTCTCCTGCCAGTTATCTACCACCTACCGCTCCTGTACAGCTCTCCCAACGGGGAACACAAGGTGTCGGCCAACCTCTGGACCTTACATCACGAAATGGCCATAAGGTTACTTCCATGGCAGTTGCCCCACAGGCCGATGTCTTAAAACCAGGTGTGGGAGATCACTGGCCCAGAAAGCAAGATCTTCCTTCAGTTTCTCAGTCAGGTGAAGTTTCACCACTTTTGAGATTGTTTGCTTTGCCTCTGGAATATATCACCATTCTGACTAAAGAATAGGGTGCATCAAACGACCTGCTTTTGAAAAATATTCTAATATTGATCTAGTCATACTTTTTTGTTACACTAGCCCTATATCGTATTTCTGAAAAATATTTCGGATTTTCGATTTTGCTTAGACCCCACCAGGATCAGGTAAAAATTGGGTATCACTGATAATGGGTTGCTTTGGCGAAATGTGAGATTTTTCGAATTTTATAAAAGTAAGACCGAACACTTTTTCTTACTATAATTCACGAAATTCATTTGAGTACCAGTTCACTGGTAATTCCCTGCTTGTCGTTAAAGGCGGCAAAAAGGGTTGGCGTCAGGAAGGGCATCCGGCCGTAAAACATTGCTTCAAAAAGGGGATCAAAAAACAACAACAACCACGGTTCCCGAAAAAGGCCAACCCCCGCTTGCGGGGAAAAATGGCCTCTAAAGGTGGTTTATAATTCACGAAATGTCTCCGTCTGTCCATCTGTTCCCAGGTACCGCAAAAACGGCTGAACCGATCGCAACAATATTTTGGGTGGGTAATCCTGGGACCCCCTGGAGTAAAATAGGCTATATTGTTTTTCCAATTTCAGCTTTGCTCTCCAGCATTTTCAGGTTTGGACTCCCGCATAATGTTATTGTCTCGGGTACCGCAAAAATGGCTGCACCGATCGCAACGATTTCCTGGAACCCCTGCAGTAAAATCCTACGATAATTCACCAAAAGAACATGACATGAAAATTAAAAACGGCTAAACAGTATTTCATGAACATTTCATTGCGGAATTGAGAAAATCCTGATGCATTATGAACCTTTCGCGAACCCTGAAGTGGACAGATGACGGCAATGAGCTGGTTTGATAATTATATCCCAATACAACCATCATTTAAAACAGTATTTTGTTAAAGTATCAATTGATGATTGGAATTGAGTGAATACAATTACGATTTTGAATTCGTGATTGTATTCACCCAACCGTATGGAACTTCACATCAGGATTTAAATATTTGTTTATGTCACGAATGTTGGGAAAATTTATTTTTTATATTAATGCTATTTAATTTGTGATTGGAGTTATGCTGTTTGGAATACAACAACAAACAACATGCATTTTAAAGGCCATTTTCATTGCTAGAGCGGGGGTTAGCCTTGCGGTCCCCATGACAATCTTCTCCATTTTGCCCTATTTTCTGCATCTCTCCTTGTTAACCCCCTTGCCCGCATTTCTTCTTCCACCATCTTTAGCCAAGTCTTTCTCGGTCTTCCCCGTCCTCTGCTTCCTTCTACATTCATTTCCACCACTCTTCTCAACCAGTCACTTTCATCCTTCCTCAACACATGACCAAACCATCTCAACCTGTTCCTCTTCACAGCATAAATCACAGGCTCTATTCCCATCATCTTTCGCAATTCATCATTTGTCTTCCTCTCTCTCAACGATACTCCGCACAGCCGTCGAACCATTCGCATTTCCACCCTTTCCAACCTTCGTTGCTGCTCTACGTTCATTACCCATGTCTCGCTCCCATAAATCATAACACTTCTCACACATGCAGCATACACCTTTCCCTTCAGCTCCAACGACACTCCCCTCATCATCAGCACGCCACTCAGTTCCCGAAACTTCTTCCATGCACATCTCACTCGAGCAACCGTTGCCGAGTCTGATCCACCAGTTTGGAATGAAAAAAGATATTGAGTTCAAGTGAATGATGAAATGCCGTGACGATTTCTACTTTCTAAACGTGAAATTCGCGGATCGCCATATGCAGATTCCCCATTGACTGGGTGAAACTTGCGAACGGGTACATTTTTCATGGAAGTCCTTCACGAACTTGCTGTCCATGTCTGACGTGTGACTGAAGGTGCTACAGGAATGTGGAATTTATTGGTTTCATGTTTTAGCATTCGCCGTTTCTGCATTGTCTGTTTGCTTCTGGCCTCCCACCCGTGCGTAGCACAAGTACCTCACTAGTTATAGTAATTCAGGGTCAATGCTTCAAAAAATGGCCTCCAAAATCAAAATTGGAAAACATTTTTTTTTTTTTTTTTTTTTTTTTTTTTTTTTGTATACAAGATCGAGGCTCGTGAAAGAGCGAACATTAATCACACAGAAAGACAAACCGACACAAAAACATATAACATCGGGAGCGGTAGACAAGATGGGGAGACAGCTGTGTGCAGGAAGGGTGTCGGAGTGAACTCCATTCAATGTACAATGTGCGCTGAGTGGGTTCATCAAAAATGTAGTGGTCTGAGAGGGTCATTAACCAGTGTGGCAGCTACATTCAAATGTAAGGTGTGCACAGAGAGAGCTGCAGATGGAGGACATGTTGAGTTGGATCTTGGAGACGGCGTGAAGCTGGAAGGTGTGAAAATATTTTGCTGCCTCAGAGACATGCTGAATGGAGAAGGTGGATCAGACTCGGCAACGGTTGCTTGAGTGAGATTTGCATGGAAGAAGGTTCGGGAACTGAGTGGGGTGCTGATGAGGAGGGGAGTGTCGTTGAAGCTGAAGGGAAAGGTGTATGCTGCATGTGTGAGAAGTGTTATGATTTATGGGAGCGAGACATGGGTAATGAACGTAGAGCAGCAACGAAGGTTGGAAGGGTGGAAATGCGAATGGTTCGATGGATGTTCGGAGTATCATTGAGAGAGAGGAAGACAAATGATGAATTGCGAAAGATGATGGGAATAGAGCCTGTGATTGATGCTGTGAAGAGGAACAGGTTGAGATGGTTTGGTCAAGTGTTGAGGAAGGATGAAAGTGACTGGTTGAGAAGAGTGATGGAAATGAATGTAGAAGGAAGTAGAGGACGGGGAAGACCAAGAAAGACTTGGCTAAAGATGGTGGAAGAAGAAATGCGGGCAAGGGGGTTAACAAGGAGAGATGCAGAAAATAGGGCAAAATGGAGAAGATTGTCCTGGGGACCGCAAGGCTAACCCCCGCTCTAGCAGGGAAAATGGCCTTTTAAAATGCATGTTGTTGTGTTGTTGTGTGTCTGTACGGTCCATAGCTTTTTTGTTAGCTGCGTGTGTCTGTTTTGTCCGTAGCGTACCATTTGAGCTTTTGTCAAATTTTCAACAAAGTGTTACGTGCTCCTCCCCAAACCCCGGTCACGGTGTACCTCCGAACCCCGAGAGGAGTCACCGCAGAAAGATGTGTTATTCTGTGTGGCAAAGATCAATGGTGAAACCACACCAATTGTTACCAACAAACAAGTCTTGTATTAAGGTCACACAAAAATAACAGTACACTAACAATATTAATCAATTATACAACCAATATATCATTCCTATGATGGTACCATCAGTTTCGTACAATATAACTCACTGTGCTCCAAGTGAGCGAAAAGAACATTTCCCAATGTCTCTGTCCCAGCTTCAAACCAAAGTCGATCCACGCTCCAGTGATCGTCAGAACGATGTTGTATCGAGACCAGAATCCCATTCAGTTGACAGTCACACTGCCAAAGATGGGCAAAGGTACTCTCAAGAGGCGACTGGGAAATCACACCTTCGGGTATGGATGTTCAACGGCTCTCCACACGGCGAACCGCAAATTCCCACTCGAAATCCACGTTACACATGCAAACCAAGCTAACGGCTGGATGCGTTGAAATGGTTGGAGCGAGGTGAAAAACCTGGAACGATGCGAAATCAGGCGCGAGGCAAAATGGCCAACGGTCCGTTCTCGAGACGTAACGGCACTCCAATGATTCTCTTCGGATTCGACCGCAAAACCTGTCACGCAGGTTTATCTGTCACAGCGATAACAACTCTGTCACACGAATCCCTTTCCCAGGAAACCCAAAGCTCACTCGTGACCTCCGTTCGCCAGCGTTTGCTCAAGACCTCCAAGCAGCTCGGCTCCTTCTCCGACCTCACTTGCTCCGCCTCTTTTTTCTTCTTCTTCTTCCTCTTCATCCGGTTCCCGATCCGGTTTCCGGTTTCTTTTTAAAACACTAACTTTTTTTACCTTTTGAAAACAGTTATCTCTATTTCACCTAAACGATAACAATAATATTACATGCAACCAAAAATGTTTTCAGTGGATGAGAACCACAACAACGGAAGGGACGAATCCGTAACACAAAGCCTCATTATGAGATTATGCAGGAGAAGACCAATTAATAATAAAAGTGTTAATTTTCATCCAAGTTACCTGAAATTTAAAGAATTTGCACATTGAGTCACTAAATTGATTCACCAATGAAAAGCTAAAAGCTGGTTGTTGTTTTTTAAATCAAAAGGTCACGGTTGAATAGAATCGTCAATTTCCATCCGATTGACTTGAAATTTGATCAGGGTTTGCATATTGGGTCACTGAAGCCTATTGTTATTGAGGTCAAAAGGTCAAGGTCGCCTAAAATCGTCAATTTTTTATTAGCTGTTTTCATCATGTTTAGCATATACAGAAGAAGAAGAAGACAAAGCAGACGTAGTTTGGCTTTGCATTTTCAGATGCTTTCTAGTTATTATTGCATCAGGTTGACCCATGTATAGAAACTACTTAGCAGCAAATTTATGGATTTTTGGCATTTTTCCCCCATTCCTTTGATGTCAGGTGGGAACACAAATCCTAATTTTAGACCATTATGAGTGTAGCATGTGCAGTGAAGACTATTGTGTACACTCGGTAGTGTATGAACAACTTTGTCAGTTGATCCAGATCACAGAAGGTCCAGATTGAGTTTTTGACGTTCACTATTGATGGTCAATATCAATTTAATGTGGAGCAATCTGATATTATTATTATTCAATTATGGTGATTTTTGTTGGAATTTGGTCATAACTTGAGTGTGCATGTCTCTCGGCCATCCTGTCAGACCCAGGCAGTAAAACATTGGCATTTCCTTCAGTTTTTGAGGTTCTTCACAAACATCCATGTTTCTTGATAAGCTGACTCATCTTGTCTATTCTAAAAGTTTTTATTTTTATTTTCTGTCTTTCTCTTTTGTGATGTTTCCAGAACCTACATTTGGCCAGCTCCCACCACCAGAGCTGGAAGGTCAACCTACCACGAGCGTACCAGATCTTTACCCTCCTGCACCTCAACCGCAACATCTACCCGCTTTGCCCCAAACCCCGGTCCCCTACAGTGAGGCGGCCTACGCTCCACAGATGGCTTATCCCACTGATGCATGGTACCCTGGCTATGGGTCAGGAGAGCTTTATGGCTATGGAGCGGATTACAGGGCTGCATCTTATGGTCCTTATCCAGGGCAGTATCCTCCAAGTGAAAGCCAAATGCAAACTCAATATTATCAGGTAAATACTGTTTTCACTTTATCTGTTTATTAATTTTTATTTCTGCAATCATTTTCTGTTTCCTGTTTTATTTTGATCACATAATGCCTGGGCACAAATTGCAATGCTTTTGGTTTTTCTTTTCGCTTGATTTTTTTGACATACGATCGCACAACAATGCATGAAAATTGTATGCCAAAATAATATTGGAAAATACATATTTTGCTTTGGGCTTTAAGTTTTATGCTGCCCTCTGGCATTTGTGTGAAGTCTACTTGCTCCCTGTTTTCACTTCCCGTTTCCTCATCTGAGGAGGTGCTTACAGAGAAATGTGGCTCAGGCAGTTTTGTTGTCTTCGTCTGATTTATATCCTCATCTGAGGTGCGGACAGACAACAAATGAGACTCAGTGAGATGTGTGGCCTGTTTATTGACACTCATTACAGCAACAATTCGGAAATGGCTTCTTCTTCCAAGTGAAAGTCCCCCTCCCCCATGTGCAGTCTGCTCGAATCAGACTACATACCAGACACAAGTAATCATATTGCTTGTGTGAAAGCTACATACTGTACCTAGAGTACCGAAACAGCATCCTTGCTGCATATGCCCAGCTCTGAACTGCTCATACCCATCTTGGTTTCTAAAATGGGGGGGGGGGGGGGGGGGTGATAAAGGGCAAGGAAATTCTGATGAGATTGAAGAAAAGGTCGGGATACATATACACTACATGGCCAAAAGTATGTGGACACCCGAACATCAAACATTTTATTCCAAAATCATGGGCATTAATTAGTTAGTCCATAAATTCGTAAAGTAAAGGTAAAGGGAGTTGGTCCCCCCCCCCCCCCCCCCCCCTTTGCTGCTATAATAGCCTCCACTCTTCTGGGAAAGCTTTCCACTAGATGTTGGAACATTGCTGCGGGAATTTGCTTCCATTCAGCCACAAGAACATTGGTGAGGTTGGGCACTGATGTTGGGCGAATAAGCCTGGCTCGCAGTTGGCATTCCAATTCATCCCAAAGGTGTTTGATGAGGTTGAGGTTATGGCTCTGGGCAGGCCAGTCAAGTTCTTCCACATCGATCTCGACAAACCATTTCTGTATGGACCTCGCTTTGTGCAGGGAGGCATTGTCATGCTGAAACAGGAAAGGGCCTTCCCCAAACTGTTCCCACAAAGTTGGAAGCACACTATCATCTAGAATGTCATTGTATGCTGTGGCGTTAAGATTTCCATTCACTGGAACTAATGGGCCTAGCCCGTACCATGAAAAACAGCCCCAGACCATTATTCCTCCACAACCAAACTTTACAGTTGGCACTATGCATTCGGGTAGGTGGCTTTCTCCTGGCATCCGCCAAACCCAGATTAGTCCGTTGGACTGCCAGATGGTGAAGCATGATTCATCACTCCAGAGAACGTGTTTCCACTGCTCCAGAGTCCAATCGCGGCGAGCTTTACACCACTCCAGCCGACGATTGGCATTGCGCATGGTGATCCTAGGCTTGTGTGTGGCTGCTCGGCCATGGAAACCCATTTCATGAAGCTCCTGGCGAACAGTTATTGTGCTGACGTTGCTTCCAGAGGCAGAGGCAGTTTGGAACTCGGTAGTGAGTGTTGCAACCAAGGACAGACAATTTTTACGCGCTACGCGCTTCAGCACTCGGCGGTCCCGTTCTGTGAGCTTGTGTGGTCTACCACTTCACGGTTGAGCTGTTGTTGCTCCGAGACGTTTCCACTTCACAATAACAGTACTTACAGTTGACCGGGGCAGCTCTAGCAGGGCAAATATTTGATGAACTGACTTGTTGGAAAGGTGGCATCCTATAACAGTGCCACGTTTAAAGTCACTGAGATCTTCAGTATGGCCCATTCTACTGCCAATGTTTGTCTATGGAGATTGCATGGCTGTGTGCTTGATTATAATAACCACCTTTAGAGGCCATTTTTCCCCGCAAAGCAGGGGTTGGCCTTTTTCGGGAACCGTGGTTGTTGTTGTTTTTTGGTCCCCTTTTTGAAGCCATGTTTTACAGCCGGATGCCCTTCCTGACGCCAACCCTTTTTGCCGCCTTTAACGACAAACAGGGAATTACCAGTGAACTGGTACTCAATTAGCCGACCTCGGAAGGATGACAGGCTGAGTCAACCCCCCTGGCGTTAATTCAGCGATCGACCGGGATTCGAACCCAGGATCCTAGGATCCTAAGCCGGCACCCTAGCCGCTAGCCCAACACCAGGGCTACCAGGGCAACACCAGGGCTTGATTAATGATTATATATACCTATCAGCGATGGGTGTGTCTGAAACAGCCGAATCCACTAATTAGAAGGGGTGTCCGCATACTTTTGGTCATGTAGTGTATGTTAAAGGGAGGTGAATGGTGGCAGCAAGTCAAAAATCCTATTCTTGTGTGCATTATACGTACTATGTAGTTGGCCACGAAGAGCAGCATTAATATTGTTGCGGATCTCGGGGTTCGTCGACGTACTAAGGGTTATGCCCCGTTTCCCCACGAACTCCCGTTCCACACAGGCCGTTGACCGCGAGCGACTAAACTCATGATTAACGGATTGCTTAAGCAATTCCGATCCCAATTTCCCAGTCACGCGTCGAAGAGTTTACTGGTCAATATTCCCAAATACCTTCAAGACACGTGACCGGAGAAACCGGGGATCGAACCCTCACTTTCCCACACCTTTTGGAATGCCGAGTGGTTTTGCACACGGTGTGGAAAGCGGCGTTACCTGATGTGATTTATGAACCCGATTCGAGCCTAATTCGGTCCTGGATGGTGCAAGGCCAATTGAAGAAAAGGACCTACCGCACAGGTTGGAAATGAATCAAATGTACAGCCTTTTATTTGTACAAGGCACAGAGAAGAGAACAAGATACAGCTTACCCAAATCTTACCTACTAATAAACCCCGACTGGCGCCTTCACTCTCTGATACACACTCTCACTGGGACAAAAAGCTGGGGTTAAAGGTCCGTACCGATGTACGTCCTTGCTGGTGACCACGGTGACCTTGCCGGTGTTCGCAGTCTGGTCCCCACGTGCAGCACGTGAATCAAATGTACAGCCTTTTATTTGTACAAAGCACAGAGAAGAGAACAAGATACAGCTTACCCAAATCTTACCTACTAATAAACCCCAACTGGCGCCTTCACTCTCTGATACACACTCTCACTGGGACAAAAAGCTGGGGTTAAAGGTCCGTACCGATGTACGTCCTTGGGAGTCCTTGCTGGTGACCACGGTGACCTTGCCGGTGTTCGCAGTCTGGTCCCCACGTGCAGCCTGGACCAGGTAGATTCCACGCAGGTCGGACGAGTGGAAATTGCCAACGCATTTGGGTCAGCCAGACGGCGCAAACGATCGGCGCAGAAACTTAGTGTTTATCCAGAAGACAAAGCAAAGGGCAAACACGTGTCGTCTGGTAGAGGAAGAACCGAAACTGCGCAAGCGAGGTCTCGTCTTGGACGTGGCGCAAGGGCAAGAGCGCAGATGTGCCCTTGAAGCACTCCCAACGGCAAAGAGAGTTCGAGAGCAGGAGGACGTGGCGAAAGGGCAGCAAGAGAGCTCAGGTGTGTTCTTGCTGAAGTCCCGGATAAAAGAGAGATCGTGTCATCCACGAGACACAAAGGGAATAGAGCAGGAGGACGTGGCGAAAGGAGGCAAGAGCGCAGGTGTGTCTTCCATGATGTCCCCGAAAGCAAGAGGTCGATACTGCGCTGCGCATCGGCTAATATCAGGCTTGGTCACGCCCTTCAAACTGTTCAGAGCCTCCCATTGGCCGAGGTTTGCCACATCGTGATGACAGGTTCACGGCTCCCATTGGTCATATGCTGGCCTTCGGTCTCCCCTCCCCCAATGAAGGTTACATTCCTCCTTCCCTCTTTCATTCAGGGGAGGTTTCACTGTCCATCAGTCACGTGGGCCTGTGGTGTTGGCCACGCCTCTCTGCACATGTTAATAGCCCCGCGTTTAACCAACGAACATCCTGCCTACTCAACGCATATTGGTCTTTCCTTACTACACAATGGGGAAGGGCTAATCTGTACATTCAATAGAAAATAACTAATTAATGCAGGCTACATGCAGGCTAATTAATGTCGTGCAATTTAACTATAGGGAGTTTACCTTAATGGCACAACTACAACAATATATATATATTGTTACGGTTCTGAGAGTGTAAATATACCATCATTAAAGGTTAAAGGTTTGCCCCCATAGTTAGTCCACAAGCAACATGTAGGCCACCTTAGAACATTAGTTATGTCATAATATGTGTGAGGATAAGGCCATTTCCATTGGTGATACCTGCGTTGTGTAAAAGAAATAAGCTTAGGTCCCGTTCATTTTGCGGCCACCCTCCAAATCGACCTCGTTGGGCAGCATCCATCCTGCGCCCTGATTCGGCTAATCCACCTTGTTTGCCAGCAGCGTTAGCTGCCAGTTGCTCGCTCCAACTAGTCGGGTGGCCACGAGGTAGGCCTGGAAAAGGGGAGGAGCGCGAAGAAGAGGTGTGGCTGCATCAAGCAGCACATCAGAAGGCGGTGACTGTGAGAGCCAACAACCAACCAGGGCTCGGTGGGCATGGCTTAAGAGGGCGTGGTAAGGGCGCATCTAGCAAGTGCTGGAAGGTTCGCTGCAAAGGCTATATAAGCGCATGTACAAAGCCCTCGAAAGGACTGAAGCCAAGCATTGGTATTGAAAGGACTGAAGCCAAGCATTGGTATTGAGAGGACTTACAGAGGGAGCTTGTGCTGAAAAGGACTCGTGGGAGAGGGCTTTGTGAAAGAACTGCAAGGGATCACGCTCTGTGAGAGGACTCCTGCGGGAGAGGCGCTTTGCAGTGAACTGTATTGGGAGCGCATATAAAGCCCGGCTCATTTATTACGTACGCGGCTGAGCCGCGAAGTAACCGCCAGCCAGCCTACCTTCCGCCCCGCATTTAACCCCATAATTGTCCGCTCCGCGTCAACGACCCGCGGGGAGCTTCTGCCGCCCTGACCATCTGCTTCGCGGTACGAGTCGGGGACCGGAGTGAACTGCCTGGATGCCATCATCCCTGGACCATCAACCCGACCATCTGCATCCCCGTGTGAGTGTGTCTGAGAGTGAAACGGGCCCGTGTCCTGGGATAAGTTAAGACTGTATTAAGCTGCACTGTGTGTTCTTCTTCTCCTTCCTGTACAAATTGTAAATAAACCAATCTGTTCTTCCTGTCTTTCCTGATTCGACCGTATCAGTGTTTTCCTCCATTGGGTAAGCGTGGCACGATTAGGAACCGCTCAGATCGGGTTTAGTTCTTGTTAACGGCTCGGATCACGGCTCGTTATCGCTCGGCGTTTCCACCTATAACCATGATTCGGGCGGGGTTATTTCCTTGCTTCCTGGGAGGTGTTGATAATTAGGTAATAGGAATTCGGCCTACCACCCTATTCAACGCCGTCCGGAATGAACGTCATAGCCCCGGATCACGTCGGCTAGTAAAAGACAAGGGGACTAATCCCCCCTTGGTAAGGGGAAAGGCCGACGTAGAGTTCAGCAACAATATATATATACAGACTTGGCATTTAATATGGAATGTTTTTTTGTGGGGGTGAACTTACTTTTCAAGATGTCTTAGAACCAAAAGTTCATTGGAATTATGTTGAAATTATTCTAGATTTTGTTAATGTGACCTTTAAAAGAAACAAAAACCACATTTGACATTTCAAAACAAATAAATTGATCCTTGAAAGTGATGTAAACTGATATTGACCTCAATTCATGGACAGTACTGTGTTAAACTTCTGTACGTTTTCCAGAAGTATCTCTTTATTTTGCACATCAGCCAATTTTTTTTTTAACAAAAACAAAAGTTAAATTACGACTGGGATTACGGACAGGAAAATTACAGTTCAGTACTTCGTGTAACCCCCACGAGCATTCAGGAGAGCACGTACATGTTGAGGCATGCTGTTCACGAGATTTGCCAAGGTTTGGACAGGAATCGCTTGCCATGCAGTGACAATAGCCTGCTGCAATTCACGCACAGAGGTCGGCTGCTGGTCCAAGTGGTCGACTTGACGCGTTAATTCTGCCCACAAGTTTTCTATCGGATTCATATCCGGGGACATGGCAGGCCACTCCATATGCTCTACACCACGGTCAGCAAGAAAGTGTTGGATCATGCGAGCACGATGAGGCCGTGCATTGTCATTTTGGAAGACAAAGTTTCCTCGAAAGGCTGCACGAGCAAATGGAAGCAATGTTTCTTCCAGAATGGCCCTGTACTTGAACTGGTTCAGGTTTCCATTCAGAACAACCAGGTCAGTTTTACCCCCTGCATGAAAAGCAGCCCAAACGGTCACCCCACCACCTCCAGCTTGGACACTTGGCACTATACAATCTTTGTTGTAGGCTTCATGCACTTGTCTGCACACTCGGACGCGGCCATCTTGACGATAGACCAGAAATCTAGACTCGTCACTGAAGATCACGTGATTCCAGTGTCCTGGCTGCCATTGACGGTGCTCTCTGGCCCACTGCAATCGGCGCTGGCTGATATATATATATCAAAAAAAAAAATCATCATGGAAGTAAAAGGGTGATGAAAATCCCTTCTTTATCTATGTATGCTTGTTATTAGTATCCTACCCAGTGGGGACTATAGGGTTGCTCTCCATCTGTTCCACCTGTGGTTTTCTGCACCTTTTCTCCTTTCCCTTTAACATATTGAAATGACACTTGGGACATGGCTTTATTATGATAGGTTACAGAACAAGTTTGAGTTTCGGAGTGTTTCACCAATTTTTCACAGCGTTATTGCCTTTTTGTTTGGACAAGAACATTCATTGTGACCAGTAGGGGTCATGTGTTGCAAAGCACTTCTTCCTCTTGTTGTGTTTAGGATCAGGCTGGACGACCTGAGACCTTTCATCAAAGGAGCCAATCAGAGCCAGAGAGAACGAGCCGCCCCAGCTCCCGCGCCAGCCAGCATTCAGACAGGCCACCATCCAGGTATTTGTCTGCACAGTGCTCATGTGGATCCATTCCTTCAGTTTTTTGGCCAAAAGAATGTGTTTTTACCATTGTGGAAAAATGGAAATATAGCATAAACAATTAAACTTGTTAATAGAATATATAGCGTTGCCTACTAGTACCCGACTGCAAAGCCGCAATGAGCCAGCGAAGCCAAAGCCTCTTGCCACTATTTTACCCATCACTATGGCATCAGTAGGTTAGGTAGTTGGTATTAGGTAGGTGTAGTAGGTACCGTACTTAGTTCAAAATGATACCAGTTGCGTTCTGGATTAGATGAAAATTTATAAAATTTCCTTCTTGATTAATTCGGTGAATTCCGTCTCGACTTCGGATATTTCCGGCCATGAAAAACTATCCCCTACGGCCTCGAGATTTCTAAAAAATAATTCTTTGTCAATTTTAGAATATTTGATGCCGTTTTCAACCTCCGAAACGCGGTAATAAGCTTTTTTGAAATATTTTTTCAAATGCTCGAATCTCATTGGTTCTGGTGTTTGGTGACGATTATCGTTGAAGATAACCAGGGCCCATGTGGGCCCGGGGAACGAGGTTGGTCTTAGAGTATTTTAATTACAAATTAGAGGTGCATAAGATTGTGAATCAAAAAATGTCGGGTGAAACAAACTCCTATTGAACTTTTTCGCAATTTTTAATGCATACTTCCGCATCCGCAAGATGGCGGCCTCCATGGAGCGATTTGGTGCGTCAAAGCTTCGAAATTCTCAAAGGATTCATCAAAATCTGGCTTTTCAACATAATACGATACGTACACGTTCATTCACAACACCGGCTACGCCGGCTATAATGCTGTTTTCATTTTGGCATTGTATAATACGAATAGTTTGGCATAAAATTATAAAAACATACATAGAAAGTTGAGACGCTCTGTCACAGTATTTTGACTTTCATGCCAGACTCGCTGTCAATTGTTGGCTTCGAACACTGTGATGAAAAGCCAGTGCAGTATTCGTTTATCATTCCTGATCCCTGGTAAAATTTAACTTCGTGAATATCACATTGAGGCCTGCACTCGTACTTCCATATTGCGACGAGGAGTACAGTTTTAGTTATGAATATTATACTGTCTATTGCGGAATACAAACATTGATTTGAAATGGGCAGCAAACTGCATCCTGTTCCTACATTTTCTTGCAACATTGACTTTATCAGCGCAACTTAGAAGACACTTTTCAAAATGGTTATTATATTTACCTCCGCCACCGAAGGTGAATGGAGGTTATGTTTTCACCCCTGTCTGTCTTGTCTGTTTGTTTGTTTGTCTGTGAACAAGATATCTCGAAACATTGAGGACGGATTTGGACGAAATTTGGCAGAGAGGTAGTATATGTGACAAGAACGAAATGATTCGATTTTGGTGAAGATCCGGATTCGGATCCGGCTCATAGAATGTTTTACGTGATTCTTCACCATTGCGAGATCAGGCCAAAAACGATACATGGCAGGATATCTCAAAAAGTTATGGCCCGATTTTGACGAAACACGGTGGAGAGGTTGTGTGTGTGTGACCAGGACGATTCGATTCGATTTTGGTGAAGATCTGAATATAGATTCAGATACGAGAGTTATTTCATTTTTTAAGTGATTCTTCACCATTGAGTGATCGGGCTAAAACCGATACATATCACGATATCTCAAAATGTTATGGACGGATTTGGACAAAACTTTGTGGACAGGTTGGGTGTCTGACGAGGAGGAATTGATTCGATTGTGGTGAAGATCTGAATACAAGAATTATTTAATTTTTTATTTCACATATTTTCATTCCAAACAGCATCATTCTAATCACAAATTAATACGATTGTATTAATGTATCAAAATATAATGTTATATCACGATTGTATTGAGATATTATCAAATCGGTGAACTGTCATCATCTGTTCACTTCCGGATTCATTAGCAAGGTCCGTGTCTGTCTCTCATTTCAAAATCATAATTGTATTGAAGAATTTCTGAAACCTCCTACCTACCTAACGACACCCGCAGGGACCCCAAAACATTCCACAGAATGTTGTTATATTGTATTTCCTTTTCGTAAAATATGCAACTGCAATGGTTACTAAACCCGTTCACCTGTCACGTGACCAGATCCTCAGCTCTGATTGGTGAACGTTTGTGTGGACATACAGACAGCCAAACACTTTTCGAGATGACATTGCCCTATGGGCTACACCATAAAAGGTCAAGGTCCGGGAAGAACTAGAACGCAGAACGGATCACGCAATAAAACAAAAGGAACAGCAGAAAGGGGGAAAACACTAGCAGTAGGGTTGAAGGATAAAGTGGAGGGACACTTGGACAAATGAGGGATGTGGGGAGCATTGAGGAGAAGGGGAAGATGCACATGGTGGACAAGATGTATACAGAAACAAATTGTCATGAAGGAAAAACTGGAAACTTGGAAGGATTGATCCTGATGAGGTTGTTATATTTTTATTTTGAAGAGCTCAACCACTCATTCCCTCTCAGCAATTTCTTATGAGATGCTCATCAGATTTACATCTGATCTCTTGAGAAATTGTTGGGCATGGTTGTTATGTTTGCTTTACAGGATGTGGGAAGTTTGTGTTTTTGTAATACCGACCCCAGACCTATCTGGTTCTTCTACTACCAGCCACTTGAGCAGGTGTAGAGATTTCTTTGTTACCTTTCTGATTTGCACAATGCTGCGACAAAAGTCCTTTCAAATCCATTTCCAATATCCCTTGTAATTATCAAATACACTTTTTTTTCTTTTTTTCTTTTTTTGTATGCATAATCGAGGCTCGTGAAAGAGCTAACATTTATCACACAAACAAATCAAACAGACAAACAAACAAAGTATATAAAAAGGGGAGCGGTAGACAAGATGGGGAGAGAAGGGGAAGCACATTAACACAACATTTGTGAGGGACATCGGGAATGTGTGGGAGGGAGAGGGCTTGGGGGGAGGCGGCGTGGGAAGGGGGGGGGGGGGTGGGAGAAGTATAAAACACAAGGACACCAAGGACTTCCAGGAAAGAAGTTGGTATTTCAAAAAAGAGGATTTGGGGTGAAATTAGCGGGGGTAGAAAAGATCAAGGTTTTGGATGGGGGAAGATAAGAGATGGTGGTGAACAGCTGTTTTAAAGACCTGGAGGGTGGAGTGGGATTGAAGAGAGTGATGGAGTTTGTTCCAGAGGTGGGAGAAAAGAGGATTGAAGGAGTGAAGGTGAGCAGAGGGTCTTGATTTTGGCAATTTAACCATAAGAGGGTTGCAGGCAGATCTTGTTTATTTGTTGCCATATTTGCCGCCATATTTGTTTTAACACAAAAGCCTTAAAACCACTGAAAATACATCCTGGCAAGGGTTTGCCTTCTCTGATTGCTCTTTTTCTTGTTTATTGTGGCAAACCACACTGTCGTTTCACTGGCCAGCCCATTTCTTGCATCTTTGTTGGAAAGATGGTGACATTTCGATCATGTGATGCACAACCATGCACCGTTACTTTCCACTCCTTGACCAGGAACTTCTTTGTTCTTATTGTTTAATGGTTACTGCTCATGTGTTGTGTTCTTTAAAACCAAACTTCTGTAAATATCGACCGCCCAAGCATGGCTCGAACGTTGTGGTTTTCACGTTTTGTTTCTGAGCGTGCTTGGTGTGATGCTATTTTGCTCCGACAAATACATTTCGCATCCTCAATCTGCTGTGATATATATATATATATATATGTATATATATATATATATATATATATATGTATATATATATATATATATATATATATATATATATATATATATATATATATATATATATATATATATATATGTATATATATGTATATATATATATATATATGTATATATATATATATATATATATATATATATATATATATATATATATATATATGTATATGTATATATATATATATATGTATATATATATATATATATATATATATATATATATATATATATATATGTATATGTATATATATATATATATATATATATATATATATATATATATATATATATATATATATATATATATATATATATGTATATATATATATATATATATATATATACAGTGAAACCTTGACTTACG